>NC_086355.1:23238017-23611767 GCF_036324505.1 Eleginops maclovinus | reverse complement strand
CACTAAACTTTATTCTGATTCTACTAAACCTAATGTGGTGCTAATGGATCATGTATTGGATGCAAGGCTAAATGAGCCAATGCTTTAAAACATATTCATCATAGCAGCTCATCATCAATCTTTTTATTTAGAACCATGCATACACTTTTTCTGGCAAATACACACCAACAGTATACACAAGCATGTTTCACAATTCTTGGACTGAAGAGACCGCCGTTTTTTCACTAAGTCGCTGTCGCCAAAAATATAGAAAAGATCACTGGATGCCATGGCAACCACAGAGTGAGTTATGATGCCTGTGAACAATGGTGAAAGACACGGCGGAGGCAATTAGTCTGAGGAATGTGAGCGGTTTCTTCAGCTGAGCTCGGAGAATTGTCTGGAATATTGTCAAAGAATAAGATCATAAAATCAAGTACAACATAAAACATGAAATTGGCTAGAATATGGGAATGATTCATGTGAGTAAATAATACTCCACGCAACATTATGAACAATACTCTGAGACACAGATTATGGACATACTAGATATTCCTGTTGTGCTGTGAACAGATTTGGAGGATAAAGTTGAACTGTTGCTTCGGAGTGGTAGAAATTCATCTCCCTGTTATTGCAGGAAGAGTTGTAGCGGTAACGCACTTTATACAAAGTTAAAAGCTGCTCTTTAAAGCACAGAAAGTGTAAGCTCAGAGGGGATACAAAATCAGCATATGGTGCTATGATTATCAACTACATATCCCTCTTGGGACATCCTCCTACTCTGAGAACACATCTCTGAGACATAACACATGCAAGAAAATTCTTCTGAAAGTTACACCTAAACGAGCTTCAGTGGTAGCCTTCAAGGTAATATGTTTGTTTGTTGTTTCCTGGTGGGTGAAGTGATGACTATTCTTTTGTTTCAGTAAATTAAAGTTCATGAAAAAAGCATCTTTGACAAACAAAAACTCAACTGTTTGAGTTAAACTGATCAGAGGATGTTAGAGAGGCAGGGGCCCACATTTAAAATAAGGCACACGTTTTATGCTACTAACTAAAAAATATATATGCCTACTAATAACTACTTCTGTGACAATGTCAAAGGGGTATTCAAATGTATATATTTAACCTTTGTGTTAATCTGTGATACACTTCTTTAGCTGTATTAATTTCAACTTATTTCAACAAGGTTTCCTTTAATTGGAATTTATGGTCAACACTGAATTGCACTAAAAAAACGTTGTTTTGAGTAACTAAAATACAAGAATGTTGACTGATTTTACAACATTGTCACTGGAAGACCACAGATGCTAAAACTGTTTATAAAACATCACTAATTCAATGAAAGTAGTGATCCTTATTTATTTTTTGGAAAGAACGTAGGAATTCTTCTATTCCTTTTGGCAATCAGACAACATAACCCCTTATTCTGATATAAAATCCTGGGTCAAATGTGACTGTAGTGTTACAGCCAATCGTTACACAGAGTGTTCAACACAGAAGTGCCTTAGCCAATCAGAATGCAGGTTCCGAAGCATCGCAGGCAGGCTTAACTGCACGATGGGACATGTTTTAAAAAGATTAGGAGGGCAAAAGGGCAGTTTCTCAAACTCCCTTTCAGGTCTATGTGTGCATGTTCCATGGGCTTAGTGACAAAAAGATCCATGATACATTATCCCACAATAATCATACATTTCTGACAAGCTTAGAAATGCTAAAATGCTGCGTGGATCTCAAAGGAACTGAAGAATTGTTTGGAGTTCTTTGTGAGTTTATTGATATGAGCCTTATTGCAATGAGCAGCATCGAGTCATCAAACCCACTGATAATAAAAACAGGGAAACTTTTTACAATCTTATGAAGTAACTGATTTGAGTGCAGTTAAATTAAATTGAGGTTTCTGAGGGTTTTATTCAATCAGTTCTTGCATTATTTATTACATAATGATTACAATATTTTCAATATAAATGTATTACAAGCAGCTGAAAAAACCCAAATGGTGTCTGTATCCATAATCATAACTGTGTTCAGTCTGTGCGGAGAGGCTCGTAAGCATTATGAAGAGTGGCTCTCTGCAGTAATCTGACAAGGCAATTCATTTTATGAATACAATTAAAATAAGCAATATTCTGTTGAATGGAGATGTTAATTTGCATTCCTTTCAACCATATTCAAAAATAAATAAAACAACATTCCAATTTCACAAGCCTTGTATACCAAATATTGTGAATGACAGACAATTTTATTTCTATCAGCTTGTTGAATAAATGTAATTAAGTATTAATGTACTAAGGGAGATTTATGGCTACCAAAGATGCGTTGTCCCTTTATAAAAAAGTTTGAAAGATAATTTGAATCATTGTAAATAAGAAACACAAAACTGTAATTTATTCTAATGAGTGTGATTGATCAGTGGCTCTAAAGTTTACTATCAGTGTGATCCGGTCCAGAGAGAGTGGAGAGTGTTTGATCGCTGCACAGCTGCATACAAAGACTTCCCATATCAATGAGCTCACTGGGACCGAGAGAACACCGCTCGTCCCAGGACCAGATGCTCCATGATCACCCACCTGGTGAGAGCAGACGACAGGACACTGCTGTCCCTCTGCCTCCCCCCCCGGACTGGGACTGAGTCTGTGTCCTTTGATCTACAGATGCTCCCATGTCCCTCTGCTGCTAACCAGCTAGCTCTAACACCTGACATCTTCCTTCTTCTTCGCCCGTCCTCATGGGGTTGCTATCTCCCACATTTGTATGCTCCAGTAACATCCAAGCACACCCGTAATGATGTGAAGAGGAGCTTAAGAGGTCAAAATTACATGACAAAAGTTGGGCACAGTTTATTCTTCTCTCATTATTTCTATCATTTCTGTAATGCAAACTGAAAAAAACGAAAACACTTTTGATGACAATACACATAAACGTGCTTTGTAGCATGATTTTAACTAGCGTATTAACTTTTTGTTAGTAACATAAAGTCTACGCCTCAGTCTAACAAGCACTCTGTTTTTATCAAGGACACACACACTCACACTCACATGTGATATTATTCTGTTTGCTTCGGTCCCCCTCTGTATTTTGTCATTTGTCTTTTTCTTGCTCTGTAAAGTGTATTCAATGTGACACTGTTTTTGTCTTTGCATGTTCTGTAGTCACCTGATAAGTCAATAAAGTAAACCAAATAGTAATATAAAGTGCTTTCCAATTTGTTAGGCATGTATTCATGTTTTTATTCAGTGATTTATCAAACTAGATTTACCACATTAGGATTGTTTTACTCCCCCAAGCCAACCAGTTAAGTAACAGTTTTCCTCCATGTCTGTTTAAAACTGTATTCCTTGTAACCATACTTTAATTTAATTGTACCTTTTAGAAGATTGTGTCATGATTAGCATTTCAATTCTCAAGTTATGTCGCAAAAAAATTGGGGAGGTCACAGTGACCTTGATCTTTGACTTCCAAAACCTCATAAATGTATCCCTGAGTCCAAGTTGAAGTTATTCCAGATTCCCAATCTGCGTTCCATTGCATCAAGACGGGGTAGGCTTGCGGTCACAGTGTAATCAATGCATCTCATAGACTGTGTAACATATGGGCGTATTCTCTGTCACGTAATCCAAAGGTTTCTGAATTTACTACTGATTGATAAATCCTCTCAGTTCTTCATGAGTTTGTGAAATTGCATTCCTCATAAATAAAACTGCAATGCTTATAATTGGCAGACCAGCTGTACAATGTGCAAATTGTATGTAGTGTTAATAAGAAAGCCCCTCACTAACTGTGTGTGTGTGTGTGTGTGTGTGTGTGTGTGTGTGTGTGTGTGTGTGTGTGTGTGTGTGTGTGTGTGTGTGTGTGTGTGTGTGTGTGTGTGTGTGTGTGTGTGTGTGTGTGTGTGTGTGTGTTAACATTCTGCTTGCTTTCAGTCCGCTGCCTTTGTTGCTAATTACCACTTCTGTTCTCCAATCTAATCTGATTAGAATTCAGTTTTCTGTCCACCGCCTTTCTTCTCTTTGTCATTCTCTGCTTTCTCATCCCAAACAGGGGAGACAGTCAGAAGGCATGGCTGCTGATTTCTCCTTCAAGCCATTCTCGTTTATGTGAATGCAAGAAAAAACCCTGACATCCGTACACTTCATCATGGATTCACATCCAATACAGCTGGCCATGCATGCAAGTATGACTCTGTAATGAAGCAGAGGGCGGGAGTTGTGCTTTGTAAATGTCATGCTCTCTTCGTATCAGCACAATTTGCCCTTTTTTATGTATGCACACTTTCCTGTTGGGTTGTACAATGAGCGCAACAGTGCAGCCAGTATTTTTCATCTTCTATAAATCCATGTATCCATCCATCTCCAATGAAATATCTTCTGTACTCGTTCTTCTTATCCTTGAGATCGAACAGGAGACCTACGTTTTCATGAAGCCTCTAGCTCACTCTCAAACCACATATGCACTACTCATCCTTCATCTCTCAGTAAATATAACCGTAAAGTACATCGTTTCTAAAGGCAACCGCAGCTCACAGCTTGTTTTTAGAGAAAACAGCAAAACAGGTGAGCATCAGCATCCTGACTCTAATGGACTCTGAAGTGGAGTGAGGGAACATTCACAATGAGTCAGATATGGAATCTTGGATTAAAGATGGCATTGTGTGCACCTGCTGTGTGTCTGTTTACCACAGTGCATGTATCACTGTGACATCACCTTACTCAGGAAACGGGGAGGAACACTCTGTACCTTACCTTTCTTTTGATGTGTAAAGAAACAGTTGATTTCCTGCATATTTATAACAAAAATTAAAAGATCATCACCACTTGAGTCTGACTTTCTTAGCTTTGGCTATCAATGCCACCATGTTTAACTGGGCAACACGTACAGTAGGTCAGATGATCAAAGAGATTAAAAGAAAAACTAATGTGAGGATTAAACAATGATAAAAGGGTAGCTGGCACTGTTGTTATAACTATAAGAGTTATAATTGGTTTAACTGGTTTAATTTTCCAGGCTAGGTTAACCTTAGCCACAGCCTTTCACATATTATCTGCCTAGCAACAAGAAGGTCATTTTGCTTAGGTATCTAACCTTTAACCCAATTCGACACTGTCGAGTGAACACTGGCACGACCTGCTGCTGCTGCTCTCTGAACATTACTCTAATACTGTCGTTTCTCTGTCACTATTTGTACTGTTCTTCAGCTATTTGAACAGTAGCCTATCCTCCCGACAATGTCAGTGACTCGATCGCTTGTTTTAACTTGCAATCGTGTGTGTTTTGGACTACCGATCTGCCAGCTTCCTACCTGGCTAGCTCCCTTGCCTCGCCTAGCTGCTGCTGTTAACATACTCCTAGGGTATGTATCTGGTAGCTTCACCACCCATGTAATGATGTGGATCAACAGGCTGCTGGTATGGACTATCCTCACATGGATTACTGTATATCCTTCATAGTCTATCCAGTAACAAAGATACTTCAGTGCTCAGCAGCCAAACTTTTCCAACTGCGATTCCACCTGCCAGAGCCCCCACCGGCATTGCATCACCTGGATATATCGCTCATGCTCACTGGAAATACATCCACCGTGTATCCCGTCGGAGCTTCAACTTTGAGGACTCAAAACCAATACGATCCTTCTGGTCTTCCAACCCTCGCCCCGCAAGAAGATCCACCGGACGGTCTATTGACCACAGCTCGCTGGCTAACCTGGCCAGGTGTGCTAGTGCTGGCGTCAAACCCGACAGATACAATCTCGCTGTCAGGCTATTCAACACCCGCTCGCTCAACAACAAGGGACTTCTACTTCATGATCTACTGGAAAATCGTAAGTTGGATTTCCTATGTCTGACTGAGATGTGGCAACAGCCCAATGACTTAATCAAGCTATCCCACCTGGATTTGTTTACACCAGCAAATCCCGTCACTCTGGCAGGGGTGGTGGCCTCGCGATACTTTAAAACGAGAAGTGGAAAGTATCTGCACTAACAGTTCCTGTGAATACTTCCTTTGAGTCCCTTGCTCTGCAAATCAATCGTCCAATTCCAACAATTCTTGCCACTGTCTATCGTCCATCCAAGGCCAATAAGGACTTTCTAAATGAACTTTCAGCCTTTTTTACTTCCCTATCTTCTCTCTCCCCTAATATGCTGGGGGATTTTAATATTCACATGGACAATGTCAACAATAATCTCACAAAGGACTTTACATCATGCCTGGACAGTTTTGGATTACATTAATATATTGACTTTCGCACACACTCCAAAGGACATATACTTGATCTGATCTGCTGCTCTGGTTTAACTCCTCTGAACTTTTCTGCATGCAACTTGCATGAGTGGAACATTGAGTTGAATCTGGGATGTAGTGGACAGGGGGTGTAGGGAAAAGAAAGTCTCTCTACTTTTTACGTACAAGTTTTGTATCTTTTGTGCGTTAACAATAGCATCGGCCAACTTAAATATCACCTCTGAATAGAATAATGGCCTTATGAGAAAATACCATGTAATTGTTCTACATTGTTCTGCTTTTAAGTTTAAGTTTAAAGGCTGAATGGGTTGCCATAATTGTTATAGGCCATATTTCCTGATATGAACATTGAATGGAATTAGGAGTGAATAAAACAATCTTTTACCTGAGATTTTTTTTTTGGTTCAATTTACCCCACACATAGGCTCATCTTACCCCGTGCGTGGGGTGAGTTGTGCCACTTGACCATTTTTTTTCAAGAGGGCATATCACTTTAACCATAAAAAAGTTATCACTAACTTTTTTGTTCTAATAGTAGCAGGACACTTTGAATTTTGATATGGTGTGAAGATTGCAAAAATCATTTTACCCCTCTCTCCCCTACCCATAATGATGTTCAAGAATGGCCTCTCGTGTATGATTGCGATTCTATTACACAAACTATCATTGTAATCAACAATGTCGTAAAACAATTTCATAATGTGGGCTAATTTGCTCCCAAACTTACGCTTTCTGCTTGAGTTAATCTCCATCAGAAAGTAGTTCCTAGAAAGTAGGTCCCATGGTAACGATAGCCGATCAAACACTCTTGCTACCCCGTGGCAGAATCCTCTTTTTGGGGCTTGGATTCCAAATCCACTCGCATAGCTAGCAATAACAATTTAGCAACCAACCAACTTGCTTGACATTGTCATGAGTCATGACCTAATGTTAGCCTACATTTTTCCACTTACTGTGACCAATAAAGAACAGCTGTCAAACATGATTCCCATTTATTTACAGTAGGCTATTTACAGTTATTGATATAATTATAATAAATAATATATTATTAACCAATTTATTGTAAACAATTCTTGAATTAGGCTATTTAAATATCTGAGTAATCAATGCGTGGGATTAGCGGAACAAATCAAATCAGGCTGTCCATGGTGCTGAAACATTTTGGGTTCAGAATGAGGGTTTATGTTCATGCTGCCATTAAAAGTGTAATTCTTGAAATAGCTCTCCATGAACTCCATGCCGGACTTTTCGCTACGACTCTTTTCTAACGCATTCAACTCATCAGTTAAAACAGCCGCAAATCTTTCGTTGATCTGACATTTTGTCGCTACCGATTTCCAACCAGAGACAATTTATAACAATGTAACGGCTGTGTGCCAAAATCAAAAATATTCACTTCACTTCTAGCTATACTTCACTTAACTCAACTCCATATGCTCCCCACTCCTCTCCATTATCCAGCTTCGGACTTCCACTGTCGCTGAAATATCTAATCTCATCCATAAATCCAAATCCTCCACCTTGCAGGTGGTGCTGTGGTGTTCATGGGTAGGACTACATTATAGGAAGAGCTTTCCTCTAGTGGCCGGACCGGCAAAAAGTGTGTTGCTTCACCTCTTTTTGTTTTCTAGAGATGGAGCCCAGTAGTTGTGAAGCGATGACTCGATTTTATGTCCGCTAACGGACATGATTTCTCTGGCCTCCAACCCTGCCTCCGCCAGCCGCTGTATGCAGGTACTTCTGACGCAATGGTTTGTGTAAGGCGTAGCAGTGCCAGCCTCTTCACTAATGCGGGTCATCATGGACCCCAGGCTGTTCACCCCCAAGGGCTCCATGCTATACCACACCACATCCCCAGGCTTCCTCGACTTCCTTGGATGGTGGTAGAAAGCGTTTGCTGATTTGGGCAGTCTTGATAGATAGGCCTCGAACGAAGCTACCGGGCAAAGGGCATTGCCCGGTTCCTCAAACATTGCCCCTTTCCTGTTCTGGCGCTCCCTGTCGTTGTGGCATTTATGGTTTTTCATTTCCTCGTTGAATGCCATCGTCACATATTTGGTGCCTTAAGGACAAATACAAAAACAAATATTAGGCAAGTTTGACCTTATGAAGCAACAACAAAGATAATAACAATGATGAAATAATAATAATAATAATAATAATAATAATAATAATAATAATAACAACAACAACAACAACAACAACGACGACGACGACAATGACAACAACAATAATAATAATAATAATAATAATAGCCTGATAATAATAACAATAATAATAATAATAATAATAATAATAATAATAGCCTGATAATAATAAAAGCTTGTAGGCTTAATGATAACAAAAACTTTTGAAATGTTTGATCAACTCACCTTCCAAATCTCATTTAACAACGAAAGATTGTGGAGTGAGTTTCCTCAGGCTCTCCTTTCCCCTTCTCCAGAAATGCAGTTGGGTATCGAACCACACCTGTAATGTAATGTAGGAAATGTCTACTGTAAAAACAATTTCCTTGGGGATCAATAAAGTAGCTATTATTATTATTGGGCTAATATTATTATTATTGGGCTAATATTATTATTATTATTACCTTGTTGAGGAGGACCCGTGGTGTGTTTGGGTCCATGGCCCGGGACGTCCTCAGGATTTCGAGGTCCTCATTGGTGATAGCAGGATGGTGTTCAGTTTTGTCCTGCCATGCCCTTCTGAGTGACTTGATGAGTCCGGAGAACACGTTATTTGAGGTGGTAAACTCATTGTCTTTCATCAAACACCATGCCCGGCTGTACGGAGGGTCATTAACGTAGCGGTTGATCCCAGCTCTCAAACCGACATAGGTACTAATAGCGTACTGCTGGCCCTTAGTGTTTTTAACACTTCCATAAAACTGGCGAAGTAAGCTGTTCAGCTCCGGTTTGGACGCAGTTCCGAAATCCACCATTTTCTCCTGGGTTTTTAAGAACTCTTTGAGACATTTGACAGCCCAGGTAGTTGACGCCAATGTACTCTTTTCGCTACGACTCTTTTCTAACGCATTCAACTCATCAGTTGAAACAGCCGCAAATCTTTCGTTGATCTGACATTTTGTAGCTACCGATTTCCAACCAGAGACAATTTATAACAATGTAACGGCTGTGTGCCAAAATCAAAAATATTCACTTCACTTCTAGCTATACTTCACTTAACTCAACTCCATATGCTCCCCACTCCTCTCCATTATCCAGCTTCGAACTTCCCACTGTCGCTGAAATATCTAATCTCATCCATAAATCCAAATCCTCCACCTGCCAGCTTGACGCCCTTCCTACCCACGTAGTTAAATCATGTTTACCTTCTCTCTCCCCTTTAATTACCGACATAATTCAATCCTCCCTTACCTCTGGTCTCGTCCCCTCATCCTCAAAACAGGTGCAATAACCCCTATTCTCAAGAAACCTGGTGCAGACCCCAACAACTTGAATAATTTTCACCCAATCTCTAATTTACCTATTCTCTCCAAGATACTCAAAAAAACAATTGCAGCCCAGGTCAACACTCACCGGAAAAACAATAATCTTTTTCAAGAATTTCAGTCCGGTTTCCGTTCCTCGCACAGAGACGGCCATGGTTAAAATCACAAACGATCTACTGCTAGCAGCTGACTCTGGGCTTGTATCCATACTCATCCTCCTTGATCTGACTGCAGCCTTTGACACCATCTCACATCACATTCTCTTTGACAGATTATCTTCCATTGGTATCACTTGCACATCCCTCACCTGGTTCAGAGCTTTCCTCTTCGGCCGTATTCAGTTTGTCCACTTTCAAACACCTCAAATCACAGTCCCATCCAGTCTGCACTGGTGTTCCTCAGGGTTCTGTTTTGGGCCCCTTCCTATTTATCATCTACTTCCTACCTCTCGGCCATATCTTCAGAAAATACAATATCCAATTTCACTGTTACGCGGATGACACCCAGCTCTATTTTTCCACCAAACCCACTTCCACTCACCCCACCACTACCCTGTCCGACTGCTTACTGGAAATCAAATCCTGGTTCTCATCCAACTTTCTCAAACTAAACAGTGATAAAACCGGGGTTCTTATAGTTAGCTCCAAGTCCACTCTGGCCACAACTGACAAATTCTTCCTTACCATTGACAACTCAACAGATTGTCCACCCCCCCAAGTTAAGATTCTGGGTGTCATCCCCGACAGCACCCTATCTTTTGAAGCTCACATAAACAACATTACTCGATCTGCCTACTTCCACCTCTGCAATATTAACCGTCTCCGCCCGTCACTCACATCCAACAGCACCACCATTCTCATCCAATGCCCTCGTTACATCCCGTATTGATTGTTGCAACTCCGTCCTCTCTGATCTTCCTCAAAAATCTCTGCGTAAGCTCCAACTGGTCCAAAACTCAGCAGCCCGTATCATCACCAGAACTCCTTCCATGGATCATATCACTCCAGTTCTTCAACAACTCCATTGGCTCCCTGTTAAATACCACATAGACATTACAATTTTGCTCCTCACCTTCAAGGCCCTTCACACTCTTGCACCTCCATATTTCTCTGAACTCCTTCACACCTGCACTCCCTTTTGTGCTCTCCGATCCTCCTCTGCCTTCCAACTCACTGTACCTTATACCCGCTTGACCACCATGGGGTCAAGAGCCTTCAGCTCTGCCCCTCGTCTCTGGAACTCTCTCCCACAAGAAATACGCAATATGGACTCACTCTCAACCTTCAAATCCTGCCTGAAAACCCACCTTTTTAAACTGGCCTACTCTGTGCCAGAATTACTATAAACTATTTTTTTGTTTTTAAGTCTCGAATTACTGTTAGACCTTCTTTGTTGCTTGTTTTTAATAATGCTCTGTAAGGTGTCCTTAAGAGCTTTGAAAGGCGCCCATAAATAAAATGAATTGTTATTATTATTATTATTATTATTATTATTATTATTATTATTATTATTATTATTATGTAACAAAGCTGGGTGAAAAACTATTCCGTCCTCTCCGTTTAAAATATTTTTAAAATGTCTTTGTTGATTCAGGAAATATCCTCACAACAATGGTACGTGATTTGAAATGACCTTATAGGTTTTTCAAAGATAGCTATTTTTTTTCCTCTTTGATTACACTCGCACATTGTCAAATATATTGGTAATGGATTAGAGGTATGAACTTCAGCCTTGTCAAATGTGACCAAAGTTCTAAAGCTTGTCAAAAACAAGTTACTATAAGGATTCCTCTTGTTATAATATGAAATGATCCTAAACAATATTTCAAGTTGGCATTAAAAAATGGATGTTAAATGTATTTTTATTGCAAGTTGTAGAGAGAGCAATTGTACAAGTTTAGGAAAAAGCGTGTCATGTATAGGCAATCCAGGAGGAAAATCAATCCTCAAAGGAGCCTTTCCCAGCATGAGATTGGCCCCTAAGACCTACATCCCTTTTTTATTTTGCTTGAGAAACCACCTACTTGGATTTCCTGGCCAAAGCCTTCTGAAAGAAAACTGCAATTTGTTCAGGAACAGAAGGAAGATTTAAGTGCTGATAATTGGTAATAGGTTAAAGAAAAATGTGTTACTATACCTGGAAGGAGTGTGTGTTCCAACCGTTTCAAAAGCCAACTTCTATCTACTGCTGCTGACCCACAGTAATCATACACCTCTGTCACAATCACACTGAAGGAAGCTTTTATCTGATTGTCTCATCAACAAGTTTCTCAAATTTGAGACAAAGCATGTCCAATATCTGCTGTTTCCGAAGAAAAGCCCTGCTGATACAACTCATTTTTCCCTCTAAATGATCAAGACGGAGCCCACAAGCCAGCAGGGATCTCAGAAACTATTGTTACCTGCAGGGATCCAATCAGAAGGCAGCATCAGTGTTCAATCACTCTACCTCCACTCAGAGTCAACAGATGTGCAGGAAGTTCACACCAGAGTAATTATGCCCGCTTTGTGTGCATTCAGCATGTCCATGTGCTATTTGTGTTGAAACACGCATCTGCCCTGCTTCACCCTTTAGCACTTTACCCACGGCTTCCACTGGAGTTCCTGCCAAAACCAGAGAAGAAGTGAGGTGAAGAAGTACTAGAATACATAAGCAGTCGCAGCTATCTGCATGCTGGGGGTAATTAAACAGAAATGACAAGATGAATGGAGGTCACACCTGCAGAATAAGCCTGCCATGTAAACTTTATCTCTGCTGATGCAGTGATAATTTGAAGTGAGGAGAGCAAATCAGCAGAATTAATTGAGTTTTGCCTTTTATCTTGTGAAACCCTGGTGGATTTTTCCCTTTGTCTACTTTTACTCGTACAGAGCTTCTTTTATATACTACTACATGGTTTTGCATTACGTTTTGCTGACAGGATTGCTGAAGTGTACTGTTTCTGTCATTGACGTTAAGCCAAAGAGTAGCATGTAGCTTCTCTTGAAACATTTTTAACTCCACTAACAGATACAACACTTCTGGCAACATATTTTCCAAGTTCTGCGCTATGGTACAACATACAGTATAAGCTATAGAAGTGGATAGTGGTGGATGGGCTAGGTTTTTACCCTCAATTTCTAAACTTTAAAGATGGTCCAGGTTAGACATTTAACCTCATATTGCTAAAGTTAGAATCGTTTTTTGGGCAGCAAGTTTCAAAAACATTTTTGCAAGTCTCGGATACAAAATCTATCTACACGTGAACAATGTCTCTGTCCTGTGTCAAAAATCTGGGGGCACTGTGACAGTGTGCACAAATGATATATTAGCATTAGATGATAAACCATGAGCTGTCTTATAAAGCATCCAAAAGACAATGAACAACATCTTGGAGAATTCATTTAGGAACATTTTTGTGTCCATCCGATGATTTAAATGACTTGTTTTAAGTTCTACAAACACTGTAGAATAAATATTAGGTTATTAGGCTGCTAAAAGCTCCACTATGTTAGTTAGCTGTAGTTGCTAATTTGTCTACTCTGGTGCTGTCATTATGAAGTACATCCTCTAGATTAAACACAATACACGCAGTCATTTCTTTATGGGTTAGTGTGGCTTTAAGCAAATAGTAATATAACAATACAAATGCTAATCATCCTGAACTGTTACAATTTTAGAAAACAGATTAAATCAATTGTCCCTAGCTAGATATTTTTCTGGCTGTTATTGGACAGAGTTGTAAACTAAATGCATTATTATAGCCTCCAATCTAACTGGGGATTGGATTTTCCCAAAAGATTGAAAGAACATATCGGCCTTAAACAATTATCTTTCAGAATCAACCCTATAGCATAGCCATGCTAACATATAGGGTTTACAGGGATTTAGGAGTGGAGCAGAACGCAGTATAAGACTATAGTTATAGTTAACTTATCTTTTGCAAATGAGTAGAATACACAGTATAATATATACTGTATATTATATGGAGGCAAGGAAGTAACCCAACCAAGATAAAGCTCAAGTCAGGGAAAAGAGAAATGTATTGTTAGCAGCATATTAATTAGCAGGGCTAAGGGAAGTGAGAAATGGAAAAAATACTGTTGTCATTCTTGTCATTCAGAATTGTTTACTCCTTTAACATGGGCTCCCTGGTGTATGTAAATGGCAAGTTTTGCAGTAACTGCTGATATGACATTGTTTTGACATTGCATTTTTCCAGGTGACATCTCCTCCAAACCCCGGAGGCGAGAGATTTATGCCTGCATTGACTGTGGAGAGGACAATGATGGCTTCCATGCTGTTGTTTTATGACTCCGAGACCCTGAATATCCCACACCTCTTTATGTTCAATATGTCACTCCGCCAAATGAGACGACACCTCACCTCCTTAGAGTTTCACTCATCATCACTTCCTGGGACCAAGTGCACAGATGTGTCAGCACATGTCGTATGTACAGACTAAGGTCTACAACCAACATGCATACAATTCTATCACACAAAACAACACATTCCGTGCTGCACACACACGTAGCCCCATGTGACAGAAGTGAGTGAAACTACTCCTTCGTCTGCTCCCACTGACATGCTTTTGACTCAATTTGTACATGCGGATAGTTTCCTCATTAAGTTTGATTTTGTCACTTCAAACCCAGGAAGATGAATCGTTCCATCTGCCACACGTTCACATCTCACAACGCCATCATTTTCACACTCAAAACAACACAAATCTTCGGCTCTTCAATCTCCATGTTGTCAATCCGAGCTCAGCCCTCTCAGTCCCATATGCTGCGCGCTGATCTCCACAAAAAAAAAAAGATGCACCTCCGAGAGATTGTACCAGACTCAGCAGACATGAGTGAGCAAGAGTGACGCTCCCTCAAGCAGTCTGCCATCCATCAGTGGCTGCATGACACCCCCGCAGCCTGCTCCGCTTGATGTTTTCCCTGCAGCTGATGAGCAGCGACGGCAGGAAGCGTGAAATGCACTAGACTCCATCGTCAATCGGCGGACAGCGATCTGTCTCCATGACAGACACACCATGAAAATTCCGGGATGGTGCGACGATATGGGGGAAAGGCAGGGAGGTGTGCAGAGGTCAGGTTTGATATACAGTGGTGTAAAATAACGAAGTAGATTTACTCAAGTACTGGAAAAACTGCTAAACTTAAATACAGTTTTGAGAGTATTTCCATTTTCTCTGATAGGGTCTCACTAGACTATCTTTGACTATCAACTTTATTTATTTTTTTATTTTAGCAACGCCCCTGAGCTAGAGGGGATTAATGAAGTGATCAGTGAAGCAGCTGTGTGCAGCATTTACTGTAAGAATCACACACATTTATTCAATAGTGCAGACTTATTACGTGATGTTATTTTTGTGCACACATAACATCACGTAATAAGTGGCTCTCAGTGCCCAGGGGCCTCTGGAGGTACTAATCCTGCATTGGACATAAACATAATCAACACCTAAATAAGACTTAAATTGCACCTGGAGTAAATTCACAATAAATTGAATAGAATAATACAAATTAGGTCCATGTTTACTAACTTATAAACATATTAATGCATCAATAAATATAATCAAAACTTATAAGATAAGAAACATACGATAAGAATTACTTTATTAATCCCAGACTTTTATGATATATACCATTTAGAAATAGGCTGATCTGCATAACAAACACAACTTTTTTCGCTGTCATAAACTTAAATAACACATTTAACATAATAAATCACAACAACGTTTACACCGCAACTCAAGTATATTAGTAAGGAAGTAAATAGACAGTTGAAAACATTAAAGGTGCCATATTAATGGTAACTAGTTTTTACCTTGGCATAGTTGAATAAGGAGAGTTCGGTACATTGAACTGACATACCGTGAACCTCAAACACCATTGTTTCCTCCTTCACGTGCAAATCATGAATATGCATATCACAGCGGTAAAACGGGCGAATTACAACAATCCCTGTGTGTGACGTAACACACGGTAGTCCAGCCCCAACATTTGCATACACCAGCTGCTGGAAACACTAACCCTAACACTCACCACTCCCTAACGTTGCTCTCCAATCTCCGACCAACTGGCTGTTCTTCAAATTCATCGGTTTCCTCCTCCGATAAAGGCTCAAACATGTAAGGTTGGATGCCAATAGCCTCCATGGTTCATCTCTCACAGTTTAGCGGACTTCACTTACTTCTGTGGGTTCTGAGGCAGCCATGGATTGCTCCCTGTAAACTAACCAGCCAATCAGAGCAGAGCTCATCATTCTAGGATCAGATCATAGGGTTGTAAATGTGTCTGTAAAACCGCATCTGGACATTTTTCCGATCAACCAAAGTTATATACCTTCTTTGTATACATCAGAGAACAATTTAAAATACCAGACTGATACATTCAATGGCGCCTTCAAAGTTAGATAGATAGAGTTGGAGGATGAAACCCTCTTTATTGTCACATACATGTACACAGCAGAGCACACACAGTGAAATTAGTCCTCTGCATTTAACCCATCCTAGTACTAGGAGCAGTGGGCAGCTATTGTGCAGCGCCCGGGGGGGGAAAGGGGAGGGGGGGATGGAGGTGTCAGGTGCCTTGCTCAAGGGCACCACAGCAGGGCCTAGGAGGTGAACTGGGACATCTCCAAGTAGCAGTCCCCTTTCCATATTTCAAGTCTGTTCGGGGACTTAAAACGGCGACCCTACGATTCCCAGTCCAAGCCCCTACTGACTGAGCCACTGCTGGACAGTTACGAAAGTTATGGAAGTACTGATAATTTTGTGCTTAGTATCTGTAATCTGATTACTGCTGTGATCAACAGTAATGTGTAACATTAATTTGTTAAAGACATACTGTATGTAATCTGATTACAGCTAAGCATTACTTTGTAGCACAACACTGGATATCCTCCTCTCCTTTCAATGTATTTAGCCTGCGATATCCCTCCTGCCTCCCCTCTCTCCTCCTACTTTGTGTGTGACAATGCATCCTCCATTAAGTCTTTATAGGTTGATGGAAATGTCATAAGGGCATCGAGACAGCCATACATCACCCGATTCAATCCCTCCTTCTGCTGAGCTTCCGCTTTCCTTTCGCTCTCTCCTTCAATCACAATGCAGAGCCGGATCACTGTCTGCTCCCAATCACCACATTACCCAACCGCGCATAACAAACCACCCCCATCCGGCCCCATTAATGCCTACATCTTCAGATATGAAACTGCCATAATCTATGCTCGCCACAAAAGCACAGCTGCTCGGGGTCTGCGTGTAAGTGAAGGATTTGCACCCTGATGCAGCAACACTTCCTCCTCAGATCCACATGCCCTGAAGGAGATCCAGGCTGCCGTAGGTGTATCAGTCGTCGCGCAGTGCACATCAGCTGCAGGGATTTAAAGGAGATCTGCTTATTCTGGAGCGATTTTGATAAGCGGCGAAGAATAAGCCATTTTCCCATTTCCTGTAACTGCATTGTAGTCACCTTGGAGACTGGAGGTGTGTGTGTAATAGGAAAGGGAACAGTGTCAGGTGATGAAATGAGCGCGTTGAGCACCTGCTGGTTCCCTGTTCTCCACCTTGTCCCCTTATCACATTACAGCGTGGATAGATGGTGCCCACAGCCCAAAGGTAAGGGATTAATTTGTTTAAAGCTCTGCAGACTGCATTGACTGACCTTGGCTTGGCAGAGGGAGAAAAAAAGAGAAATAATCATTTTTCTTCAGCGTTCCTGCCCTGCACATTCGCCTGGAGGGAGACTGGAAAGATTAAAGGGAAGAGGGAGGCCATATCTCTCCTTTCAGAAACTCCAATCACAAAGTAATGCAGCCACTGGGCCGTTTCAAACAATACGTCTGTTTGCATAACCGGCATGCTGACCTCCCGATTTCCCCGTGAACAAACCCCTGCCAGAACCAGAGTCTGTGTATGCTGGTGTTTCATTTGTTTCCTAAACATCACATTCATGCCGATTACATTCACAAATGACACCTTTATCCATCTCCACTGGGAGGGGAGGGAACATGATTGAATGTCAGGACTTGTACTTAAAAGGGCCTGTCTTGTTGTGAGATTAAATTTGACAGAGGATAAAAATGGCTTGTTTTGATGCAGAAAATGATTTTAATAATATTTCACCCATTTAATTGCTTTTTTTGAGGGGGGGGGTTTGCAGTGGTATCATCGAGGTGTGCACATGTTAGGTTTTATAAGAGTGTGTTTTGTTTCTGAGAAAGTTGTCACAAGGACTCAGTTGAACCTGCTACACAAATGACACAAATTCCTCAAGGTTGAATGTTGCCTGTTGTGTTTATAAGGGCCACAGTCAGTGGTTGAACAGAGAAGCACTACAAGTCAATCTTTACAGACTTCACATTACAAACGATACAAGGTGGATCCAAGTGGACTCAGAAAGAGGTGTTTGCCAGTCCACTTGGATTCAAGATTCAAGATTCAAGAAGCTTTATTTATCCCGAGGGAAATTGAGGTGCAATCCACTTGGGCTTTTGTTTGCTGTCAGAGTCTTACACCCAAGAGGTCACTCACAAGCAGGCACTCGGGTAAACTGAGAGAGAGAGATAAACGGCACGTGCTTAGGCAGGTACAGTGACTGAGGAATGGCTAAGAACCAGTGCTGTTCAGGGAGAGAAGGAAAGAGTTTGGAATGAGCATTAATAAAGAGCAGAACATATACAGTGCTCTGTTAGAAGCAGATAGGAACACTTTAGTATGGATGGACGGACGGCTGGATGGACGGCTGGATGGACGGATGGATGGATGGATGGATGGATGGATGGATGGATGGATGGATGGATGGATGGATGGATGGATGGATGGATGGATGGATGGATGGATGGATGGATGGATGGATGGATGGATGGATGGATGGATGGATGGATGGATGGATGGATGGATGGATGGATGGATGGATGGATGGATGGATGGATGGATGGATGCCTTATTCATCCCAAGTTAGGTAATTGCTTGGTTGCAGCAGCATTGTTAACAGTCATTGCAGCATGAATTAAACATATGTAAAGTAGAAAAGGCATAAATCAAAATACAATTCACAAAATAAAATATACAAAATCCATTAGAATACACTTTAAAAGACCAATCTATAACAGCAATGTAAATATATAAACACAGGGGGCTATTTCACTAAAAGTAGTTTTTATTTTATTTATTCTACTTATTCAATATTAGTACAGAAAATGTATTCAACTGACAAACAAGCACAATTATTAGAGGTGCAGGGCAGGAATCATAGTTTATTAAGCAAATAGATTTTACAATTTGAATGCGACAACGTCTCTTTCAACGCAGTGGAAGGCCTCATCCTTCTAAGGGATTCTGTGTGTCGTACCTAAGTAGAAAGATCTGCGGCTTTGGATCTAAGGACACGATACTGTTTGATAGTTGATGGTCTTTACATGAGATTTTTGCAAGATGAAAAGCAATTGTCAGATAAATAATCATGTCAAGAACAGATGCAACTGAAATAAATCCATTAAATGAAATATTAGAAACCTATGGAAGTATGGTATGAATTACAGGGTTGTTATATTTTTTAGACAATATCCAAATACATTGAGCACACACACACACACACACACACACACACACACACACACACACACACACACACACACACACACACACACACACACACACACACACACACATTAAATTCCCATCACTCTCCATTTATTAGTCATGTCACAGGCCCGTGAGATGAGCATGCTATTCAGAAGGTGTGGCTGTCAACATCAATAAGGGCTTTCCAGTGTGAGGGCCCATTAATACCAAAGTAGCCACTCCGCATGTTGTCAGATATGAATAATGGTTTGCATAACAAATCATTTTCGCTGTCTGACAGATATTCCAGCGTCTGCAGGGCCGAGGCTCCGGTTGCAGCACTCTGCTCCCATCAGCAGCTGAAGCTTGATCAAAGCTGAAGTTGAGGACCGGAGGACGGCCAATTGGCAAAACAGATTTCTCCATGCGGATGACACCTTGTTCTGTGGCTACAGAGGAGATAATACGGGGAAAAGTTACACACTGCGGTGACGGAATGAATCACCAACAGTCATAAACACTTAGTGTCCCACAGCTGGGGAATAATGATGTTTTCTAATCATCCTCGGAGGTTGCTGCACCTCATCTCTCACTGATGACATCTTGGTGGCAAATGCGATTTGACCAGAAAACAACAAACTATCTCCTGTCAGCGGGTTACTTTACCTCATCACTCCTGCCACTAACAATGGAGGTTTATCTGCCCTCATAAACAACAACATCTGGAGTAGTCCTAACCCTTTTAAATGAAATGTTCCGCTGCTTATGTGCCAAGAATCTATCATTGCTAATGACGGAAAATAAACTCATACACGGGGTTGCAATTAGTAGTTAAAACAATAGTTTTATCTGAATGTTACCTGATAACTTTGTGTTACTTTCGGTTAACCTCAACTCAAATGCAATGCAAAAAAAGACAAGAGAAAATAAAAAAATAATACCATTTGTTTAACTTAACTGTATTATGTGAAACAACAGAACAATGTGAGCTTAGACAATAATATGTTTAGGATGAAAAATGATTTTATTTATAGGAAAAGCTGCCTTTCATGAAGTATATTCAGGCAGCAGCCTAACACTGAAACACAGGAGCACATACTACAGTTTAAAGAAGCAGAAAAACAATCTGAGCTGACAGAAAATGCTCTGTTTTAGTTTAACACACAGTTAAGCTCACACACTATGTTATCAACATATAGGTTCACCTGCTGAACTAAAAACAGAACTAATGAACCAAAGAAAGAGAAAACCATAAAGCAGATTCAGGCAGTAGGCGTATAGATTCACACTTAAAGTATCAGCCTACAGAACAGAACAGCTGACAGAGGAGAGAGAACCTCTGATCCTTTACTACACACACTATATGCTCTTTTTAGCTTTTAGTGACATTGTAATCCGGCTAGTTATTCACAATTCATAGGAATGTAACTGCAAGGGAATACAGTTACCTTTTTTAGTAACCTGATTATGTAGTCCTGTTACAGTACATGTAATCCATTACTCCCAAAGCCCTCTATTATGATGGCACCAGATACATTGTCTTGCTCTCTGTTGTCTATGTGGTTGAGGAGGAACTATAGCATGTAGCCACCAGTTTAGAAGGCAGTGGTGTGCCGTGCAATGACAGGATGGTCACAGTGGAAGCAGTTTATGCGCTGCAGGATGCCATGAAGTGGGTCACTAGTGGCGGGAGTGTCTGTAAATAATTTAAAATCAATTTGAAGTTTTGGGGCATAAAGAAAGAAAAAGCACAGAGAAACTTAAGCTGTTCATATTGTGTTCCACAAGTCAGTTCTATTTCATATTTATGAACTTCATTTTGGATTCAGTGTGCTGAGAGTCATTTTCTTAACTTTGTTTTTTTAATCCTTAATTGAACCAATTTATCAAAGTGTTTCATTACCATACTCTTCTTCTGTTGATCTCTGATTAGCTGTCCTAAGTGAAAAACACATTTAATACATTTAACAGAGTGTCATCAGAGATAATTAATTTGGCTCCCAAGCTTCACTTGGAACAATGCATTTAAATCTTCTTAATCTACAGCAACAGGCAAAACCTTCACTTCATCAAACTGGGATAAAATGGTGTGCTGTTCTCAGTCAAATGCACTCTCTATAAACAGATGTCTGCATATGGCTGCAGCAAATGCGGGCAATGGGACAAGATTTTGGTATTATAGTGTTCTGATTTCCATTTGTGGTCTGTGCGTGTGAACAATCATGTTTAAACAATTCAGTTGAATGCAGGTTAACAGGTGTGGAGACACTGGTTTTGTGGTAGTTTATTAAGCATGTAACTGGACTTTTTGAAACAATCCAGTAGCAGACACTGTTTCTAAAATCTAACTTTGACTAGAGAGAGATTCTAAGTGCTTTTAGCTCTGCAGTGGTAATGTCTTTGGGACAGTACAATTATTTGTACCTCCTCTTAATGTAAATCACTCTTTCAGGATGTCTGATGGTAGTAGACAGTCGGATACTCTATCAATAAGAAGGCAGCTGTTTGCTTGTGCTGGGACAACAAATAAAAAAAATGTGTGACCATTAGCCAAACATGGCAGTGCTAGCTCAGTTGCCTTGCTGATAGACTTCTCTACAACTCTGCTTTATTCTCTGCTTTCCAAGCATCAGCATCAATAAGTATTGGCCTTCATTATATATAAAGTTCATATTATATACAGTCTATACTCAGAACTTATTGGCTATGTTACTGACACATATTTTGTGATTTTTTTTAGCTTCTAATAATCCTGAAAACTGGCTGATTGTGAATCAATCCTACTGTAGATGTTGTCTCTGAACTTTAACTTCATACCCCAGCACCCCAGAAATGCTTTTGCCCCAGGAGGGTAATCATGAGACTGATAAGATTGAAGTCAAATTTTACCCAAAATATGATTCTCGGGAATGTTCAGGAGGCTAAACACACACGTCACGCAAGTCAAGCAAACAAGTGGCACCTTAGCAAAACTAAAGCAGCAAAAAGCTAGTGTATCAGCAAACTACTTGATCTTTTTGTCTTTTTACAAATAGGAATTGTAATATTTGTTGATCCTCCGGCTTTCCATCTACCGTCATACAATTTATCCTACAAGCTAAACTAAGTACACAGCCAAGAGCATGAGTGCTTAGCCTCAGCAAGTTAGCATGGATGTTAGCCTTTAGCTCAAAGAACTGCTTTGCCTAGAGCCTAACAGAGACGTAGCAAGGCTTCAGTTTCAGTTCATTTATAATATAGCAGTGTTTGGAACTGGTGTTCCAGTTTTTATATGTATTCTGCCACTTTTAATAAGTTTAACTGTTACATATGTATTTTGCACACATATACTGTATATCTGTGGTGCTGTATAAAATGTTGTTGGGGGTTACACAGAGTCAAAGAAATTGCCAAACTAGCTGCAAATCATGTTTGAAGAAAATATAGCCCTATGTAATGAAAGCAAGAAAATAAAGACTTTTCAGACTGACCTTTTATATTAAAAACAAAGCAAGAGCAGCAAAGACATTTTCTATAAGAGAAGCTGTGAGTCATGAAGTCAAAGTTAGGTCGACTGTAAATTCAAGAGACATGCTCTCATCACTCCAACATGAGCTGCATTCAGGGCTTCAAGGGCGAGGTGGAGGGTTACGAATTTCTCTCACTCTGTCCAGGCGTGTCAGCAAATGTCACAGTCATATCCTCTCTGCTCTTTCAGCCTTCAGACATTCTGCCCTTGCTGCAGAGTCTGTTCTGACATTTATAAAATTGGTCTCTTTGAGGTTAAACTCCTGCGACAAAAGTTTTTAAAGTGGACTGCACCTCACACTCATGTACCTGGATATCAGAGGAGATCTAAAGATGGCTGGCACGGCTTTGGCATTGTGCATCAAGCTGCAGATTTGTTCGTCCTCAGCCTCCTGCTGCGGGCCTGAAGCGATCGAATGGGAAGATTTTGTTTCTGTGCGGTTGCATCAGCTCCACTTTAATGAGATGGTGAGAGGTGTGCAGGTGAAGTCGGGCAAGAGGACTGATATTGAAGTCCTCATCAGACCTGGGAGTCAGGAGTCGCTGACTTGGAGGCTTTCTGTTGTTCTATATTGCTGAAGCACCATTATTGCATTTCCCTCTGTAAGCCATATTATGGATGGGCAGTAACCCCCCTTCCCAAGGTGTCAGTTGAGCTCCCTCCCTCAAGGAGGAGATCACAGGTGCTCCCACTGTAGCTGATGTAGCAACATGAGGGGAGAACTCACTGAGCTTATAATGAGAGGCTGAGATATTTAGTTACATAAATTAATCAGCGTAAGACTCACCTGAGATTAGCTATCATATTCTGAAACTTTTCTTAACATTTTGGGACAGGTAGTTTATGGATAACGAGCTTCTGTAAAGCGCTGTGTAGCTGTATAATAAAAATTATATTCTATGAAAACTCTTGCAGGCCACATAAAATGAGTTTGCGGGCCGGATTTGGCCCACGTGCCTTGAGTTTGACACGTATGCTTTACATGCACTAATACCTATAGGACACACTACAGGAAAGGGAAAACCGAAAAAGCAGAACAGGCCTGTTTGAATATGGAAAATATATGTAATCTTAAAGTCAGCTTTGTTTGTATATCATTTGTTGTAAAATAAACAAATAAATAAAAAGAGTGCTGAGTTCAAGTTCTGTCTCTTTTCTCACCGCAAAGTGGGTGTGAATTTCAGAATGTCACTTTTTTAGTTACATACGATGACAGACACAGAAGCTCTGATCGAGTGTCAGAAGTATGGGGGGGCTTCTGAAGCCTTCTGTCAACATCTGTCAAGCTCTTCTAACAGGGTTTACAGACAGCTTGAGTTAAAGTATCCCTCAGGAACGCACGTATTGACTCTAATGCTCTCTCTAGATTTATGCCATTTTGAAATACGGCATGGACATTCTTCAATTTTTAACAAAGGTTGATATAGTAGCATGGTGCCTGATATGTCGTATACAACAAACTTTGAAGTCATTGTTTATGGTTATTGGTTGTGATGGTAGGTGTGGCGAAAGTGCTCTTATGTGGAGCTGCAGAAGCCTCTTCCTTTAAATGTGTTTTGGAAGAGGCTGGGATACTGTATATGCAGGTTGAAGTACCAGCAGCAACACACGGCTTTGTTTCTACTACTCAACTACTCAAGCTCTTGGATGCGAACACAACCTGCAGACAGAATCCTGATTCCTGAGGTTTTATTGGCACATCAGAGCAAAAACGTTGTGAATGGCTTCAAGTTTACATTGTTAGATTAAGAAATGATTTCAGATCTTTCCTTCATCACTAAAGGATGCTAACTGGAAGATTTGTCCGCCAAAAGGCATGCACAAATTACATTTCACTTTATCTATTTGAGGTTTTTGCAGATTTTTACAATATGTCTGACCGCCCATGTTGGATAACATGGCAACTACACAATAGCTATTCAGTGTGTGTGTGTTTAATCTTTCATGGACAATTTCTTAATCTGACTACAAGGCGAGTAAAAAACTATCTGAATAGATTGGAGGAATTGAATTCTGCTAAATTAAAGGAGGAAAAAAAGATGGATAACCATAAGAGGGAATTAACAGTGGCCAGTGAAATACATGGGAAAGGGGGGAGTGTCATCGCTTGTGTCAGGAAACAGTGAGAGGGAGGACGGAGTAATCTGATTGCAATAGGACATTACTCTCTGCCGTGTCCTGCAGGAAGAGCAGAAAGCGGCTGTGTCCTCTCTTTAGTCCTCTTCCCATTAGGCCCTGCATCGTTTGGGAGATTAATAGACGCTCACGCGTGAACACTGCCACATTTGTCACCTGCCTCATCCCATAATACGGGTTGTGGGCCTGCCTTCTCTTACCTGCACTTTAAAAGGACCTTAAAAGGTCACAGTGGGAGATGCTTGGAAACGAAAGGGTATACATACAAGTTGCAAAACATTACACAAAATAAAGGCAGTTTCCTCTTTGAAATGTTTGGTTATCTGTGAGAAAAAAGAAATTGTAAGGAAACAACAACATAAAGGTAGAGAACTCAAAGCTCCATACACAGAAACAAATAAACATTGACTTTAATTAAATGTATAGTGTCAACAGATTTCACATAACTTTATTCGCTTGGATGAAAGCAATAATTTCAAGTTGAACCTATTATTATTAGTAGAGGCAGTCGTGGCAAAGGGTTTAGGGGCTTGGTTTGGGAAATGGAAGGTCATCAGTTCAAGTCCCCGAAAGATAAGGTGCTACCGTAGTGTCCCTGAGCAAGGCACCGTTCCCTACACTGCTCCGTACATATGGCAGCCCACTGCTCCTAACACTAGGATGACCATCAAGGATTCCTTGCTCTTATTTTTTTTATTATTTAAACGTAATGTTATTGCTTTCAAACCAACCCAATATGTGTAATTTGTTTATATAATACATTTAAGTCAACATTTACATTATTTTCAGTGTACGTTTAAAGTAATAATATTAAGTTTAAATTGGTTAACATTAATATTATTGCTTACAAATAACCTAATACAATTATTTGAGATCTGTGACATTATCCATTTAATTAAAGTCAATGTTTCATTTATTTCAGTGTAGTTTCTCTTTTGATAACTGGACTTTTCTTCACACCGTATATTTAGGTTTGATTTAATATGCTATTCCTCACACACTTAATTCATTTAATATCCTACGTTTAAATGTTGTTAGCTGTGATTTGGTGGTTCATTGTGTTTTTATGACAGATAGGTTCACAGCATTTTATATTTCCCTGTGTATATATTTAACTTTTTAGTTCTGTTGTAGTTTCTATTTTGAGATCTTTCTATGTTGTGTTTAATTTATTTTCACATCATGTGTTATGGCTAGTTTTAATATGCTGCTGTGAACAAAAATGTTTAAATGAAATTGCGATCAATAAAGTTAATCTTATCTTATGCGCATTCATTAGTTTGTTTGAGCATGCCATTGTGCTACGGTACATGCTTTATTACAACATTCCTTGGACAGAGAGACATCCCAACAGGGGTTGAAAAAAGAGGCAACAGATGAAAGTCTGTAAACCTCTCCAGGACTGCATCGTAATTCACGCTCGACTGGGCTCATAGATCACTCGTGCCAGTATTTATTTATCCATCCGCTGCTGATTTCGGGTATCATAGTGGATGTGGAGCTGGCTGCTGGTGTTGGCTGGACCTCAGGAGGCCATGTTTGTCCAGTAACACTCACACTGTCTGGCCAGCAGCCCCGGCCTCCAAGCTCTCCAGAAAGTGTCCATGCCAGTTCTGCTCCTTCCTCCACTGACGGGACATCAGAAAAACAACATGTTTGTTGAGATATTTAGGGACACCGGTGTGGTGGCATGAGGTCAGGCTGGGGTTGTTGTTTACCTCCACCGTCGCAGCGCAAAGATCCCTGTGTTGTCCACGGTGACGGTCAGCGTCTGACACGTCTTTGGGAAACAGGACAAGACAGGAAGGAGAAGTTTCCCATTAACTCAGGAAATTGATACAAGCTGTGCTGCCATACAACCCAATCAGCTTTCCTATTTTTAGTCAGCGCCCAGCCGGATAGAGGGCTACTTTGCTTTTATACCCACCATTACACATCCCTAAAACAGGTTTCATCTACTTCTCCCTCAACAGATAGCCTCCACTGCAACTACAGTATTCTTCTTCTGTCCTTCCAAAGCAAACTTGCCGCTACTGGTTATAAGATTTTTAAGGGTAGTGATTGCATTTCTGATTTTTCAATGAGCAGTAATGTAACAAAGTTAATTATTGTTTTAAAATAACCCCCTTACACGTCAAATAAGTTTGACTACAGCTTGCAAAACTACCAGCCAATGTCCTTCTGTCTGTCAAAAAGGGAGGCAGGAACAGCCTTTTTAATCATAAAAGGCACTCTGGCACAAATAAATAAATCAATCAATCAATCAAAAATAATAATTATGAATAGTTTGTGTGTGTCTCATAATCCTAAGGCTTAAGGTAAAGATGTGTTAGCCAGCAGCATGGGAAATAATCAAGATTGGCTGAAAAAACACTTCTAAAATAGTTTTATTTTCATCACATAACATGTTTAGAATCACACTTCATTGTCATTTTATAAATCTTTTAATGTACAGGTAAAACAGGGAGACATGGTATCCAACTTTAACACTAAGATTATTGTTGCAAATTATCCTAATACAAGATATTGACCTAACATTGAATCCAACTACAATATTATGGTATCCTTTTTATGTTTGTCTGACATAAGAACTTAGATAGTTAGAATCGGAGGATGAAACCCTCTTTATTGTCACACACATGCACACAGCAGAGCACACACAGTGAAATTAGTCCTCTGCATTTAACCCATCCTAGTACTAGGAGCAGTGGGCAGCTATCGTGCAGCGCCCGGGGAGGGGGGATTGGAGGTGTCCGGTGCCTTGCTCAAGGGCACCACAGCAGGGCCTAGGAGGTGAACTGAGACCTCTCCAAGTAGCAGTCCACTTCCATATTTCAAGTCTGTTCGGGGACTTGAACCGGCGACCCTACGATTCCCAGTCCAAGCCCCTACTTACTGAGCCACTGCTGGACTTGTGTGTGTGTGTTTGTGTGTGTTTGTGTGTGTTTGTGTGTGTGTGTGTGTGTGTGTGTGTGTGTGTGTGTGTGTGTGTGTGTGTGTGTGTGTGTGTGTGCGTGTGCATGTGTGTATGTGTGTGTGCGTATTACATGTGAAAGCCTGTATAAAAAAACCCCAATAAAGTTATGTTTGTTTCCCTCTCCTGTTTCTCAATTACATGATCAGCGCTTAAGAGCACTAAGCAGTGTGTCTGCTGCCACTGCCCGATGCCCAACTGAAGGAAATAAGAGCAGGATGGCTCTGCTGGGTCTTCCTGTCTGTGTATTCTGGTTCTTGAGTATGGCAGATGAGAAGCATCCATCTGCATTCGAAGGCAGCTGCCAGCCTCTGCCCAGTGCTGCACCATATAATGATCACAAGATTTATTTCCCTTTTCACAACAAGACGCTACGCTATGCAACGTTTTCCCATTGGATCCTCATCAAGATGACAGGTATTGGGATGACAGATTTGCGAATGCGAGACAGGACAGAAGAGGGCACTTTGTAGGCCTGCCTTTGTACTGATTATAAAACCCAAATATAGATAATATTACATTGGACCGAGCCAATTAGCCAAATAGAGCATTACAAAAAACAAGGGCTGTCGCCCTGGAAATACACACTTCAATGTTTTTAGTTTTCTTTAACGGATAAACGCAGGACCCCTCCTACTCGGTCTCTGAATGGCCAGTTCTTGTAGTTATGGATTTGGTTGGTTAGGTTTAGGCGTGAGGAGGGAGATTTGTTAGGGTAAGGATAAGAATCATAGAGTAAATATAAATTAAAATTAGAAGAGGACAGGGGTGGGAGAAGTACTCAGATGATGTATTTGATTAAAAGTAGAAGTACCAGAGTGTA
The DNA here is from genome assembly GCF_036324505.1 of Eleginops maclovinus. NCBI lineage: Eukaryota > Metazoa > Chordata > Actinopteri > Perciformes > Eleginopidae > Eleginops > Eleginops maclovinus. The sequence continues at coordinate 23,583,097 of NC_086355.1, read as the reverse complement.
GGAATACTCTGTCAAAGTCCTGCATTCAAAATGTTCCTCCAGTGAAAGTAGAAAGTACTCTCATCTAAATGTACTTAAAGTAGCGACAGTAAAAGTAGTCATTGTTTGATTGGTCCATTTCAGAATAATATCTCTGATATGTTTTATAATTATTGATCATTAAAGTGTTCTCAGAGCTGGTAAAGGTGCAGCTAGTTTGAATGGCTTTGTATCATTCTGCTTGACTTATTGATATGTGTGCTTAATTGTTTTGCAGGGAGAGTGTGTATTTCTGTATATTAAAACGTTAAATATACCTATACACACAATGTATGCACATAAAGTGACCTCTGACCTCTACATGACCTTAACACACCGGCTCCACACACACCTCCCATCTTGATTTATGCTGCTGTGATGAACTAACCCGGTGCATTCTCACACAGTGGGAGGAGATGACTGAGCTGAGAACGGGGTCATAGGCAAATGTTGTCTCACTATAAAGGACCCCCCCCCCTCCAAATTACACACTCTCTATTAAATCCAATTCTTCTTGCCCTTGTGTTGTCCGCAGGCTGTGTGTGTGTGTGTGTGTGTGTGTGTGTGTGTGTGTGTGTGTGTGTGTGGGGGTGACATTTATGTGTGTGCTTGTATGTCTATGTATCTCTCTGGGTGCTTTAATTAAAAACCCATGAGAGCAAAGCCATAGCCATTAATCAGGGCTTGGTGTCTGCAGAAGTTGGGGGGGGGGGGGGCAGCATCACAGGATGATATCACCGAAGAACCTGTGATAAGGGAGGGGCTAAAAAAAAAAGGCAAAGAGAGATTAAAGGCGACATGAAGGTTGTGAGGAACGATATCCAGAGCTTGTTGAGGGTGCAGGGCACGGCTTTCCCATCGCTCAACAGGGATGTGCTGTTGCTACATGTGGGCAGAGAAGTCTTCATCCCTGTGAATACATTTATGAGTGTAGAGCCGCACAGATAGCTTGCTCGGTAGAGAGGATGGCCAAGGTCCTGCTTTCCAGTATATCTGTTGTCTTTTTACATCTTTAAAATCTAAGACTGTAATCATTTGTCGATTAGCGTGCCACGATGCCCCGGACATTAGGAATAATTCCTTTTGATTAAAACTTGAATGCTATTTTAATAGCTTTGGTCATTATTCCTCATTCTTAAAGCATTGAACTGCACCTAAAACAATACCTTAAGCTCTTTTAAATAGACAGACTTGATTGTCATTGGACAGAAAACAACCTCATAAGAGTTATTGCCAAATCATTTCAATTTAAAGACAGCAAAAACACATCTTCTAGAAATGACATGGTCTTTTTTTTTTTTTACTGATTTTGTGTTTTTTAAGGGGAAATGATGACCACTGACAAGACATGATGCACACTGACAGCTAGGAACCTGGGGGTGACTCTCTATGATGAAAAACCCTTCTTACCAATCACGACAGCCTTCTGCTCTAAGCCCCTCCTGTACACAACTAATGGCTCCTTACATGCAAAGGGAAGGGGGTTACTAAATAATTTAGTGAAGACACTGCAGGCACAAACATTTGGATTTATGCTTTCATTATTCACTTTAAAGAGGTCCTATTATGCTTTTGGGGGTTTTCCCTCTCCTGTAGTGTGTTATACGTATAGGTTTTACTGCATGTAAACGGTCTGCAAAGGCTAAAATCCCATCCCATGTGTTCCCTCCAGAGGGAGTTTCTCTCTCACACACTACCCCACTGCCTGAAACGCCTCCATTGGACTTCTTTCATTACTTCCCTAACATAGTGACATCCAGGTATTAAATTGGGATTTGATATGTTAGACAGGTCAAGGATCTCATTATCAAGGGCTATATGAGGCCCTCAAGCATCTGCTCCTGTATCTGTATCAAATTCACACATTGATGCCACCAAATGACACAATACAAATTGAAACTATTACAAATAAAACCGTCTGTTTAATACTTAAACATTAAACTGGAATTAATCTTAAATTATTGATATACACACTAAACATGTCTATTGGCTAGTGCTTCAACACTACATAGGCTAAGGGGGCGGGACTTCTCTAAGCAGTTGACCAATCACAACAGAGCCAGACAGCTAACCAATCAGAGCAGACTGGGCTCTGGTTTCAGACAGAGGGTGAAAATAGGTGCTGCAGCACAGGCAGTATGAGAACAATAAAGAGCTTTTTGAACATTAAAGCATGGAGACATGTCACAGTAGAGACACTTAATACTAATATGAAACCTAATAATGAGCATAATAAGCCACTTTACCATAACACAGACTGAAACAATAGGAATACAGTATGTTTTCTGTGAGAACCCTCTGTTTTCTCATTTAAGTATTATATGACCAGTTTACAGCATGAACTCTCTGTGTGCAAACATTCGTTTTGCATAAAACCTAAATGAGTTTTTAATTGGGTTCCCTAAATCTTTTTTTTCCATTCCTCTAGGTTGTAGAAAGTCCCTCCTAAATATATTTCTTTGCCTGAAGAGTTTGAAAAAGTATTGTTTTCTACATGGTGGACAAAACAATGGCTCAACCTGACTGATGTTCACTATTTACGCTCACAACTGAAACTTGGCTTGCCTTCCTAAAATTTGGCAACACAGATCCTTTTATTCTTCAGCTTCAACACTTCTGCCTCCAGAGCAGCAGAGACATGTTTGTCGATCTAAAACTCCAGCTGGATTGGATTTCAGTACAACACAGAGACTGCCTGCATGTCCACACATTACACAAAGTCCGCTGAGAATTGTTTTTGTTTGGTTGCGCTCTTTTGAGTGTGTCAGTATTAAGCTAGCATGTGACATGGGGTGGCCTCTACGTGTAGCGCTGCTATCCCATTGATCTGCCAAGGCGAACAGTAATTACCACTAATCCACGTCAGAGGACATGGCAATTTGTGTCATGCCTCTCTAGGGCCTCCATAGGCCATTATCTGCTGGTTCATTAAAGAGGAGGACAGTCCCAGCCTGACCCCATGGCGAGTGACAGGACACAGGGAGCTGAGCTAAGCATGAAACCTCCGCTGAGATAAACCAGCTGTGACACCCAGGGCCAATGGAACCAATGTGGAAGTCCCAATCTTTGTTGTTTCAAAGCCTTACAAAGGAACAGAGTGGACAAATTAAGCCACTCAGCTGCAGCACAAGGAAAGGTTTGGTGACTTAAGCTCAATGTGTGTGAATTTGATCCTGTGATACAGCATGTAATAATGGAATATTAATGCAGTACAGATTTGGGATAAATGCATGTAAAGAGGTTTCTACAACAGCTAAACTGTACACTCAGCCTGCCTGTTATATTTTGCTGCATAACTGCAAAATAGATGCCAAATTGAACATTCCTGTAAACTGTGAGAGCAGACAGCTCAGACAGATTTACTGGCATTAAGTGTTTCCCACTGTTTATGTAATGGACGTAAGGATTGTTACTCAATGCCAGGGTGCTAGGTGCATAATGTGGTTGAAGAACCAAATCAACCCCTATCCCTTGTAGAGAAAAGTTCAGATTTCATTTTAACTTGCTCCAGTACACAGCAAGCCTCATCAATAACCAGCTAATGTAAGAGACAGGGTTGGACTGACCTTTTGTTGAAGAATTATTGATTGTTGCCTTTTCAATTTATCCTTGTTTGTGTAACTGCATTCAAATAGAGAACATGAAAACAGCAGCACAAGGCTGTTTAATCCAAGAGATGTATTAATCTCTATGTAGCATGTCAGGGTTCATTGAGCCGTTCTAGCTTTATTATCCTTTCTTGAAGTGTTTGTCATGAGTTTACAATATGAAACACTAAAGGGGAATACTCAACCAGGTGCTTTGCTCTATGAAAAGAATTGAAATTAGTAGAATTTACAGATGAGAATTTTGAATTATCTACAGAACATGCTGTGACATACATACTGATCTAAGATCCTCTCAGTACAGAACTCTAAAACCAGACTTATAGCTATCACAGACACTGTTAGCATACAAAGGCAATAACTTGAGGGACTATAACTTTCTGCAATACCTTAGATAATACTTTTATTTTTAAAAGGTGGTGGATTAAGGGACAGTCTGTCGTGCCTGTGAGTATTTTGGCAAGTTCGGTTTTGTCGAACCAAAACACGTGTCTCAAGATTTGAGAACGACATCTTCAGTTTATTGGATTGATCTATTATACATTCAGGCTCTAGCTATAGTAACATATATATTCAACAAGTAATACATTGTAGCTGAGGGAGACATTCCATAAAATGGTTTTAACTAAATCCATTTTCCCTGGGACATTCCTTAGGCCGTACTGACTAAAATGTTTACTTAGATAGACAGAAAAGGTTGTTTTTATTATGTATCTGTTTTTTATTAAGATATTAATAAGAAACATAAACATTTATGATGTGCTCCTTTAAGGAAATAACTGTCATGGAAATCCTGCTTCGGATTATGTTTCCAGTGGTATCAAACCAATGTGAGGAAGGTGACTCCATCAGCACCTCAGTGCTGCAGCAGCTCCCTCCAACATCCGATAGCCGGGCTCCGTGCTTACTTCCTGCAGATCTGTCCCCCCGTGGCGGATCACTATACCGATCTGAGCAGCCTAACAGCAGCTGAGGGACATCTGATGTAAACATTAACTACCCCAATGCAGTGGTGGGGGTGGGGGTGGGGTTGCATCCCCTGTCCCCTTTAATAAGACTGCTCCCAAAATCTGTCCAGAACAGCAGAGAAAAAAAACTATAACAGTTAGGTTAGTATTCGACAGCTTTTTGGAAGGTATTACCATTCCAGGGACAATGATTTTATTATCATTATTAGTATACATAGTAGTATTTTTTGAAGTAGTCGAAGTATTACGTACAGTATTTCTATTATTATTTATTAAATTGTTTTAATTGTATTATTATTATTATTATTATTATTATTATTATTATTATTATTATTATTATTATTATTATTATTATTATTATTATTATTATTATTATTATTATTATTATTATTATTCGCAGTAGTTGTAGTTATAGAAGTATTATGATTAGAACTGTAATAGTTATATTAATGGTAGTATTTTAAGTATTATTCTAATGTATTTATTGCTTCATCTATGTACATTTCTTATAGTTAATGTAATCCAAAACCCCAGGGGAATTTAGCATAACATGAATTGCACATATTAATTACAGCAATGAGGATACAAATTTGAACTATCCTTAAATGTCACGTGATTAAAATAAATGTTTTATAGTTCCATCTTTAAGGGCTTCTAGTAAAAGCAGAAGGTTCCATTAGTGTATAATGAGTGAAGTATATTGTTAGAAATATCTCACTCAGACTAAACATTGTCCTAATTCGAGGACATTAGTTCCTCATAGAACAATATTTTTAAAAGAAGCCGCAGATTCCTCCTCTAGTGTTTTACTGTCCTCTGTGTGTTATTTTCAAGGTTCAGCTCCGTGGGTTTGTTTGTACAGCGTTCATCCCTTCCCTCTGACTCATGTTTCTACACCGACAGTCATTATGGAGGAGCCTTCCTGTAGAGCTGCGGTGGGGCTGTGTGTGTGAGTGTGCTGTATGCCTTGTCTATGTTGTTAAAAAGCCAGGGAATTAACTTTAAATGAATTAAATCAATCAATTATTTAATTGAAAAAAGGGGCCTTTATACATCACTCAATGTTATTATCTAAAATCAATTAGCCAGTTGTAAATTCTGCAAAGATGAATCTGATATAAGCTAAAAGCTTAATGGAATGACAATCTTCTACTTTAAAGATTGGTTTTAATAAAGAAATGTCCAAAACTTAATTAGATTGACAGAAGACGGTAATTAAAACCTAAACCACAGCTGAGGGCTCCACGCTAAAATACATCCCTGGATATTTCTGGAAAAACCCATGAGCTCCTGGGTCATGTTTAGGACATTTGTATTGTTAAGTATTAGTGTAAAGGATGTGTTATCAAACGGCTGGACATGTTTTTTTGTCATTTAAATATTGTGTTTCTATTTTTAGAAATAGAAACACAAAAACAAAAAGTGAATATGTTATAAGGTAAGGTTTTATATTGAATTAAAATTCAGTCAGACAGCTCACGTGCTTCATTAATATGTTTATTAGAAACAGTATATAGTTTGAGTTTGGCATCCAGGCTCGGGCCTCATCACTCCACATATTAACATAGCACCTGAGTAATGATTGGATAACCAACCCCCGAGCCTACAGGTGGACACTGGGGAGGAAGCCGGGGTGGTGGTGGGGCAGGCGAGCATCGCCAATGTGAACGCAGCAGCAGCAACAGCAGCAGCAGCAGCAGCAGCAGTGAGGTGAACACATTAGCAGTGTGGAAACAGCAGTAGTAGCAGCAGCATTAGTGAGGCATAGGTAGGCAGATCCAACAGTTTAAATAGCGCGCCACATTAGGAGACTATGTTTGGTTGGTTGCAAGTGTGACGAGGGGCGTTATGCGCGAATGTATCATTGGTGTTCCAGTTGACTGCCTGATATAGCTCACAGGCTTCCCATTGGTTGAAGCCATAGAAGCTGAATTCAATAAAATGAACACAAAACACTAAGAATAATTAACATGCTTATTAAAGTGAAATATCTCAAATTGAACTGCTGTTATACAGGTAACGCTGAAAAGCATGTTAATCTACACTTCATATAATTATGTTTTTCCATGCATGACAATTTAAACCAAGTTATACCTTCATCTACAAAGGTTTTTTTTTCTAGTGGAGTCACATTGTTGGTTTGTGTTGAACAGTTGATTGCTCTAATTGGTTGGCAATGCAGAGGTTATCCTGGTCTAAAAGTTAAGAATAACATTACAAAGAGAAGCTTTATGAATAGCTGGTTCAACATAACCTGGTATTTATCATGTTTTCATGCAACATTTCCAAGCTTAAAGTTGTCTTCTTGCTTCAGTCCAAGGCACTAACCTCATAACGTCTGGCACTTTATTCACATTACAATGAGGCCTCCAAATGCACACTTGAGCTGGAGAGTTGGGAATAAAACTGATGATTTAGGACCTCTGCTTCAAGCCTGACTGTAAATTATATAGCTGGGAAAATGAAAGGAAGGAGTGTGAATATCTTAAGTGAGGCCAGAATCCCAGAAATGATGCGGCTTGTCAGCTGAACCTCTACATTTTTGTTTCGAAAATAGCCAGTTTCAGATATCCCTGAAAAATCATGACTTCCAAATATGTCCTGCCCACCGCAGAGTGATTGTAAGGGGCCAGGGCACTGCGTCAGTGGAAGAACAATTATCATATTGTCGCAGTCTCTACTGATGTAATGTTTGTACGTTTAATGTGTATACATAGTCTAACAGATTATACAAGAAGGTGAAGGGGATCTGACAAATCCTTTAATACAGATCCCTTGTCTAAATATTTATTCCAGACATAGTAACAACCTATGACCTTGGGAATCAAGCAGCACAACCTTTTCAGAAAATATTAGCCATTACTCACCTGCTTGGTCATTTCCTGTCTTGCCTCTGGCTGTTTCCCCCCCACCACCCCTCTGACACATCCAGGGAGGGGAAAATAAATTCCAGTTTGGAGTGGGTTATGGCCAAAACCGCCGTGCCACTCAAAGCCAGTGCCGCTTGTGTCATTTTTCCACTGGGTTTCCATGGTATATTTTGACAGGCCCTTCCAGCTAAGCCTCGATAAATAGGGGGACGGCTTTTTTCCTCTTCCCTTTCTTTCGCTTCCATCTAGAATGTGTTGCAGTAAAGAGAAACCCATGCTGATTTATGTGGCTGGGTTAACACTTGTATAACAGATCGGGTCAAGGCACTAAAATCAAAATGGTTTTAATATTCCTCCCATCGGATGGACTGTGTGGTGCTGTATTGTTGCTGCGATTAACCTCTTGCTACATTGGTAGTTGGTGTCAGTGTTTTGTGACTTTACATCACTGCTGTACGGTGGCTGACAGGTGCCAACAAGTTACAACGTTAAAAAACATATCCATTAGGAGGAACATGCCTCTGTTTCAAAGACGATGCCAATATAAAAACATATGCAAACGAAGAAACATCTTCAACGTAATGAAACATGCGCAGCGTTTACTAAAAGTGCTGCGCAAACATAGTCATTTCAAATTTACTGACAAAATACAATGATGAAACAGACTAACAACAGTGAGAGTTGGGCACATTTCTCTTTGTGGGAGAGAAACTCACTCTGGAGGGAACAGGGATTTTAGCCTTTGCAGACCATTTACATGCACAAAAAGCTATATAACACATTACAGGAAAGGGAAAACTCCAAAAAGCAGAATGGAGCCTCTTTAATGGAAGTGTTTTGGGCCATTGTATAGCATTTGCACCTGTCGACCACCATACCGTCAGCTATGAAATGATGAGTAGCGATCAAGATTGATGTCCATTGTTATTCCTTCAACAAGTGTGAAAAACACTTATTCTGGGGCGATTACATGAAGCACTTGTAGAAACAACCTAAGTACTTCTATGTTTCAAGGGTAAACAACACAAACCCTTTAACACATTTTCTGCTTGATAAAACCTTGTTCAATTTCCTGCGTTTGTGCCCTGTAGATAGTCCTGACAGGCCGGCTTTCCCTCGTATTCTCCCGGACCTGAATTACAAAGAGGAGCGGAGAAACCAGTCGATCAGGCGCCGCGATCCCTCGTGAATGAATTCACTTCAATTAGAGGCTGCAGTCGAGCACAAGAGGACGGAACGTGTCGTCTTTTATGAACATTTATTGTTACACAGTGTAATGACCATGCACGCTGTGACCCGGGCTAATGACACCATAGATTAACTCCAGTGGGTTGCCTTTAGGAGAGTCCAAAACTATTCCAAAGGTATTGATTTTGAGGCTTGCTGCGAAATTGAACTGTCAGGTGTTCCGCAGGGCCCTGATATGATATTGATCCCTCTTGCTTAGCGGCCAACAAAGAGTCTGGTTACCTGAAACAGCCCGGTCGAGGGCACTACCGGGGATCCCGACACCCCCTTTATAACTGCTTATTGGAATTTTAAATAGAAACATGATAAACTCCTGCTCTCTGGGGAATATGAGTGTTGCCTCCAGACAGTTTCTTGCTGCTCTCACTCAGACCATTAGCCATGCTTGCTGATCTGGATCCACTTCCACGTTCACATAAAGTCTAGTGCCTGGCTGCCATTGACTTTGTGAATATGGCTTGGTCAGTGAGCGCAGGTTAAAGGGAACATTTGCAGCTCTATCCATCCTCCCTCAAAATAGGATATGTTGCATGAAATATAATATTACACAATGTAGTATTAAAGTAACAAGAATGGGATCATTATGGTATTTACTGTATAGAGCGTATAGTATGTAAACTAGGTAAAAAAAAAACAAGGCCTCAAACTGTGAATTAGGAGTGTCAAGGTTAAATGAAAAGTCACTTTTAGTAGGTTCAGGTAAAATATCCGTCCTATTCCCTGAACTTAATGGGGTACGAAGGTACAATAGGAAAATAGACAAAAGTGAAACGCCCTTCTCACGTGCTAAAAAACTAATACGCTATAGTGTTGGTTAATATAGTGCCTGAAACCGACCAATGGAACCACGTACGGACACAAGTAAGAAAAAGAGTAGGGGAGGTGGTTTAAGCACCTAGGTCAATAAGCTGGAACAAAGAAGGCTATAGCGATAAAAATGCTATTACAACGTTTGTTTGACAGTATGATCCCAGGGTCTGCTAGGACTTTGTTTCTGTCTAAAGTTAAAGTTACTTTGCATCTGTTTCAAGCGACTTCTTCAGAACTGTTACAAATTCACTGCTACAAAAATAGTTTAAGTGTTGAGATGGAGGTCCGGACTCTTCAAATTGCCCAAACCAACTTCTCTTCCAACAAAGATCCTCCTTGAATACCAATAGTGGCAAGACCGTGGATGTAAGGTCACCTCTTGAGGGAAAAAAAAAGACAGTACAAACACAGACAGAAGGTTGTTGAGAGGAGGAAAAAAAAAAAACAGCGCAGCTTATTTCTCTCCCACAATGCTCTCCATTTTAATTAGGGTGTCTTCAGCCAAGCTGAGTGGTGTCAGCGAGTGCATGGAAGCAATCAGCACCCCGCGTGGCAGGAGTCAAACGCCTTTGATCAGCTCATGGAGACTGATCCACAGTGACTGGGAGAGATGTGGGTGATCTCGCCAGCCTCTGCATGCTGGCCGGGGCAGCCGCCACTGCGATGGCAACCTGCGACCCCTCCTTGAGGCACTCACGCTGGGAAAATGTTAATAGCAGAAGACTGTCCTAATGTGACTGTCATCCCGGTGTTTTATCTGTCTGTGTGTGTTATTTGAGAGGCTGCAATTCATTTGACTTCATGTGGACCCCTAATCAGTCACACAGAGAGCGCTGTGATCAGTGGTAGTGCAAGCCTCCACTGCGTGGCGCTGAGCAAAAAATAAATAAGTTTGTTCATTTCAAGAGGCTTCTCCGTTTTTAATAACTGAAGCCGAATGGAAGTGCTTCAAACCTGCAGGCTTTCTAATGGCAGGCAGGGGGAAAATTCCAGTGGTGTGACCCCACTTCTCTTTTGATGTATTACCTCAGTTAACAGTTTCTTAATGAGTTTATGATCTTCCTCATTATAGCATGATAATAATTGTGTAAGTTATTATCCCATTAAGAACAAAATAGACAATAATGATTCAGGCTTGTGATTTTAAAGTAACCACGGTGAGTTGAGCAGTCAGGTGTTCTAATACACACTGTACATAAAGTCATCTGTTCCTTGTGACTGTAAGAACAAAACAAACAAGGCTGTTTCTTGCCGGTCTGTCATATCACAGTTATCGTGAATAACGGATGCACGCTTCTAACCAAGCTATATGAAAAGCGTTTGTTATGCTATTAATAACTGTTGATGGGCTCTAGTTCTTCTCCATCCATTCTGCAAATATGGTCGCTTCTGGCTCTAAAATAACAAGATGGCAGCAGCAAAACTCTTAAACGTGAGGCCACATGGGAGTCCACAAACCTATTGTTATACATAGAGTAATAAAGCCCATTTAATGTACACACACCATGGTATATTTACGGTTCCTACTTTTTTTGTGCGCCAAAAGGTACAATCATTAGTAACATTAAGTCAAATCAAAGAAATAAGAAGTGTCTTACCAGGAATTTGGTTTTCAATATGACAGGTTGACATATTTGCCAATTATTTATGCATGACTTAGGTAGGATTTTTCATTAGATAGCAAAACGTTGTATCCCACTTGAGAGAGACAAAGACATGTAGCACAGTGTAAGGACCGAGCCTTCACGATATGCACACTTAACCCGATGAGATGGGTCGTCCACCATTTCCTATTGAATGTACAACTTTTCACAAGCTGAGTCTGCTTTTCTGTCCAGTTCCCCATTTACCTCAGAAACATATGCAAAGCCTATTCAGGTGCGCATTTCTGTTTGACATAACCTTAGGCTACACACGCCTTAATCCTTATTGAAATATCGTCAGTGTGTGTATGCTCCGGAGTTCCTGCTCTCTCACCGTCACTGCAGGAAATGGGATGGAATGCAGACCTGAAGGTAAAGTTGGGACGGAACGGCCTTCCTGCTGAGATTTTTAAATCAAGAACACTTTTTATTATAAAAACCTACCATTTTAATCTGTGAAGTGTGTGCAAGTGTGCATGAAGCAATGTATAATTTCTTGCGATGAATGTGCCCTCCAGCACATCGAGACCAATTCAAAGCCATTCAGCTTCCAACACTACTGAGTTCACAAAATGACTGAGCAATGTCAGAGTCAGGTAGGCTGGAAGCAGCCTAAAATTCCAGCTTTCAGCTTTCCTAAAAAATCAGAAAACTTATCCAGTCTATGCAGGTAAAAAAATATACGGCAAGTTTAACTTTCGAAGCAATGACTGGAGTTTAATTGATCAAGCCTTCCATCCTCTGAAAAAAAGCAGCAGACTCAAACACTCACTCATTCTGGAATAAATATAAATATTTAGTGGGGCTAATATTCTTATTTGAATGTCTAAATAATTTAAGCTATCATATATGTTTCAGTTAATAAATAAAAAGGAGTTGGATTGCAAAAAATAACCTCTGGCCATCTACCCAAAGTCCTCCCAGACTTTTGAATTTTAAAATTCCACTTGCATGTAACAAGATATCATTATCAGTGTCACATGTTCTGGTGGGCTTTCTTATTCAAGCAAAAGCTTTGTTTTCTCCACCAAAGTAAACCAACACTACCAACAGGGTTTCCAGCCCATCACACTAGAATAGCATAATACTATTTTCTTTGTCCTCAGCTTTTTGTTTCCTCATATTCCCATCTTCAAATCTGCTCTGCTGCTCTTCCATTCACTTTGCTGCACGCTGTGAGTGTGAAGAGAAAGGGTACAGTAAGGTGCCTCCACTGGCTCCCTCCACCCGCCAGCTCTTCACCTCAATATGAACTCATGCATAGCATTCACTTTGTATAGAGTTCAAAGAATATCTTTATATTCTATATTCTCCAATACATTTCTCAGTATGTGCATCCTCTGTTCTGCGTTTCTCTTTTATACCAGCTGTAACATCATTTCCATTCACACGTTATATCTGCCTTAGTCAATTTGAATGTTTAAGGAAATGTTCACAACTCTGACATGACCATAAGCATTAAAATCCAGGCATTAAATGTGTATGTATACATTATATATACCTGGAGAGGCTACCTTCAAACTAAATAGTTTGAAGTAGCAACCAACTAATGTTTGTACAGTAAAAAAAACACCCACTGAACGGTGATGAATTAAATTCCTGATACCAGCCCAGTTTTGACAAGTGTGATACAAGCTGCTTTATATTTGAGAAACTTATTTGGGCTTCAGAAATGTGAACAACTTCAACGTTGTTGTTCTGCAGAACTCACAATGCCAACAATGTGCCTTCAACTAAGTTACTAAGTTCAAGAAGTAGGTCAGACAAGGTCAATGAGTATGAATCTTTGAAGTAAACAAAGTGATTCTTGATTTCCAACACTACTGGCTATGGATCTTTTCTGCAGTCAATCAGATTTCAACTTTAACTTAAAGCAAACTCTTTTTAATACCACAAATCTCTGAAATTATAATTTCTTTGGTTAGTTTATTGCATTTGAAAGGTTAAGTAAAAGAGCCTCTAGCCCCATCTGTTTCAAGAAGAGGAATTTAAGAAATGCATAAAGGAGTGTTTCCAACCCAGATAGGTTCTTCATATTACAGTTGCCTGCAGCAGTGAACACCCATCCTGAATATCATTTGGAAACGGGTCGAATGGAACAGCTGAATGCTTGTGTTTGGGACGTCCAGGTCACCCACAGTAGAGGTCATGCTCTTATAATTGCGCAGTATGACATACATATCCAGTTCAATTTCAGAGAAGGAAGCACACTGCCTGCAGTCATAAATCAAAGCCTGAAGCAGAGGCAGGTGAACGCTGAGAAAAAAGGAACGAGTATGAGGAGAGAGGAACAAAAGAGAAGGGAGGAGAAGAGATACAGAGCAAGAGAGGGGGATACAGAGTGGTGAGGTTTCTCTCCAAACCACATTTTTCTCCTGCCAAACCCCTTTTCTTTCCCTCCCTCCGCTCCCTTGTTGAAATCTATTTATTCTGGGGCTGTTTTTCCTCTGTGAACTCTTAACTCATAACATGATGGATGATTAAGTGATTATACAGAGTCAGCGCTGTGCACTAAAATCATTTTTTAATATCCCACACACAACTCAAGCACTACCTCATGTCTTTCCCCATTCTTCATCTCGGCCTGTCCCTGTAAGCTTGTCATCTGCGCCACCGCTAATTGGCTTATTTTCCAATGCCTGTTAATTCCATAATAAGCTCTCACACATCATGACGAATAGAAGAGCCTCCAAAAACATGAATTCGGTGTAACAATTAATGGTGCCAAGTATGAATTACATTATATGCACTATTTATTCCTCACTCGAATGTGAGGGAGACGGTTTCTGCTGTGAGCCAAAGTCTAAAGCTGTAAACACTGTTAGCACGTTTCATGTTCACGGTATCATCATCGCCCTGTCACAGAAACAGGCGGCCATGTTCTTTTTTGATTTTGAATTCATCCAAAATGTCCTTAAACACACCCAGTTTCTCTTCCACAGTGCTCATTTCTTGCTTGTTATGTGTAAATGTTAAATAACTGTTACTTTCATGAATGCCAATCCTGTGCATCCCCTTGCAGGCCTTTTCATTTAGAGTAAAAAAATAAACTTCTACTCTGTACTCTGTCACAGTAAAAGTCCTGTATTCTAAATGTTCCTCCAGTGAAAGTAGAAAGTACTCTCATCTAAATGTACTTAAAGTAGCGACAGTAAAAGTAGTCATTGTTTGATTGGTCCATTTCAGAATAATATCTCTGATATGTTTTATAATGATTGATCATTAAAGTGTTCTCAGAGCTGGTAAAGGTGCAGCTAGTTTGAATGGCTTTGTATACTGCAGGGTAGCTGCTGAGTTTACTGCAGGTGAACTAAAGTCTGATTTAAGGGCTGATTATATTTACCATCATTCATCCAGATCTGTAAAGTTAATAAAGGTATTAATAAATGTAATGGAATAAAAGTACACCATTTTCCTCTGAATTGTAGTGGGGTAGAAGTATAAATAGAATTAAATGAAATACTCAAGTAAAGTACAAGTATCTCAAAATTGTACTTAAGCACAGCACTTGAGTTAATGTGCTTAGTTACTTCCCACCTCTGGAAGAGCATATCATTAAGTAATGTTTATATTTCACATCATTAATCCAAATCTGTAAAATAACTAAAGCTATTAAATGCATGAAGTAGAGTAAAAGTGCAATGTTTACCTCTGAACTGTAGTTGAGCAGAAGTACAAAGTAGAGTACAAGTACAGTAGTTAATTTACTAAAGTACAATACTTTAGTAAATTAACTAAGGACTATGTTCACGGTAACAGCACTGCCCTGTCACTGACATGTTCTTATTTATTTTGAATTCATCCAAAACACCCAGGTTTCTCTTCCACAGTGCTCATTTCTTGCTCGTTATGTACAAATGGTAAACCTGGTACTCATGATCGCCAATCCTTCCCATCCTCTTGCAGGCCTTTTCATTTACGGTGAAAAAATAAACAGTCGTGCCAGCCTGCGCGCACACCCCTCAAATAACAAGGAGGGAGAGTGAGAGAGACTGAGACAGGAGAAAGAGAGGAAAATGCTGTTGTTTTTACACTGCCTTGTCTGAGTTTTTCACCCACGGCGGTGCAGAGCGCAAATTGTGCGTGGCCGAATCTGGGGACACCACAAAACAAGCACTCGTGTGAAAGATGAATCGGGTCTGGGAGCCGGCGAGTTTATTTGTGTTGCTGAGCTATAACAAGTGAGACACTTTGCATCGTGGCAAAAAGAGCTGGGTGAGTTCACTTTAATATCACGGCTCCTCTTCGTGATTTCACTCTGAGAGAGACGGAGGAGCGGTTCGCTTCGCTGTTGATCAGAGAGGTAATCCATATAACCTCACTATAGACTTGTTTTTGTACAGTGTTTATCAGATACTGTGGCTGTGAAACTTTCATTTATGTTCTTTTAACATGTGTAATCAATTGTCATTTACGTCCCGACTGAGGCTCAACATGGTAAAGCTGAAGGAATAGTTTGAAATGCAACACTGAGAGTCTGAAGGCATGCTAGCAGCACAGCGAGGTTGAGGGCTGCTTTGGGGTCCGAAACTAATGGAGCTAACAAAAAACGCATGTCAGACTGAACAGCTAAATTGAAACAAAATGGCAGTTCAATCTGAATATCAGAATATTAACATTGATCTAGCTTGGCACTTGTGTTCCTTAAGAGTTGTGCAAAAAAAAATCTAAAAAGCATAATGTTCACCGTCTGCAAGATGTTCGATTCAAGGGGGCGAATACATTTTGAAATAGGTAATGTAAGCACTTTTCCCCCTGTTTTAAACACACATTTTTGAAAGAACTGTTTAAAAACAATTAAGTTTCTAATTTAGTCCTTTCAGAGTTAATGTTATAATCAGGATTATGCATTCATGAGCAGTCAATCATAAGGCAGGCACAAACCTCAACCCAGAGTTCCTACAAAAAGATATTCCTGGGCCCGGCCGTGGCGCAACTGGCTGGGGCACCTGCACCGTACGCCGGCGACCCGGGTTCGATTCCCGACCCGTGGTCCTTTACGGATCCCAACCCGACTCTCTCTCCCACTTTCCTGTCGTTCTCCACTGTCCTATCCGATTAAAGGCAAAAAGCCCCCAAAAAAATATTAAAAAAAAAAAAAAAAAAAGGTATTCCTGCCAATGTCCATCAGCTTCTCAATAAACAAATATAATGTATAGTTTAAATGTTGTCCACTGAGGTTTGTGCAATAGGTCATCTTCATTGTCAGTATGCTGTCTGTGTATGTGAAAACTGTGTACATGTAGTGCAAGCCATGTGTGAATGTCGTATATTCCTAGATATGTACACTATATGGCCAGAGGGGGTGCAATCTCTATTACGACATACCGCTATTACGACATGCCTCTATTCCGACATGCCCCTATTCCGACATGCCCCTATTACGACATCCCTCTATTCCGACATACCGCTATTACGACATGCCTCTATTCCGACATACCGCTATTACGACATCCCTCTATTCCGACATACCGCTATTACGACATGCCTCTATTCCGACATGCCCCTATTACGACATCCCTCTATTCCGACATACACCTATTACGACATGCCTCTATTCCGACATGCCCCTATTACGACATGCCTCTATTCCGACATACCGCTATTCCGACATACACCTATTACGACATGCCCCTATTCCGACATACCCCTATTACGCCATACCTCTATTACGCCATACCGCTATTCCGACATACACCTATTACGACATGCCCCTATTCCGACATACCGCTATTACGACATCCCTCTATTCCGACATACCCCTATTACGACATGCCTCTATTCCGACATACCGCTATTACGACATCCCTCTATTCCGACATACCCCTATTACGACATGCTTCTATTCCGACATACCGCTATTCCGACATACACCTATTACGACATGCTTCTATTCCGACATACCCCTATTATGACATGCTTCTATTCCGACATACCCCTATTACGACATGCTTCTATTCCGACATACCGCTATTACGACATCCCTCTATTCCGACATACCCCTATTACGACATGCTTCTATTCCGACATACCGCTATTCCGACATACACCTATTACGACATACCTCTATTCCGACATACCCCTATTATGACATGCTTCTATTCCGACATACCGCTATTCCGACATACACCTATTACGACATGCCTCTATTCCGACATACCCCTATTACGACATACCTCTATTACGACATGCCTCTATTCCGACATGCCCCTATTACGACACAATTTTAGTACGGCCTTTCCGACAGTTTAGTACGGCCTTTCCAACAGTCTACCCAGGCGTGTCGGGGCATCGTCTTTCTTTCATTTTTGTTTGTGTGTCTTTTAACATATACTTTTTTAACATATTCAGTTTATTTTGTATAATATAATATAGCCTATTGTTGTAATGGATACACTGACTGGTTGGCACTCAATTTCGTTGTTGTCCGATCGCCCTGCATCCGATCTGCAAGGGAGTCGCTCAAAGAAAGTTAAAGCTATGCAAGCTATCGAGGCTGCTCCCAATTCTGCGGAGCTGTAGACCGGAGCTGATGGGATGACGATGGAGAGACTTGGAGGAGCAGTGGCGGTGGATTTGGGAGGGCTATCAGAATTGGATTTACCGCTACTCCGACAATTAGACGTAAATGTCGGAGTAGAGGTATGTTGGAATAGCAGCATATAACCTGGCCAGAGATATGTGGATTACTGAATATCAGACTCATGCGAATACTGTATGATTCCAAAACCGTGGGTATTTATATGCTGCTTTAACAGCCTCCCGCTCCTCTGGGAAGGATTCTCTCCAGATGTTGGAACCTGGCTGCTGGGATTTGCTCCCATCCAGGGCCGATAAGACCGGGCTCACAGTCGGCATTCCACTTCATATCAAAGGTGTTTGGGATTTCTACATAGACCTGGATTTTCGCACTCAGTCATTTTCATGCTCTCAAAGTAAACAGTACACACCAATACACAAAAGTATGTGGACAGGGGACATATTTTGTGTATGTATTATGGCCTTTTGTTTTATTAGTAACCTAGTAGGTAAAGTTAGTTGTCTTGCTCATCTTTAGAAGCAACACAATATTTCCTCCAGCCATTAAGCATCTTAGAACATCAAGTTTTTGGAAAAGTAAAACATAAATCCCTTTTTTTATTACTTGATACCTCTGATCTTTCAGTCTCATACCATTTACAGACATCACAGCAGTGTCTGAGTTAAAACTGTAGGTCAGGGGCCAGCTTCACAAACCCACGCTGTGTATTTGCGTCAATAGTAGACATGAAAGAAACTAAATTGCACGGTCTACCTCAGCATGGCCCTGTCCCTTCGGATGACTAGTCTTGTCTGGTTGCCAGCCTGTGATTCCAGCAGGACCTTATCTCTAGCAACAGACAGGCCATTTCTGCTGTTCCCGCAGCGGCTGTTGTTCCTGGAAAACACAGATGACACCCACGTTTAGCCCTCTGGTTAGGGCCACACTGACAAAGTGTGTGCTTGCTTAAAAAAATATATACCAACAAAGATATGTCTACATCAAAGAAACACAGATAATTGCACACACACACACACACACAAGTTTGTAGGTACACACACACACACACACACACACACACACACACACACACACACACACACACAGTTTTCTTGTCCATTACCTTGGGGTTCGTCTAAAATCAAATCAATAATGCTCTATTAATCCCAGGGGGAGATAAGGTCTGTTAACAGTTGAACCATGTTAGAATAAAAATAAATGCATATTTATAAAATCATTGGTTAAAATAAAAATGTGCAATAAAGGTTTTTGTAGCCACAGGAACACAGCGTCTGTACACGAATGAGGCAGGAAGTTTCCAAAACTGTTGATGGAGACTTTGCCCTAAGGTCCTGAAGTCATCGATGGAAACCTTGTTGTCATATATCTTGGTGCAACCAAGTTTCTGTAAAGCAGATTAAACTACACCCGAGATATTACATCTGACTCCTAGCTAACACTGTTAACTTGTCCATTAGTAACCAGTAATCTTACGTTGCCCATGATGTCTCCATAAGTCTGGACACAGCTCTCCTCCTTCGTCTCTTCTGTTTACCTCAGTATCCTCTGTGTCCTCCTGATTTCAGTGGAGATAGTCGTTGTTCTTTTCGCTATGCTAGCCGCCTTTGGCGGGATTAGCTTCTCGCTGGTGTACTCAAGGCAGCCATGCGGTTGCATGCGGTGTGACTGCAAAAAAGCAGCAACTCAACGGTGAAAAAAACAAACAGAATCTCTCTCTACAAGAAAGTTTAGGGGAAACATCTTAATAATTTACTTATACACGTTTTTAATTGAAAAATAACAAGTTAGGTCAAAACAGAAAACACTCAAAGTTGAAAATGGAAAAACTCTAGCGGGAGTAGCTGCAGTAGGCTGCCTGTGCTCTCTCTGCTCCCTGATTTCTCAACACTCAGAAATGTGGATTCCTTAGCTATAATTTATAAAGACAATACAAAGAGCCAGAGGGGGAAAACATATCGTGGGTCAATAAGACCCAATTTGAATCCTGTTGCATCCACATCTGCGTTGTCTTGCAACCAGAACAATCACTACACCATGCGATTTGAGCCACGGCTTTCAAAAAGCCCCACATGGCTCATACCAGAATTTATGAATGAAGTACTTATAGACTATCATTCATATTCCGCAGAGCCTTGGTGATTTATGACCTTGAAAATTAAACTTCCTCTTTCTTCTCACTAGTCTTCATCTTAAAATACCTTTTCAAGGGTATTTTGTGTTCTAGAGTGTAGGAATTAATGTAAAAGCATAGAAATGACCATTTCCCTCGTTTTGAACCTCTCAATCAATAGCAATTAGAACAGCTTACTTTTTCTCTGGGTACAGTAGTGTTGGAACATGTGGTTTCTTACTCTAGGCATGTGTAGGAGCGGAGCTTGTGTTTGAGTATTTCCCTCGACATCCAGATGGGGTGTATTTCAAAGGAAGTCAAGTAGAACCAAGAAAATAAGGAGGGAAAATGCATTCCTGGTCTGCAATGAGCTGAACTCCGCCAAAGCCAGACTTGAAAACCTCCTTACAGTTTTCAGGCTCTTGTGTTTTGATTAAAAGTTGTTTACTCAATGAAATGCCACGTTCAGGATGCCAACTGCCAGGCAACAGTACGCCTTCTTGTTTAATCAGGTCGTTGGGAGCTTAAAAGTGCAATTTAACTAAAGAAATATCTTCATGGTTCTTTTCAAATTATAGACATGTGCCCAATTACATTTTTTTGTCGTATTTTCTTTTCTTTTTTTTTATCCTTTCCACTGGGAAATGACAGACACCGCTGTCCTCTCTTCCAGTTTATTTTCCCCCGTCGATGTGCTTCAGAGGTTGACGCATAAGGGAAACACAGACGGTAGGTTGATCGACGCAGACCTAAATATGTTGCTGTGAATTATGATGGACCGATGTACCCTACACATATATATGCAGATTTGCAGCGTTGTGTCAACATGTTTTTGTCAGTTTCTGCTCAAACATATTGCTGAATCCTGGGCCAGGTATAAAAGAGTTGGAATTGTGGGGCAATCATACACAAAAATAATAATTCATTTAAAGCCTTGGTTTCAAATGAAATAATACATTTCACATTATTAGCGATCTGAATTGTTTATTCAGTTTCTATAAATCACAACCACTAGAATCAGAGAGTGAGAAGTAGCAGCAACAAAAAGTTTGTTTTTATTTCATTAAAGCTCAATTAAAATGATTCAAAACATCTGGGTTCAATAAGTATTTCTCTATGCATGAAAAAAATATATTCATGACTAAATAAACAACACTGAAAGTTAAAACAAAAACATCCAAAATGGTTTGATTAATATCAATGTCATCGCTTTTTTAAATAAATGGTGCTCAACTTTGATTCGTACATAAGCATGAGACTCGCTCTCCTTCCAACTGAACATCGTGAACAGGAATTTAAATGTTTAGAATATTTCCAAACTTTTTATTAGCTTTGATGATGAACAATATAATTAATCCAGTTGAGGATTTTTAAATGTACAACAAGAAGAGTAGATGACTTGGCAAACTAATGTTTAACAACAAAGGAGATATGTTTGTCATATATTGGATAGCAGGGAGCACATGTTTCATATATAATCTGGTTATTTTTAGAGTGGACATTTTGAAGACATTCTCTTCTTAGTATAGTCAATACATTTGACCTAGGCTAAAGGGTCAGCACGATGCAGTCAAATCAGAATAAAATGCAGAATATACACATACACATATCCAATATTTCTTCATTTCTTTCAGCACTGAAAGAAAAAACGTACACCTTTTTTTTTTTACAAAGTTTGGAATGTAAAATATTATTATTTGCCAGTTAGTGCCTCCAAAATGACTTTGTCAACCTATATTATACAACAATACAAAGTGAAGTGAATGCTGCAAAACTAAACAGTGAGATGATGATCCTACTATCCGAGGGGAGCAGTATATTCGCCAGCAAAGTCCTGTTCCATATGTGTATTTTCTCCCAGGCAGAATAAATACTGCTCTGAGCATCACCAACTAAGTAACTCCCTGGACAGACTCACATCCCAGCAGTAGATGAAAAAGTGTTATTTTGCATCTTTTGTTCTGAAAGCGATATGACATAACTTGAATTATCTCTTTAGTGTTTGTCTAGCTGTTTATTGTGTCTCCAGCAGGGGGATTAACATGCTATCAATATCATTAATGGCCATGTTTAATAAGAACTGGATACAGCGTTGGAGGCGGTGCCTCGTTCATTTCTATGAGAGCTGCTCATTGGTGCATGAAGACAAAATGGCCTGAGATTATTGAGAGCAATATGTCACAAATTACCCATCATGCCTAGCTCTCGAGAGCATAGAGCATGTGCAGTTGAGTTTCCCTTTAAGCCCCGCCCCTGATCTCCCTCTTCAGCTCAGTAGAATGAATGGAGAGAGAAAATAAATCTGGATTCAGCTTTTAGCGCATTTTACAACTTTAAGGACCTAATGATTTAATAAGGGCTATAAAAGGGTTCATACTGGGTAGTTTAATTATCAATGGGAAAAAGTCTTTCTGGGCCGGGTGACGTCACGGACTGATACGGAAGTTGTAGTATCGCTGTTTGGCCACAACGAATATTTTTTTCAAAGTCCGGAGCATTTCCCTGGGGGCTTGTTAATGGCTCATACAGACTGTGGGCCCAATGTTTTGTCTATGGTTGCTCACCCTATCCCTGACGACAACCACCTTCATTACTGTTCACTTTCTCACTGGCTTGGTGTCTGAGAGTTGAGCAGGAAACTTAAATAAACATTCAGTGACAGTCATTCACTTTTAACAATGGAGCGTAGCGAGGCTCTTTGCTGTGGCTTTAGGGTCCTTGGTGCTAGCATGGCAGGGCTGCAGTGGAAAAAGGAGGGAAGGGTGATAATAATGCAGAACGGATGCCCGGTGGGTCCTGCTTTTGCTCTCCAGGGCAACTGATGAGCCCCAGATGGACGGCCAGCTGCTTTGGGTTTCGGAGCCCAGGGAGGGGGGCGTCAAAGAGGGGAGGTGTGTATGTTTTTTAGGAGCTGGTATGCAGGTCAAGGGGGCACCACTGCGTGAAGGTGTTGACTCAATGCCATATTTTCAGATTCATGCTCTCTTTATCCAGAAGTACCACTTGCTATTCTAACAGGAGGGGTTTCGATTGTTAGCCATGCAGGCTCACAAGGTCCTCTGGATCATTGGATCCTGATAAGTGAAGTCAAAGGATCCATCTGCCATTTTCATCCTATCCTTGCTCCTCCAACAGAGGAGTCATTAAAAAGGCCACCTGATAACCTGCCTCGGCCGGGCTCTAAATCTAATACCACACCACACACACGACTGAGGCTCTTCATAGCCTCATGTTGAGCCACCTATATGAATAATGATCTAACAAAGAGGTACGGTTAAGCAATATATCGAATATACTCCTTGTATTGTGGGTTGTTTGTGTTGGCTCCAGTAAATGACCAAATTGCAAACATTGCGGGTTAAAAAGTTCACTTGATTTTAACAGCATGTCCTTTGCCATGTGGCTTTTCTACCTCTCTCCTGGGTCAGATTGAATGACTCAAACTTGTTTTTCTGCATCAAGGTTGCAAACATTAACAGATGATGCAAGCCTCCACAGCCTAAAAAACATGCACACTTCTATGCATGTGGAATGTGTATTACAGTAAGAGGCTGTATGGAATGACTTCAAATTAATAACGACCTTCTAGAGAACAGGATTTCACATTTAGCGATATCATGATCACTTAAGAGGCCATGCTAGGCTCTTGTCAGGTTCATATTTGTATGTAGTGTCTCTCCTGGGACCATGTCTCCATGCTTTAATGTTCAAAAAGCTCTTTTCAGCACCTCTTTTCACCCTCTGTTTGAAACCAGAGCCCAGTCTGCTCAGATTGGTTAGCTGGCCGGCTCTGTTGTGATTGGTCAACCGCTTAGAGAGGTGTTGCAACTGTCCCACCCCTTGGCCTACCACTTACAATGTGTTAAAGCGCTAGTCAATAGAAGCGTAAGTTTACATAGTGATGTCTTTATGTTATGGAAGAGGTCTAATGGAGGCAGGAGTGTGGGAGGGAAACTCCCTCTGGAAGGAACACAGGGATTTTAGCCTTTGCAGACCATTTACATGCACAAAAACCTATAGATCACTCTTCAGGGAATGGAAAATTCCTAAATGCATGATAGCACCAGTCAGTAAGTGATACAAAAGTTAAGAAAATATATAAATAAAACAATGTATAGATCCTAAATAACAAAAAATATGAATGATTTAATTTAACCTAAATTATTTTAGAAAAAAATTGTATACAATATAAGGTTGCCTTATAAAATTATCCTTCTGCCAGACCTGTCGTACTAATAGAAAACATCCGTATTCCTGCTGCTAGTCTTAGAATGGGATGTCTCTTTTTTCAGCACACTGATGAGGATGGCATTACAGGATCCACACAGAGCCGCTCGTCAATCCATTGCTCATTCATTTGGATGATTGCCCCCAATTGGCCCGGAGTTTTGCTTATTAGACATCCTGTGAGTCCCTTTTGCTCTCCTGGTTTCCAGCGAGACGGTCTCTCTGCAGAACCTCTCTGTACAGTTTGGTGGATCATTGTTCGTCATCCATATAACCACAGTCCACAGCTGCGTACACTGCAGATGTTCTGCCCGACCAAAGAGAGACAACAAAAACAAACAGAGCTTAGAGAAAGCAAATGTGACTATCAAAGCATAGGCGGGGGACATGCTTAATGTAGGGTCCCGCCCCACACAAGCCCCTATCCCTGCTTCCCATCAAGGGAAAACATATTTTAAAAAAGGCCCATGCTTAGGGGCTGGGTAGACCATTTCTATTAGAAATTGCAGGGATAGAGATTATTTCAACAACATCATAACAATCCCAAACAAAGAGCGGAAAATAACTAAATGTTGCTTTTCTTTTTTTTAATTCACCAATTATTCATATTTTTATTTACGTACATGTCTTTACTTTTATTGTATTTGTTTTAATTTTATTAATGCTACTATTTTCTTTTTGAAAATGGAGTCAATATGCTTCTTTGATGAAACTTGGGTCTCTGGGTTTTCAAGGTAGGCAGGCGAGGGGATGAATGGGGGTGCAGGCGTGGCGATGGTTGTAAAATGTAAATGAAAGGAAGATCATTGTCTCAATATAATTATCATAAAAAACACATTTATATTGATACAAAAAGGGAAAAAAGACCCTGACTCCTCCCCTCTCCTGCGATGTGCAAGTTTTTTTTTTTGAACATTAAAATGCAAATTCTAATTTGTGAATATCAATAACATCTGGCAGGCGTCCTGAGGAGAGAGGTTCGGATGAGTTGAGGCCATGCCAGTCACAGCTAAGCCTCCATGAATAAAGATTTGTCACACAGAGAACCACTTCCTCTCCTTCCTCGCACTCCAGCAGTAATTAAGTCGGGAGGCCCTCATGGCTCCTCTCCGGGAGTAGATCAGAGCTAATTCAACGTGGATGGGAGCGGGGGTGTTAACTCATGGGGGTGTCTTCCTCTGCTACCAGTGGCTGAGGTGATGGAGGTCAACTTATCCAGAGCTTGAAAGAAAAGTCATTATTCAATTATCTGCTTTAATAAAGAAGATAAAATAAGCATTTGATCCGGCTAAATGCCAGTGAGCACATGCATCCTCATGAAGTTAACCTTTAGTTGTTGTATAATTAAATGCACACAAAGAATGAATAATGAATGGGTTGAACTATAACTTGAGCCTTAAGGCAGATTTATTAATTCTGTGTTTGCTATAAATCCTATAAGTGTTAGACGCGTCACAGCTCCAGTGAGCTTTACGGTAAACTAAAGCTACTGCCTGCAAATGAACACTTTCCTAACCCTGAACACATCTGGACGCATCTGTCTCAACTTGGATCTCAAGTCAAGTGGAGCAGCTTGTTAACTTGCTCCAGACATTGGACACTACAGCCCCCCCCCCCCCCCTCACTATCACCATCAAAGATACGACAAATTTGCTGACAACATAAGACGATAAAAGCAAACGTCTTTCATCTGGGAACCACCCCTCCGTCCCCCTCTGCCCCGCTCACATGCGTTGTTTGTCGGGGATCAATTACACATGCTTGCCCTGCTCCGTTTGGAAAGAACAAATGCCAAGATTCCACTTTATTCTTCTGCTCGGGTCCAAATGTCTGCTCCAACTACAACACCAGACGGATTTTGTGTGTTTGTTCTTTTTCTGCTCTGGGTGCATTCAACTGTCTGATTGGGAGGAATGGCCGAGATGTGTCTCGGTCTTGAATTTCAGTCTTGTTTTTATACCTCTTCAGCAACATATTCAGAGTTTAAGCCTCATAGACAGTAGATTTTTCAAGCTTATCCCAACAGCTATACAGTGTATTTTAAATAATAAAGCTGAGTTTGAGATCATTTAAGGGGAAATGGATGATGTATGATTACGGTGAGTTATTTCCAGTGGTGTTTTTACTTTACTATTATTTATCAAGGGATACAGAGGGTTGATAAGAAGACTGTCACATGGAGCAACGAATATAACCCAGAGCCGGATATCAGCAAATGAGCTTGGTAGATTTAATGCTTTAAATAGACAATAGATGTTTCTGCAAACAAACTATACATTCTCTTAAATGGATCATTTACACACATGTTCTACCAAGCAGCACAGATCTATTCTCGGCAGAAGTGTTAAGGTGGTGGCTAAAGATTACTGACACCAAATCTGAACCCGACCATATTTTAAATATGGTCCCAATCACCCTTTCTGCTCCTATGGCGTCACGCAGGCTTGGGGAGTAATGGATTACATGTGACAGGATTACGTAATCAGGACACAAGAAAAGGTAACTGTATTACCTTACAGTTACATAAAAAAGACGTGACCAGACTGCTGTTACATTTTTTTTTAAACTAAAAAGAGCATATAGTGTGTGTAGTAAAGGATCAGATGTTCTCTCTCCTCTGTCAGCTGTTCTGTTCTGTAGGCTGATACTTTAAGTGTGAATCTATACGCCTACTGCCTGAATCTGCTTCATGGTTTTTAATTCAGCAGGTGAACCTATATGTTCATAAAATAGTGTGTGTGAGTTTAACTTTGTGTGTTAAAATAAAACGGAGCACTGTCTGTGAGCTCAGATTTAATTTCTCTGTTTTAAACTGTAGTATGTGCTCATGTGTTTTCAGTGTTGGTTTTTAGACTACTGCCTGAATATGCTTCATGAAAGGCAGCTTTGCTATCAATACAATCATTTCTGATTCTAAATATGTTGGTTTCTTATTTTTTCTAATTTCACATTGTTCTGTTGTCTCACATAATACACAAGTAAAACAATCTTATTGATATTTATTTTCACTATTTGCAGTGCATTTAATTTTGAGGTAACAGAAAGTAATCAGGTTGCATTACTTTCATACTTTGATACTCAGAATAGGTTACTCATAACTTTTTAGAACATGTACCTAGTTATTGTAACATAATACATTTTTAAGTAACCCTCCCAACCCTGGCATCATATCATGTTGACCTTTGACCTTTTGGAAATAACACTCCCCTGAACATTTTATTATATTAGATATTTGCGTGAAACTTTCTCATAATTATATTAACATTTAAAAATTGACCTTTGACTACATCATTTAATAGTTTCTTGCTTGAGTCCAAGTGTTAATACAAATAAATCCCTAAAGGTTCTCCTCAAATGTTGCATTTTGGAGAATGTGACAGACTGACACATCCTGAAAACATGATGCCCGGAGTTGTTCATACTTTATAAAACACAATAATCTAATTTTGCACTACTAAAGTCCAGTGAGAAGTTACTTTCCCCCCAAAATCAAGTTATTAAATACTGCCCTTATAAATCAGGTTATGGTAATACTCATGGAGTACCAACATGCTCATTACCCTCTGGGATTCGTGAGAAATTATAGAATGAAGCTTCAGGAGTTGCAGGGAGGCCCTTAAGAGGAATTCATGACGTTTCTAATGTGTGATGGCAAGGCGAAAATGCAATTCACATGTACCAACCGCAACTCCCACATTCAAGAGTTAATCAAGAATGCTCTAATGGAAACAATCTCGAAGGATGTGCTGTACATTTTACCTGCGATATCAGCTGGTCTTTGTGTATGTATTTCATTTAAATGAGGCTTGTACTGCATGTTTACATCTTGATCCAGCCTGTACGGAATTTAGAAAAGTTGTGTGAATGGGTTAAAGAAATTAATGGCATTTACAAGCAACAAATCAGCCTAACAAGTGGTGTGAGACAAGTGAGAGTTATTAAAATCAGTGATATGGATTCTGCCCCATCAGGTGGAGCATATTGTTTAGAACACCAGTGAAGGTGGAAGGAAACCTCCGACCGGCTTGACATTTAGCTTTGAATTAACTCAACATATTACAGCGCAACTCATAAAATGAATTTGCTTTCGATCAAGCGGTCTGCCGCTCATATTTCAGGGTTCCGAAATAAGGTCAACTGTCACAGGGGGGAATGTTTGCCGGATAAAAATTGATGCATAACAAGCTGGAGAGCTGCTTGAAGGTGGGCTCTCTCCTGCTGCAGACCCTGACCTTTACTTTACTCAATTCAATATGGTTCACCTCATATGTGTGTTTGCGCTATTCTGCCAAATTGAGAGTTACCATATGCCACAGAGCCTTCATCTTATTTCTATCCCTGTTGTATTTGTTACTAGTGGAGGCAGAGGGAATCAATCTGCTGTTCCATTCTTTATCCCATCTGCACCCTTGTGTTCCTTTCTTTATGAGACTGATTTAATTTTGCTTACACTTTTCGATCTTACTGGGGCTTTATTCATATGTTTTTCCCCCAGCTTTATTTCCTTTGATTCGGGCGGCTGGAGGACACAGTGGTGCAGAGCAAGACTCAGTGTGTCGCATGTACATGTGAACTCCTGAGCCTCTTTTTCAAATTAGCAGGATAAAGCTACCGCAGCAGTTTGTGTGTAAGACTGTATGTGCGAAGGCTTGAGTGTGTATTTGTACATACAGTACATGTATGTGTGTGTGTGCACAGCTTTGTACTGTGCTCACTTTAATGTAACAAAGGTCAAACAGAGTGAAAGTAATTTATTTGTTCAAGCAGATTGGCACTGGTCTCCCGGCACGGCAGACACATGATGTCAGAGGGTGACGGGATCAGAGAGAGGCCGCCGCTACCTGACTTGCTGGTAATGTAGGGATGCGTGTGTGTTTTACAATGTAGTCAACTTTCCTCTGCTTATTCAAAAAAAGCATTCACTGTTTATATCAGAGTAGGTCTTCTGTGAACACGGTCAAAGCAAACTACATTAATTGGCTGGGTATAGTTAATCAAGTAAGAAAAATAATTTGTCAGTGTCATTTCCAAGCCTCTGATTGGTTAACTAGCCCCTATAGAGCACAGTGAGCTTGTCCGTAGGAAGCAGTGGTCTGAGCTTATTGCTTACATACTCAAAATGACGATGATGTCTACCATGTATGTTTTTTTAATCGTCTTAGCACACTTTGATGGCAATTAGAAATTTAACATATATTTTCTGCCTAAAATGTCTACACTATTATATGAGATACCTGCATGCAAATTATGTGATTTTCGACAGTGTTTTCTCAATCAAACACCGCTGTATCCTTTTACCAGACATAACAATAGCAACATTTCACTTACTCTGTTTCTATTAAATGGCGAATTGAACTAAGTAGAGCATTTGTCGCCCATGAAGTGCAGTTAAAGTACATCTCAGTGTGAACATAGCTGAAATTACAAATATAGTTATTACAAAACAAAGTTACATTTCTTAAAAGCAAAGCCAGAGTGTAATGCCAAAGTCAATTTTTTCTTTTCCCTCATTTGAGAGTCAAAGTTAAATCTATTGTTTTAACATTTTAAACAGCATCTTTCTTGACATTGTTAGAAATGTATTTCAAAATAAGAACCTTAACGCAAATAAAAAGTAAATGTTATTTTCAAAGATATATTTTAGTGAGAATCATAAAACCCAGTGACATAACTGATGCATGATAAAATACAGGACAAATGTCAGATGTAATCCAAGGGTTTAGTACATTCATATTAGGGATAAAGGATAAACCTTGTTCTTCTCATTGGCTGTTCTGCTTAGTCAAAGAGAACTCATAAGAACCAATACAACGTCACAAAAGGGATGAATAGTAAATGTGAATTGTTTTAACTTGCAAATATTAATCATGCAGACATGGATTACCAAAGGCCAGTAGAAGTGTGAGGAATATGAAAAGAAAGAATATTATCCAGGTCAATGCCGTAAATGTATAGATGAAGCTCGAAGGGATAGTGACCCCCTGTCCTCATGTTGTGATGGACTTCCCCATTTAATGCCATTCAAACCGATTGGAAATGCCTCATGAGACCATATTAATCTCAGATTGTATTTTGTAATCCAGGAGAAATCTGCAGTCATGTCATCATTTTCATAATCAGTGCTTTTGTAATCACAATCATATGTATTCCTTTGGTTACTATTTTTATCTATTTATTGTATTGTCTCTATCTCTCTATCCATCCATCTTTGAAAAAAGAGACACATGATATACTTAATGTGCTGACTGATCAGCTGCAATAATTGCTTTTTAAGAATAGCAGCATTAGATCAGCAAAGCTAGGAATTAAAGCTGCAGGTGAACATTTCAGGTCCTCTGCCAACGTGGCAGATATGCTTAGGTTTTCCTAATATTAAAATTAGTTGCTTTTTCAAAATAATATTTCTATACTAAAAATGGTCAGGGATTAAGTTCTTACGATCAATTCCATAGCTTTGCTGTCTGGTACTACTGAGAGAATTGGAAATGTGTTTCAGTGACAAAATATATGCTATGTGTTTTTAGACCATGTGTACTAGCTAGCAAGGTTTATGTTATCGAACAAGGAGTTATCAAACTTTAAGTTTAATGTCATGGAAAACACTATCCTTTGTTTCAAGTAACAAGAAAATCCAATATTGATCTCCTACCTGTGTGTTATTTAAAGCGAGGGACAGGCCGTGGTTAGCTAAAGTTAGCATAAAGATGGAGTCAGGGGAAACAGTTAGCATTTCTTAGCCTAGCTTGTTTACAAAATATAAGTCATGTTAAGTAGTTGAACCAAACAAGGTTTGCTGTATTTATGTTAACCTTAGGCTGGTTATTATGTTTCTGTGACAATGTTGTGGGTTGGGTCTGCTTTATCCGTGGTAAATGGCATATAATTGCAGTGCAGAGTGGCTGCCATTAAATAGCCACACAGGTACAATTTGCTACGTAAACAGCGTACAAGCACTGGTATTTCAAAAAACACAAAGAGAGTTTGACTTCATTCTGTGGTCAAGTTACTCCTGCAAGTAATAGTTTATCACAACTTTGAAGCACCGAATGTTGAATAGAAAAAGTTAAAGAAAGTTTCAAATTTCCAGTTATGGGCACGCTTGCAACCTCCCTGAAGCGCAACACTTTTTGGAGAGACTGTTGCACTTACTCAGGTATTATCCTACAATCAGATTTACAAACGCACCTGAGCATCCATCAACAAATATTTTATGTAAGTGCAATCCTATCATCTCATGGCACTCCATTACTATTCCTGATCTCTTGCGTTCCATGTGAATATTTGTCAGGCATGGTAAAATAGAGCAATCCTCAGGAGGTGAAGAAAGCCTGACACGGTGTGATTGCCAAATGACAAACTTTTGATGGCTTAGAAAGAAATGAAATTACCTCACTGACATCTTGAGAGATTGCTCCTTCCCTCTTCAACACACACATCTAGACCCTTATCGCTCACAAATATCAGTGACGGTACAAACAGAAATGGAAAAGAGCCATGAAGAAATAAATATATAAGTATCGAAAAAAAATCAGAATCAAAACACAGCCGCGCCCTGATTCCACCTTTGAGCCCCAGTCTGTGCCAAATAAATGGATGCCAGGACCATAATTTCCATGATGTCAGGAACCTGGGGGGCCAGTGGCAGCACATCGGTGGGGGTTGATTACCAATGTTTGTGTGTTTCCACCTCACTTTCACTGCCTCGCAGTGAGACATCAGCATCTCAGACTGCCAGAGAGATTGTTTATCTTTCCCTTTTTGACCCAGTATAAAGGCAGGTGACATACCAGTTAATACTGCAATATACAGACACTGTGCTGTTCAAATGAGGGAAGGAAATGTGGAACAGCTTATGAAATATCTAGGCATTTAGAGGAAACCACAACAAATATATAAACACGTAAAATGAAATGTAAGAGGCAATAATTGATTGGGTACACCATATAAATTACAATCATTGGCTGCAGTGTGCTTCAGCTCATGGACCTGGCACTTATAAAATATGTGCGAAGCCCATGAAACGAGACAAAGCGCTGTAGGTTAATTAAAAATAATGAGCTGCAACGAGGAGCGGTGTGAGTTATATCTCTGGCTTATTTTCCCTTCAGCAGCTGGTTGAGCTGCTGATATCATCAACCTTCTGCGACCAAGAGTTGTCGAACGAATGCGACTGTAACGGCCGTTGGACAATAATTAGGCCTGTTCGAGATGAGCCATGCATGCGCAAAATAAATCACATGCAATCGCAACACAGTGTATGACAGTTAGTCTTGTGCCCGACTTAACCCCAATTTGCTCAAACACTTGGCAACGCCTCCACATCTGTAAAAATGATTGGCAATAGTTGTGACCAAAAAGCACTGTGCTCATGCTACCCAGTATTTCTCAAAAAATTGTTTTGTGGCCCCGGCCGTGGGTTCGATTCCCGACCCGTGGTCCTTTCCGAATCCCAACCCAACTCTCTCTTCCACTTTCCTGTCATTATCCACTGTCCTATCCGATTAAAGGCAAAAAGCCCCCAAAAAAATAATAAAAATTTGTTTTGTAAAGAACACCACTTCCGGTTTATAATTTTCCGTTGAAGACCACCATTAACTAAAAGGCATCTACAAGAGCAATTTAAAAGCTACAGTATGATGTGCGTAGTACATTGTTAATCATGCACAGTTTAAGAGTGGAAAACCATTTAAACACCGTTTCACATAGCTACCCTCGAAGGTGCTTAAACATGCTAATTAATTCCAGCACATAATTTCCCTGAAATCTTTTCAGGATACAATTTTTAAAAGCTGATGGATTGCCAATGCTTTTAGAATTTTAGAACAGCAGGGTCTGCTTTTTCTCACCGAACATTTAAAGTCTTTAGCTTGTGCATGCCTAAAATAATAGTATGTTTCTAATAATTTCATTGCCCTGCCTTTGCCGTGACATTGGGATTGGTGAGTCAGTATTAAATAAAGTTTTGTGTGAATATCCACTTGAGTGACTCACGGTACATGTGGAACGGGCATTGTTCTGTGCAGTGCTCCCTCTCATTGCTCCTGGCAGTACCTGTATGCTGGTTAGCAAAAAAAAAAAATCTCTTTTGGCTTCAGCAGGTACTGAAATGATTCAATTTCAGGGGCATGAAATATTTGCATTTCAACCAAGCCTGAACACGGACCTCCACTTAATGTATTCAGTCTCTGCTGATCTGGGAAAGCAGCTGCTCAAAACCCAGAATATTGAGCGGTTTCAAACCAAAGAGTTGTCAAATAATAAGAGTGTGCAGCACTGGAGAGATTCCCTCACCTCTGTCTCTCTCAAGCCTGTTGAATGACTTAGCAGCCTGGTGTGTTTGTCAGAGAGGGGAGTCAGGGCTATGACAAGTGTCTGCTATGCAAAGGCAGGATGACAAAGGCAGTAAAGGTAACACCAGCGGACTGTGAGAGGGAATTCAGTGTGAAAGAATCAATCATTATTCTTCCCACCTCAATGCAGGTTTGCCAGTTTTTTCCGCAGCTGTAAGCCAGGTAGGTGAACTCCAATTTTACAATCTGAATAGCTTATAATATTCATGTCTCTCACTCAAAATCAATGTTCCATTAGTAGGGATTCAATTCATGGTTATGCCAGATTTATGAATACATGTACCACGATTAAAAAGCTTTTTAACAAGATCATCTGGGTTGGCATTAACTGTCTTTGACAAGACATTATATCCAAAGTGAAGTGCCTCTAAGCCTGCTTTAATAAATGTTAGCTTTTCATGGTCACTAAGAGTGATAAAGATCCCCAATATGCACTTATGCCCTGACACTGCAAACTGCCGGCCAATGAAAGCGTCAGGACTGGCTGAGTGATATATGGGCTGCACCTTCTGGTCATACACTTTTACCTTACATCTCAATCTGATTCACCGATCTCACATGATGCTACTTCCTCAAATTGTACTCTTTAGTGTTTCAGAAACATGGGTCGGTTGTTACTTGTGCACTTACCACGGAATACATTGTTGGTGTTTGGTCCTGGAGCTGGTGGTGATCAGAAAATGCGTGATAACCTTAAAGGGGACCTTCCACTAAAAAAAGTGTTCAAGTGTCAAATGTGCTCCAATAATAACGGTAGCAGGGGGCAACTCCACTGATAGCAAGAATAATACCTCTTCTCTTTTTGACAGAAGAATGAAAACCTTCTTGGAAAAGCTTGATGAACAGGTGAGCTAAGTGCCCGAAGCTAACAAGGGAAAGCTAAAGTTGAGGAAGAAGGGCCAGTCATGTTCAGCAGCATAAGAAGCAAAAGCACAGATCTAAAAATGTTACTAGCCATCGCCTGTTATTCCTTGTTGATTTAATTCAACAACCATTCAGCATCTTGAAGTAGGAAGTAAACACTTTTATTCCTTTATTTTCTAGTTTTTATACCTAATGTTGCATGTTATTGTGGTCCAACCTGTGCTTTATCCTTCTCATAACTGTAAAGATTGCCAGCATACATTCACTCTGGCACTACTCATTGATTTGTTTGTGTTTATTCCACTTGATCATTTATAGAAATCAAACTTGTCTCACAAAACACAACAGCGCTGAGAGGACTGCCCATTTTTGTCAAGTAAGACACTATCAATTTCCTTCTGTAGAGAGTTATAGTGACTCTAGGACATAAATCATGCATCTATTACTTTTCTTCAGGGCACTGACATTGAAGAAAGAGTTCCCAAAGGTGTGTTTATGGCCATCCTCACCCTCATTAAAAATAACGATGCCACCATACTGTATATCCAAATCTGTGTGACATTGCTGTTGTGTTGGAAGAGAGCACTGCACTGAATGACCTACACCTCTCTCCTACATGTGCTTACCTATCTGGCCTAATGTACGATGAACATTGATTATCCAAAAGATTTGTGGTTTCTTTTACAAGTTTGGCTCTTTCGCATAAGAAACAAAAACATAGCTTTTTCTGTGAATGTTAACGGTGTAGCCAGACATGACTTTAACTTATTTTTCTTCAGTTGGAGTGCATTGTGGCGAGTGGTCATGTTAAACTTTACAGTCAATCATTTTAAGCATGCAAGTCAAAGTGGAAAAGAGAATCACAAAAGTTAGACATGTATGGAAGTGATCATTTTCATATATTTTCAACTGTTCAAGTTCATTTCCCGTGATCAGGTAAAACGTCAGTGTATTTGGTACACTGGTGCAGCCAATCAATTTCAGAATAATGTCCTGTTTGCCTCTGAAAAATACATCTGTGGTATTAACCGTATCTATTTCACCGGTTGCTCGGAATTTTAAATGTAGGCCTACTTGGTTGTAAACTGTTTGAGGCCCAGTAAATGTGTTCAATATTCACAATCATGGATAGACATTGTTTTAGCATGAAGTTTACTGTTAATATATTCTAATTTGACTTTCTGTTGTTCTTGAGACTAAGAGGAATAAAAAAATGTATCAGCTTTCATACAAGAGTCTTGCTTGGCCTCAGTAGGCTTGACTTAAAGAAACCCCCCCCTCCTGTTAGCATTACTGAAGCTAGCTGCTGTTATATGTCATGTTAGCTAGCTAGCGCTGACTAATGCCTATCAACATAAAGAGGAACTGCCTCTCTTTATGGACTCTCTTATTTAGCAATACAGTAATGGCCAGCTTTATGTTGCTCAGTCAATACAATACGCCATTGAGAGTTCATTACCATAACTCAAGTGTGTAAATGTAAAATCACACATGCAGGTGTTCCTTTTGTTCCGTCTCCCCATCTTGTTCCCCACTCATTTCAACATGATAAAATATAGCATTTGGCAGAGCTAACCCCAGCAGGGAATGATTCAACTTTGTAGTCCTGACTATGCCCCCATTATTTTCAATCCCTGTGAGTGTTTTTCCTTTTACGTTCTGGCAGAGAGCATCTCAATATTTCACGTAAAGCGCTTGAATGGGACCCAGCAGAGAGAAGCCTGGCCTTTATTCAGACCCGGGCTGGAATTGTCTCAGAAAGCCGACGTTGTATTTCTCACCTGCAACACAAAGCTGCTGCAACTCTCCTAACAAAGAGCAACCCCCTCCCCTGTGAGGAGTGTGGTATAGAAAGTGATACAGTGGCAATTAAATCCCAGCAATCCTGGGTGCATTTGATGCTTTTTGTTTGGATGTTACCGCTTTACATTTCAGAGAGAACTGAAGTGTTGAGTTTTTGTTTTTGCGATTTCCCTTAATTTTCAGCATGCTGATGTGTTCAGATTAAGGTGGGTTGGAGTCATAAAAAAGCAGAATACTGATCTCATCCCAGTTTTAAAGAAGAAAAACAATCACATAGTGTGTGCTGTTGCCATGGCTTCATAGTCTAGGAGACGTTTGCTGTGGTGCGTTGATGTGCCCTCATAATTACCCTTATTTTATGTCCCCAACCTCCCTGGAAAGATTACTGCAGGTCTGTTTTTCTAAAGAAATAACTGCTGGAAACAAAGGCTTGTTTAAGAAATGTAAACATGTTCATACTCCTGCCAATGTTTTCCAATTATGTAGTTGTGATTCAAAGTGGCCTCAAATAATATCTTCTCTGTTTAGTTTTTTTGACATCATTTTGTGTCTTGTCTGTTTTGTGGAAATTCATATTAGGGTTGGATTCCCCTTTTTGCCATAAGGGTTCATCACCTCTTTACTGTATAGTGGTGGAGGAATGAGTCCAAAATCACGTTAATGAATTCGCATTTTACCACTTCCAATTCCTTCATTTCTAAGTCTTTGGTTTTTTTTTTATCGTGTATTTGGTTGGGTGCCTGAAATAATGCCTGTGGTTAACACAAGCTGAAGAGATTTTTACTTTTGAATCTCTGAATAATCAACCCACTCGTGGATGTCAGAAGCTTCTATGTGTCATAAAAACAGATGTTGCCAATAAGTGACTAAATAACTGACTAAACGTCATCTGCCAACACGAGTCCACCTTTAGCTTTGCGGTGATGTCCTTTCTTTATAGCGTAATGTTAGCTTTGTGCTTTTGCTGATAGCATTTACGTTTCAAAAATCAGAAAGTGATGTTCATAATTGGAGATTTTCCTTCAGAGCAAAACAAGTAAAGTTTTACAGACACGTGTTTCCCACATATTTCCAACTTGCAGGCTCTTATGTTCAGAGTGGCAGGAAATACAAACAGTTGCCCATGTTGTTATAGAAAATCAGACGTAAGGTTAGAATCTTCAGTACACTCAATGTATGTTGCTCCTTTCAAAAGGAAATGTAGTGAGAGAGCTAAAGTTTATGTAAGGTATTTTAGGGAATATTTTGCCTAGGTAGTTAAACATTGACACAGTTCATAATTTCCTCCTGCCTCTCTCTGCGTTTCCATGGCATAGGTCTTCGGCCTTGGGGTTCCTGTAATCTCCCTTAAGGATTGTTGATGCCAGTCGATGACCGAGCACAAGCTAACATGAGACAGTTTATTGTTCAGGGACATCTACGTAGAAGCCCTTCTCATCTGGAATGTAGGGTCCCTGACGTACATTCTTTTCTGATGTACGACAGTTAGTTACTTTTAGGATGCATATTTGTTTAGTCTCACTAATGAAGAATGCCGATTATACACTCTGAACAGGTTGAGACCTCGCTCTGTCAACTCCTGGCTCCAGCAAATGTTGGGTCAATTATCTAGTCGTTTACTTCTTAATAAACCTTCAGTGTTTGCCATCAAGTTCCAGCTCTTCCTGTGTCTCTCTTGAGTTTCATCTCAATTTATTCGGAAGTTTCCATCCAAGCTTGTTTAGATCCTACTGTCCACATAAACACCATTTCTATAATCAGTTTACAGCATTGTCTCCTAGAAATTGCTCTTATACAACACAACTGCAACATTAATTACGTTTCTAAGGTTTCTTTACAAACTCAATTTTATATGATTTTTATGTAATTTCTTTCCTGTGTGTTTGTTATGTAATTTAGTCCGAATGCCATGTGCTCCACACACTATCTGTCCTTTTCGAGACCTCCCGCCGGGGGCTTGTTAAAAAATCAAATCCAAAATACAGAAGAACATTCTCGTTTTTTCATTTGCCACAATTAAATCATGTTTCCCCGTGTTAAACATTCAAACCCTCATAAAAGCAATGCTAACAGGATTTGCAAACAAAAACTGATTCATCCTTATCTGCTCCAGACAACCTCCTCACTTTGCTGAGTCAAACAAGGAGAATTTACACATATTTTAGCACGTCAGTCTGCCAAATAGAGAGTGACTGCTGTAGCAAACTAATCTATCCTGCTCCACAGGAAAATTATGCAGCACATAACTCACCGTGATGGCGTCCTTCCTCCCCAGGATTGACTAATGGCATTTTCCTTGAATGCTGAATCAAAAGAAACAAACTGGGGACGAACATTAACCAGATGTGGCTTTGTGCCAGCCGCTCTGAAGCCAAATGTTTTTCCTTCTCGTCCTGCATTGACTCAATTCTAATGCTGATTTGTTGCTATTGTAATATATTTCATCCACAGGTGTTGACTCAACATAACGGAGACGGATGCAGACAAACAAATGTCATTAAGTCAGAAGAAGGCCTGTTTTATTGATAAATGCTCTTCTTTATGTTGATTGATGCTGATTCTTTTTGGTATCGTCATCAGAGTTGTCGCGTTCCAGCTGCAAACATCCAGACTGGCAACCATTGATGATGAACAGCAGATGTGAACCGAGACTTTATTCCTGATGTCAAGTTATGTTCATCCAAAAAATATGCAATTATCTTCTCCACTATCTGCACCCCATTACCATAATTATATTTGTGGCTCTTCCCACTGTAATAACTTGGCACAGGTGCAGGGAAGATTAGCATGCTGCAGGTTAGTAAGAAGTGGTATAACAGCTATCTCTTTCTGTTTGATGGAGGTTTTAATAACTCAATAACTCAGTTACAATGTGCTTACAATAGTTATGTGAGTTAAACACTGACATGCTGTAACAGGCACATGGAAGATATATTAACCAGGATGACAAATGCAATTTCATTATTGCCGATTAAAGAACACATTAGAGTTAAACACATCTGATTAACAGAGATTCAAACGGTTATAAATGGAGAACAATGATGGAGACTGAGTTGCAAATAAGAACTTTGAAAATAAGAAGCCTGGTTGTCTGTGCTTTCTCCTAAGGGAAGCTAGATGGCCACTGCTGTGACAATGCACTGGGCTTGATTCCATCAGGACTTCATTTCTCCAAGTGCTTATCCCAATAAAAAACATAGAGCTCATTGAAATCTCTCTCAGGAGGAGGGTTCAAAAAGACACAAAACATCAGATAAAACAGAAAAATAAATCTTAAGTGCATGGGTGGATCAAGAATCTGAGAGCAGTGAAAGATCAGAGTATCCTAAAATGAAGTGCATTATTTACTTAGACACAAACACACACAACTTATCTAAAACAAATGTTTGGCTTTCGATTCAGAAGCATTCAGCTTCTTGTGATATAAAACTACAAAATGTTGGGAATAACCCCAAAGACCCAGGTATTCTTTTACAAAACCTGGAAGCAGTAGATGCAGAAAACGAATAATTCCGTATAACACTCTGTTTGATAAAAGTACATTATGTAGTTAAACAAAAGTGAACTTCAGATTAGTTTTATTAACTAGAAGTTTTATTGAATAAAAAAGCAAATAAAGGACCATTAGAAATCTTGATTTTGATGAACTCCAAAACATAATTACAAAGTGTTTTGAGTCCTCCCGTCTGCAGCAGTAAAGTATTCCAGGACACCGCATTAAAAGAACCATGTGGAGCTCTTGACGCCTGCTAGCACTATAGAGTGGTGCTGTGACCCAGAAGTTAGCATCGCTAGACGAAAAGCCATTGGATTTCGGCATATTGCAGAAAATAAGCACATAAAAATGCATTTATGATACTTACCACTTTGATATTAAGCATAAATTCAATCGTGAGAAGTAAAAAGCTAATGTAAGGGGTGCGTCACCAATGCTAAGCTAAAGGTGGGCTTGTGTTAGCATGATGACGTCTAATTGATAGCAACCACAGTTTTCATGACACAGAAGCTACACACATTTCCGAGGGGGTTGTAATGTCATAGAACAACATTTCAAATCTCTTCAGGCTCATGTTAACTACAGACCTATTTTCAGGCATCTAACCACAAACACGTAAACAAAAAACGTTGACCATGAGACCAGGGAGCTCAAAGTGGTACATTTTACACATTTACAGGTTTCAGTACTCACTCCTACAGCAATCTATAAGAGCAGCGTTTGTATTGGTGGGTCCATGTTTATGTGTACAGTGATGCATTTGGATGTGAAACCATTTAAGAGATTTCCACAGAGTGGCAGTGGCCATTGGAAATCACATATGCTTTGCCTGTTGGCTATAGGGGATGAAAACACTCACCGTGAGTTGCAACATTTTAAGATCCTTTAATAATCCTTTTTTTAAGCACTTTTCTAAAAACTCAAAGACATTTTGCAGAGTTAAAATTCATCAAAACATAATTAAGACAACACACTTAAAATATGTAAAACACCACATTATAATTATTGCACCTCTCTCTATCATTGGTGTCATCTTTACACTATTAATCACTATCTAATTCAAGGTCTAAACTGCACCCAAAATAATTTAGACCTATGGTTGCGGGTTCTGAAATGGTTTTAATAGGAAAGAAATACATTTAACATGTTTGTAAGAAACTTTATGGGGACTATGAGTGAAAGTGTTGGTCACCAAAAAGGCAATGTGCTAACAAATAACCTCATAGGTAGTTACCCTTTAATGATTGAATCTGTTTTAAGACACCTACGTGGCACCTGATCATGACAGTGTTTCTCTACTGATACACAATTTACCCAGCTACAGTACTCATGTATTATCAAAAAACCTTAGAGTAAAATGTGTTCCAAAAAGTGAACAAAAATACTTGTAAAAGGTTATCCGATATATGTACATAAAACTGTGGCTTTTCAGGTTTGCTGTCCTGTCACATCAAGTTTTATGGTAATTTAGGGCATTGTTGAATACATTAAAACACCACCAAGCCTTGCTCATGTTACCCCACATTATATTATTTTTCCACTTGTTGTTATACTTCAATTTCTCTCTCCGCATCTGTCGGTACAGACATAGCAACATGCCCCCTTTTATTGGGGTTAAAATCGTGGACTTTACAATCTTGGGAAATGTGTGCAGCAGCATTCCTGTTGATGTTTCCCACCGTCCCGCAGCAGCTCTAATCCTGGCTCAGTGCTGTGACCCCTCCCTTCAGTAAGACTGACACACACAGGGTATCTTAGAGCTTTAATGATGACAGACTGCAGGTGGTGAGTTCTGTCCGTGGTTGCTGCGCTTCAGAGACAACAATATATTCGACAGGATTTAGTTACTGATCTAATAGTCGTGGGCAGGTTAGGATGAGATTAGAATTTGTGGCCTTGCCCCTTTTTTGTCTTGGTGACCAATCAGAGAGGGATGTGCTGAGGCGCAATGCACTGTACTGGCCTATTTCATTACATGGATTTATGTGTCACGCTGACCCTGTGTCCCTCCTTCTGTTTCATGTGAATCTGTTCTCTCTGGGTGTTTGCATGCCAACGTACTTGTGTGAATGTTGGCTGAGCATCAAAAGACCATGAAGTGGAAGTATGAATCTGATGTGACATAAAGGAGCGTCGTCTCTTGTGTTCGTCTTATCCTCGCAAAATTACCCCGGAGATTTTAAAGTGACCACAAGCCCGCCATGGTTACGTAAAGGTTTGAGGCTTTGTGTTCTCTGCTGCTGTCCTTTATCATCCATTGTGGCTCTTTGAGCTCTCTGTGTGAAACCTGGTTATATACCGGGCTTTTTACCTCAGACTCAGAGAGAATGAGCTCACTTTGCAGCAGCATCTTGCTGAGACCTGCAGGTGATGTACATGAGACATGCTCGGTACAGCAAAATCCTGTTTTATTACACATTAATTCTGTTTTCATTTGGGCTGACTTTCCATCACAATGCCACTCCATTCTTCAATTGTCCTCTTAGTTGCTTTCATTACCCCCCTTAGTACTGTAGCTTCAACAATCTTCCAATGGTGGACAACATAGGTGAATGTTTGGTAAGCAGTAAATACTAGTCCATCTAGGAGATGTGGCTAACTATCGAAACAAAAATATTATCTCTACTGCTACAGTCCTCAACCACCTCAACTACCATGCATGTTAAGGTACCCAGTTTTCCATTGGCAGACAGATCATTTTGATTGTAAGGCTAATTCTAAGGTCTAAATGTAGTTATTCATGGTCATTAATGTATGATTTGACACCAAGATCATTCATATAGACCAAGAACCAGATTTTATAACAAGAAATGGTATTTCCAAGCCATCATTGGTGGCCATCTTACAAAAATGGCTGCAATATTGGATTTTTATTTGCTAAAAGGCTTTTTGAAAGGAGCAACCTCCATAGAGTATATGTGCCAGTTGTAGTGCTTGAGTCCAGATTTCCCTGGTATATTCACCTATCTGCAGCACTACTGCGCTATATGGTCAGGCACCGTCGTACCTAAAAGAGCTTTTAATCCACTACTGCCCCTGTAGAACGTTACGCTCCCAGGGTGCAGGTCTGTTATTGGAGCCCAGAGTTTGCAAAACAAGATCAGGAGTCCGAGTGTTCACATTTCTCTGGAACCAACTTCCTGTTGTAATCAGAGACAGAGTGTCAAACTTTTAAGAGTGCATGAAGACCTACATTTTTAACAAAGCCTTTTTAGCATGTTATGGTATTTATTTTATTTTAATTTGATGGTACTTCATTTTAATGTTTTATGTTTTTGTATTGTCTTTCGTTGTATCTTTTATATATTTCTTTTATTTCTATAAGTATTTCACAGACTATCTTGGCTTCTCATTTTACTGCAATTCTGTTAACAATGTTGTTTTTAATCTCTGTAAAGCCCACTGAGACACTGTTTTGTGATTTTGGGCTATACAAATAAACTTTGATCTGCATTGATACTTCTTAAAAGAAGACAGGACCTAGTACATTTAAATCCCCCTGCTCTAAACACTCAGAAACTCTCCCTCTGCCAAGCCAGGATTTCTTATAAAGGGGTAAGGAGCCGCTGAAGGGATGGCCCAGCAGGTTCTCTGTGCACACCGAGAGCTTTCTGAGGGGGGGTAAGCTGCTACTGTCTGACCGTGGTGTGCAGGAGATGGGAAGTCCTGCTAGCTTCTCTGGCGCTCGTCCTCCACAGGAGAAAGGCCACAGCAGGCCAACTCGCAGCGGGACGGGGCAGACGGAGCGGAGTCTCCACAGGGAAGGGCTACTGGAGAAGGAGGAGGCCAGGCAGCTACTTCAGGTTATGTTCAGGTCATCTCAGGGAAAATACACCCAATGTGGATACCTCACTGTCAATGCACAACCCTTTCTCAGTTATATACAAGTCATTTGCATCAGAATAACAGTTCTGTTCTAATGTCTTTTTTTGTGAATGAATGTTTCTGATCACTACAATGCAAACTATTCATAATTGCCAGGTCTGCTTTTTCACAATATCATCTGCTCTATGTGTTTTGACACTGATGTTTACTTCTTTGAATGTGTTCTCTATGTATATTCGTCAGTGTTCTGTTTTATGTGAAAAAACTTGTTTTTTAATTATTATTATTATCTGCTCCTGACTTGTGATTAGTAGTTTTTAAATAACAGTGGATAAAGTGGCTCAATGATCATAGATGCTACTCGTAGTGACCTGCCCGATTGGTCCATTTAAAGAAATCTTTTAACCTCTTTTTTCACATTTCCCCACAAACTATTTCAAGCCAATTCAAACAGCAGGCAGCAAAATAAATTACTTGTACTGCTGTTTAAATTTTCTTTTAAATATAGTTAGGTTTTGTGAAATGTTTTGACCTTCAATTTCACCATCGGGTAACCATCTTCCTCTGCTTGAAGAAAAAAGAAAAAGTTTAGGCTCAACAAGTTTGCCATAGCAATTTTATTTATTTATTTTTATAAGGGATAATGTGCCAGTGTTGCGTTTCCAGCTACGATTACCGCTATGGTCTGGGTTGAAAAAGTTCATGCTGACTTGAAGTGTTGTAGGGGATGGATCTTGTTTTAAATATGTCCTCTCAGCATGGGGTGGATCCATATCATCATATTAATGGGACCATTAATTTGATGTTTCGATGACCTGTGCAGGTGTGTGTTTGTGAGCACGGATCACATGGTGGTGCTGCATAGAGCTGTCATACGATCCTCCTGAGAGCGTCCTCTCCACACACACACATCTCTGGGGTGCCTTTACACCCCTAGATGTGTAGAGTGAGAGCAGAGAGCTGGTATATATAATATGTGCTCTCTCTGGAGGGTTTTTTCTTCCTTGGCATCGAGAACATCTCTTTATCTTTTATTAAGATATCACAGTATGGAGAAATGCCTGAGAAAAAGTCTGTGAAAGGTCAAGTGCCTGGGAGGGACAGAGGGGGGAAAAAAAGACAATTTCTCATTCATGATTGATGATGAGCCGCCTGCAAAGCACCACGGCTCACTGTGTGGAACAAACACATAGAGGTCACACACAGGAGGAGGATGAACCACTCACTGCTTT
This sequence comes from Eleginops maclovinus, assembly GCF_036324505.1. Lineage (NCBI taxonomy): Eukaryota > Metazoa > Chordata > Actinopteri > Perciformes > Eleginopidae > Eleginops > Eleginops maclovinus. Next base: position 23,538,487 of record NC_086355.1, on the reverse strand, counting down.
GACCAACACCAAGTCACACACACACACACCGAAAGACTCAGAAAAATACAGTTTTACCGCCCAAAACCCAGAGGGATCAGACAGCACAAAATAATAGTGGATATACCTATGAAGTACATGTGGTGTGACAGAAGGTCAAGAACCGCCAAAGCTTCAAGACTTTTGTAATGAAGCAGAAAGGTTCAATGAGAAGATCATTTTAAGGTTGCAAGGGGGGCCATCTGGCTTTAATGAACAATGGAATCCGGATGTTTGGGTCAGGACAAATTGATAAATCGTATGTTTATGCAACACGAAAAGTTAAGATAAGGGTTGGTAGAGGTTAGGTCAGGTAATTACAGGTGTAGCCCTCTGCAATTTCAAAAAGTATAATGGAATATGGCCCATACATGACACTTATTCTTTTCTTGTATTGCACTTCTTAAATATATATGTACACAGATATTACACAGTAGTATTCATGTATTCCCAACGTCAAATCAATTCCACTAATGAAAGTGGAAAACATTTTCCAACAATTATTAGTTAATGAGTAAAAGCCCAATAACTTATGCACAACAAGCTCGAAATAGACCCTTCATTTTTTCCGCTTATTATAAGAAATCTGAGTCTTCTGTTTTAAGGAATGAGCTGCTAAATAAACAAATAAAACCCTATGGAGAGCTGTGATAGGCTGTTTTTCTTTCTTAAAGCATATTCAAGTGTGAAGCATTATTTACCTACATTTGATAGATTTTGCTAACTTATAACTTAACTTATGAGGCAATATACCTCACCTCTAGTGAGCGGCCCAGCCCTTCGTATGTTTTTCTGTTTTGACACCGCTGGGTGAACTGCATTAAAGTTCAGGAATTGTATACATTGTGTTGATTTTACTTCATAAGCGAGAGATTGTTACATTTTTCTTACCTGGTAATTTGGTTTGTTCCCGATTTACAATTTGCAGAGTCAAGTCTGATTGGATTTGCTTAATGGACGGACAGATTTTGTTAGCCTGCTTCTTTTTGTTGCAGTTCAAATAATACTTCCAGTGTATGAATCCACACACAGAATGGACACAACAGTCATAAAGAGAGACAAGCTCAAAGAGATGTCTAGCACTCTGATGCATTATTATGTTAGTGCTGTGTTACATTTTCTTTAGAATTGGATTTTTAAAAATGGCAAAGTAGTCCTGTGTTGTAATAAGGTCTTTCAAATGTGGATAGTGATGTATTCATCACATAACAAAGATTGACTTAAAACAAGTAAGTTAATAAAGAGTATAATTAATTGGCTGATATTCATACTAAAATAGGCTATACAATGAATTATTTGGAGAAACCAAGAAACTCTATGTCAAATCAAACAACAACCGCCCCATATAACCTAAACCTGATCCTTAATCTAAACCACATTTTCCCTAATTTTCTACAGAGATCGAATCAAATTTTCCGAGTCACCCCTCCTGCTGATTAGGTATTTGTTTGAGTGATTTTGTATAAGGCATATGCCTTGGCTCAGATGTTTGGCTTTATATCCACAATCCTCAACTTTAATTTCTATGAGAACTAGCACACCTCAACATGTACAAATGCAACCAAACAATGGGTAGCTCACCTGGTAGAGTGGGCGCCGAGACACAAGTCTGTACTGCAGCATGTCTTCCATTAATTTTGTATGTGTAGTATCAAATGGTTTGAAAAAGATAATTTAATTTCAAAGGGATGCATAAAACAGTCTCAAACCATTCCACATTTGGCACATTTATAGTTAGAAACACTAAAGACTGTACAAACTGGATCAGTCACACATCTCCATATTTTATACATGCTGAAACAAAATAACATTATTCAACTTGCTTGGCGAATCAATTAACCCATTTTATTCCTATGCGTCATCTACAACACAAAGCAACAGGGTCCTGAAGGAAGCATCCTGAAGATGGATCTAATTTTAACTCTGCCTCATATGGGATTTACAATTATGCCTTCCAGACACTTATACGACTGTTAAAGTATTGACATCAGAACAAGACTCCATTTTCAAGCTGCCCATGACAGATGCTGTGATAAATGTTCCGTATAAATTGATGCAAAATAAATATCTTGGCAAACAGGACGGCCATAAACAGCTTGTTGCCTGCTGAGTGCTTATTTGCATTGACTAGACAGGGAATTATTAAAGCAACCCTGAATATTCTTGATCGGGAAAATTGAGGGGGAGAAATGACACGGCAACCAAGGGTGTCAAACCCCTCCCCCACCCCAATCTGATTGCGGTGACCCTTTTTCAGCCCTGTTTGATTATTCGATGGTGCTGTAAAAGGCGCCACATGTGCACCTCACCTGTCTGGTTAGGATTAGATGGGAATGTTAACAAGCTTAGCGGCGTTTACATATTCATGAGGAGGATGAGTGATGTGCCTGTCACTGGTCCTCAAACGCAGCCTTGATCATCGATAAACTCCCAGGCATGGAAGTAAAGCTTCTCCCTCTGGTCATTGCAAGAAGCTATGCATGGGAGTGCTTTGTACACGATATATGGAGATAACTAAAGCTAACACAAGGGATTTAATGTGCTGTGTACATTACTTCCTTTCGGTCGGAGTGTTGGAATAATAGAGGTTTCTTCTTTCTATCTGCATGTGCTTCATCTCCCTTAGATGTATGGGTTACGATAGAAAGAAATGAGATCAAATAAATGGAATAACAAATTAAGAAGGCACATTGGAAGGGTATCTTCACAGGGCATTTGTACCCTAATTAGGTCAATGCATCATATTGGCATGTGTTCTGATTTATTAAAGCAAAAAGGGGGAAAATCTTCTTAGGGACTGTACAATAACTATCAAAAGTTTTATTTCCTACACTCTTCCTTTCCTTCAGACCCTTCTCTTGGCTAACCCTCCTTCCGAATATTCATGATAATAAATCGAGAGCATCATGAAATGGTGACTGCATTACCCACTCTGTTTTCGACCTAATGAGTCAGGATATCCCAACATTTAACATTTAAATGATAAAATACAAATTTGTTCAGAGCAAAAGTTTATAGAAATGTGTCTTCTCTTACACAAAGTTTGCCCAACTTTTAGATCCCATTATAACTCTCCTACTGTCAGAAATGGATCTTTTGTTGGTCCTGAGGCACTGCTGCTTTGGCCTAAAAGCATTCCTGTCTGTCATCGTACTGTAGCAGCAAATGATTTACACAGAGCGATCACACTTCCTTCCTACACACACTGAATAACCAGCCCTGACGACCCCACACATATAGGTGGTCGAGGAACAAAAAGCCACTGATGAGTTTTCCAGCGTGCTCGACATCAGCAGCTGCTGCTGACTGCAGGAGAAAAAAAAACACAATGAACAAGCCAAAAATGACATGTGATGAGGAAATGTAATGGATGCTTATTTTGGACCGTTTGACAGGTTGCTGTAGTCCGATGTGAAAGGTAATGGCTTCACCCATTTTGCCACTTCCTGCTGAGAAAACTCCCAGTGGGCTTTGAGTGGGTGCGCTTATCTGGTTGGGCTGGGGCAGAAGCAGGAAGTGACTTCACCCTTGAAGCAGGGTTGATAACATACTTCCAGGCATGACAGCTTGTCGGACATCAGCCCTGGATAATCCCTGCTCATGCTCTAAGAATAGAACATGTTGTAGTTTCTGTTTTGGGTATCGATGGAGGGGTGTTTTGATCAGATAGGGTTCTGTTTCTTTTGTTGTAATTTTAAAAGATGATGGAGTGACAGGGGAATTTGATGAAACAGTCTTTGCAAAACAATGTGATAACGACTGACATTTAAGATTTTTTAAGATTTAAATCTGTTTTATACATTTTATATTTTACTTATTGACAACAAATCCAATACAAACACCAAAACCAACACTAAAAATATACTATCCTACTAATTATCAATCCTCTGATCTAACATTTGAGTGGGTCAGGAGAGATTGTACGCCTTTTTTTTACAGCTAAGAAATTAAAATCGTCCCTGTCCCTCAGTGATATGGGAGTTGTAGGCTTTTATCTTCTCCTTACTTGACTTTTCCAACTCTGTGTTCCTGCATCAGTCAGAAGCAACTCTTATTCCAGCTTAGAATTAATATCCAGCCTGATGTGGTCTTTCATTTTCCAAGCAGTTACTTATTGTTCCTCCCAGTTCAAACATAGGATAGGTTTGATGTGGACTGTGTGGGTATATATGTTTTTGTTTTCCTTATTTACTTGCTGGTCTGTCCATACAATATTTTAGTCCATCTCCATCTTCTCCCACTTATCCGTCAGGGTGGTAACAGCTCCAGCAGAGAGCCCCAAACTTCTCTTTCCCTGGCCCATTCCAAGGCGCTCCCAGGCCAGCAAAGAGATATAATCCCTCCACCTGGTCCTAGGTCTACCCCTTGGTCTCTCCCAGCTGGACGTGCCTGGAACACCTCCCTAGGGAAGCACCCAGGTGGCCTCCTCACTAGGTGCCCGGACCACCTCAACTGGCTCCTTTCAATGTGAAGGAGCAGCGGTTCTACTCCGAGTCCCTCCCGGATGACTGAACTTCTCACCTTAACCCTAAGGGAGATGCCAGCCACCCTGCGGAGAAATCCCATTTTGGCCGCTTGTATCCGCTGATCTCGTTATTTCGGTCATGGCCCATCCTTCATGACCATAGGTGAGGGTAGGAACGAAGATGGCCCGGTAGACAGAGATCTTTGCTTTCTGGCTCAGCTCTCTTTTCGTCACAATGGTGCGGTAAAGCGACTGCAGTACCGCTCCCACTGCTCCGATTCTCCGGCCCATCTCACACTCCATTGTTCCCTCACTCGAGAACTACTTCCGAGATACTTGCACTCCTTATTTGGGGTAAGGCCTCATTCCCTACCTGGAGTGGACAGTCCATCGGTTTCCTGCTGAGAACCATGGCCTCAGATTTTTGGAGGTGCTGATCCTCAACCCAGCCGCTTCACACTCGGCCGCGAACCAATCCAGTGAGTGCTGAAGGTCACAGACCGATGAAGCCATTAGGACCACATCATCTGCAAAAAGCAGAGGTGCAATCCTTAGCCCACCGAAATGCAGACCCCCTCCCCCAAAACTACACCTCGAAATCCTGTCCATGAATATCACAAACAGGATTGGTGACAAAACGCAGCCCTGGCAGAGGCCAACCCTCACCGGAAATCGGTCCAACGTGCTACCGAGGACCCGGACACAGCTCTCGCTTTGGGAGTACAGAGATTGGATGGCCCTGAGTAGAGACCCCCTCACCCCATACTCCCCAGGACCTCCCTCAGTATCTCCCTGGGAACCCGGTTATACGCCTTCTCCAAACCCAGAAAGCACATGTAAACCGGATGAGCGTACTCCCAGGCCCCCTCCAGGATCCTTGCGAGAGTGAAAAGCTCTCTGATCCCCCTTTTTAAAAAGAGGAACCACCACCCCGGTCTGCCACTCCTTCGGTACTGTTTCCGACTTCCACGCAATGTTGATGAGACATGTCAACCATGACAGTACACCCAGAGCCTTCAGCATTTCTGGGCAGGTCTCATCCACCGTCCTTCTCCATGGCTTCTCCGAACTTCTGCCACACCCGCTGCTTTGCCTCGGTCACGGTTGAGGCTGCTGCCCTTCCGGCCTGTCGATACCTTGCAACTGCGTCAGCAGTACCCAGGGATAACATATCCTGGAAGGCCTTCTTCAGTCGGACGGCTTCCCTGACCACCGGTGTCCACCAGGAGGTTTGAGGGTTACCGCCCCTTAAAGCACCTAAGACCTTGAGACCACAACTCCCCGCCGCAGCTTCAGCAATAGAGGCTTTGAACACCACCCACTCTGGTTCAATGTCCCCAGCCTCCACAGGGATGCCTGAAAAGCTCCGCCGGAGGTGTGAGTTGAAGGCCTCCTGGACATGGGACTCCTCCAGACGTTCCCATTTCACCCGCACTACACGGTTGGGCTTACCAGGTCTGTCCAGAGGCTTCCCCCGCCACTCGACCCAACTACCACCAGATGGTGATCAGTTGACAACTCCGCTCCTCTCTTCACCCGAGTGTCCAAAACATGTGGCCTCTGGTCCGATGATACGATAACAAAATCAATCATGGACCTTCTGCCTAGGGTGCTCTGGTACCACGTACACTTATGAGCATCCTTATGTTCGAACATGGTGTTTGTTATGGCCAATCCATGACTAGCACAGAAGTCCAGTAACAAACCACCACTCCGGTTCAGATCGGGGGGGGCATTCCTCCCAATCACGCCCCTCCAAGTGTCTCCATCATTGCCCACGTGTGCGTTGAAGTCTCCCAGCAAGACTAAGGAGTCCCCTTCAGGAGCCCCATACAGGACTTCTTTCAGGGTCTCCAAGAAGGCCGAATACTCTGAACTGCTGTTTGGTGCATAAGCACATACAACAGTCAGAGTTTTCCCCCCATAACCCGCAGGCGTAGGGAGGCAACCCTCTCGTCCACTGGGGTAAACTCCAACAAATCGGCACTCAACCGGGGGCTTGTGAGTATCCCCACACCCGCTCGGCACCTCACACCTTGGGCAACTCCGGAGAAGAATAGAGTCCAACCCCTATCAAGAAGTAAGGTTCCAGAGCCGATGCTGCGCATTGAGGTGAGCCCCACGCGATCCAACTGGTAACGCTCCACCTCCCGCACAAGCTCCGGCTCCTTCCCCCCCAGAGGTGACGTTCCACGTCCCCATAGCCAGCTTCTGCCGCCCAGGTCTGGTCTGTCGAGACCCTCTACTTTCACTGCCACCCTTCTGGCAGCGCACCCGACCCCATCGCTGTTTCCCGTAGGTGGTGGGCCCGCGGTGCGGGGAAGCGGAGGTGTTGCCCACGTTGCTTTTTCGGGCTGTGCCCGGCCGGGCTCCGTGGCAAGCCCGGCCACCAGACGCTCGCCGACGAGTCCTCCTTCTGGGCCTGGCTCCAGAAGGGGACCCCGGGCTTCCTCCGGGCCGGGTATCCTCGGTTTCATGTATGTTTTCCATGAGGTCTTTTGAATCAATATTTTAGTGTAGCTGAACATATTCAAAGTATTCAATGGATTGCCTTCAACGTTTGTACAGAGAGTTATGGTCCCCCGAGGATGAATCCTACCGACTGAAGTTTCAGTATAACTTTACGTTGAGGCCCTGCTATTCGGTTTATGTGTTTTTTTTAACGCTCAATCCTTAGGGGAATTCCTATAATAATGAATCATGGTCCACACAAAGTAAACCATAATAACCTTGGTGAGGCCACTACTTTTAATGTAATGCCATCATAAGGGCAGAGGTAAATAGATAGCTACACAAGTAATGACATTCAGCTGCAGCTGCTAACAGTTAACTAGCACATTTTTAAGGTCCAAATGATTGTGTAATGTTCGTATGCTAAAATGTTAAAATAGGATGGTGAGAATATTATACCTGCTTAACATCAAGTTAGCATTGTCATTATAAGCAAGTGTCAATGTTAGCATTTAGCTCAAAACACACATTAGCTAAAGTGCAGCCTCAATCTTTTTAATTACATACCTCTGCTTTTTTTTTTTTCTAGCTTTTTTTTATTCATTTAGTTCATTGACCAGTGAAATATTTTGGGAATTCTGTTACCTAAATCCAGTTTATCATGTTATTTTTAATATGTGTTATCCACAGCTATAAATAGTTCCTACTAAAGCATTATTTCAACCCATTCAATAAAGGTTTGCTGAAAACAGTAAGCCAATCTTTTGGTGAAATAACTATAATAAAAAGGTCAATAAAGTCAGAAAGTAGCCCACTTAAAGGAGCATCTTGGGTTTTAGTATTTCAAGGAGAATTGCTAAGAATAAGATCAATAGGGAATGTTGTGAGCTTGTATCATTTAAGATAAGATTTGTAAAATGCCAGGCACATAAAAGCGTGGATCAGGTATAACAGATACTTGACTTTGAGTCTTTCAAGTATTCACAACCTTGAGGGATGAAGCAAGATGAAAAAGAAAATACGAAAAAGAAGTATTGAAAATAGCCTTTTTTCAGATCCTGCAGGTATGAATGAATCCTGTCTCTCAGCCGTTTGACTAATACGACTCCTATTGAGGGTTAACCGTCTATGGATCGACTGCGTGTGAATGAGGCTCTCCAGTAAATGATAATGTGGCCTTTCATTGAATGGTGTCAGAATTGAGGATGAGGTGACGGACAGGCCATGAGCACAAGTGTTCTCAGTGAAAAGTAAACCTCCATGTGAAATGAAGTCTGGCGCACACTCACTGTTGATACACACTGAGTTAATATAGGACTGTCTGCCTCTATGACAGCGCCAATCAGTCTTTTAGTGAGACAGAACACAACCTGACATAACATGAAACCAACTGCTGTGAAAATGCTCCTATTCCTCACTCATGGTTTTATGACACGAACCAAGAATTCAGATCTTCACACAAATACAGACTATAACACCACTCTTTTTTAAATATAAAAACAGTTTTGCTATACCACTGCTAATGTGCAATATACACTCATGTGCAATTTATTTATTTAATCTCTTTACAATTGTCAAAATGACTGGCTCTTTCTAAACTTGTATATGCTTACTTAGTTTAACATAACGCTAGTTTATTTTTTACAATGAGGTACTTATTTGTTTTACTTATTGGTTTATATGTTTAATAATTTGCGCCCAGCTTTATTCTTTTATATTGCCTTCATCTGCCTTTTATCGGAAGGGGAGAGTGGGGTCCGATGAGCCAGTGGGTAAGTTGACCTGCCCCCTTTATCTAGGCCACTGTGTACATTTGTAAATTCAGGAAGCACCCATCATTGCTATTTGGCTGTGATGGAGAGAACCACATGGCAACTATGGAACAAATAAAGGCTTTATGATCCTGATTCCCATTTGAGCCTCAATCTTGTGTTACATTTCTATAACACCTCATGATAACAGGAGCACATCTTTGAATAAGTGTGAGGTTTTTCCGACATAACTGCTTTATTAGGATAGTTTTGACAAATGATACAATGACAAAATACATTCTCAATAAAAAAGTTCTTGATTATTAGAATGTATTATTATCACAACATAATAAACGCCTGTAAGTGTTTGTATGTTTTTGACAGTTTTTCTTGGAGAAGCCGTCAGATATGTTTCTGGTTGACAGAAAGAAGAGATCCTCGTTATTAGACTGCTTTCTCCCCTAACTGAGTGGCAGGAATGCAGTTATCTGTCTGCAGCAGGAATCACGCTCTGGCTCTCTAACCTTTGCCTCCATCTCGAGAGTGACTGAGATTGCCATGACAACCAAAAATCTGAATAGCACAAGCTTTATTGGAAGTGACACATTAATAAACTGCAACCTGTGGAGGGGCTTTAATCACACTTCAGTTATTTGTTGCTCTGCTCTTCCATTCCCCCGCCCCCCCACCTCCCCACACACACACACACACACACACACACACACACACACACACACACACACACACACACACACATACACACACACACATCTGAGTATATTTAATATGTAAGTTTAGTGAGTAAATGATTCCCCAGCTGCTCGATGGGTCACGGTGATGAGTTGTCATATTGGATGCACAGTGTGATAACAGGCCAAAGTGATTGTCGGATACACCAGCGATGATGAAAGAGGTTATTTTCTGAAAAAAATCCCATTTGCTTATTTCTTTTGATACACTGATAAGATGTTACAATGTGTGTGAACCGTTGAATTCATATTTTACATTGCTCATGGTCGGCATACGCAACAAATCATCATGCCACACAAAAAATACATTTCCCTTTCAATCTGAAACCCTGGAATCGGGGGACTGTCACCCACGCCTAAAAACAGTTTTACGTGCCCCTTTCAATCAGGATTAAAGTTAAAACGTTTTGGGGGAAATCAGCATCAGGGCAATCAGTGTTGGAGACAAACTGTTGCATTTTTTCGAAAATTCTAAACTACTGATTCAGCCAACAATCATAATCTGTATACAACAGCGATGGTCATTTCTAAAATTGATGATAAAAGCAACAATTTAGAACCCCTTCAATTCAAACTCCAACAATTTAAAACTCCAGCATTTGGAAGGCTCCTTTACAGAAATTATTTTACTTGAACTGGGGAGCATGCAGTTTACTGGGGTCGTTTAAAAACCTGGAGAGGACTGAGTCTTACAGAAAATCAGAAATGTTTCATAAGTAATACTAAGGGGATTTTGGGTATATACCAGGTGCTTCAACAACAGTTTGGTGTTAACAAATTTAAGTATAAAAACATTTCAACCTGACAGTTGTTTGCATCTTGTGATGTACAACATGTTTAGAACAAATGAATGTCTTTATGTGTCATGAAAATCTCAACAGAATTGTAAATCATCTTTAATTATATTTTAATCCAACTCAATGTGCCGCATGGGAACTACCTCTTGAGAGCCATCTGTGCCAAACTACCTGCAGTATTATTTCACAGACACCTTGCTTGGTACGGTTCTAACCCAACCTGAACAGTAGAGCTCGTTTTCAGAGAGACAAATTCAATCCAGATTTCCTGTGACAGAAAGACCCACACTCTAAAGACTGTTACTTGAAATTGAAAGAAAAGTTAGGCAACAGTTTCAAAGCAATTTTTACCAGTCGGGTTAGCCTCTAATAAAACAATTAGTATCAACTACAAAAAAACGCCTCACTCAGTGTCGCTGTTGTAAACGACTGATATAAAGTCTCTTCAGTGCAAGCGACAGTATATCATTGACAAGATGCATTGTGGGAAATGTAGTTTATGGGCAACGTGCTTCTTTAAAGCGAAATGTAGCCATATACTAATCTTTTTATATTCTTTGAAAGCTCTCACAGACCACATAAAATGAGTTCAAATGGCAACTGAATGATTAAATCCCCAGTTAGACCCTTCATTGAGTAACTATTGATCTGAAATCTGACATGGTCTATGTAATGTATATCTTTTTTGACCTCTCTGACACTATTTTTGTTGGTATTGTTATTCATGAAAATAAACCACAGGTAAAATCCCAGGTGTGCCAGTGGGCCGGCCTTGAGTTTGACACCAGTGATTTGATCATTTATGAAATTTGATGAAAGGAACCTTTATTTCAGGAAATAATGAATTGTCACAAAATGTTGCAGTTGCTATTTGTGGAGGCTATTCCACTGCACAGAAACATAGAGAAATAAATCTACATTTGAAAAGGGAGTGGTGTGAACAGCACCATGGAAACCCTTTTCACATTGCAGAAGAGCATCTGCTGTGAGGTGAAGTACGAATCAACGTTAACTCAATAGTTAAGAGTTCATAATGTTGCCTTACGGTATTGTTTAGCCAACCCGACTTTACCGGCTCTTTTGTTCAAAATATACAAACATTCACACAACTTTACAATGTCTTGTTTGTATTTCATCTTAAGTATCCCACTCAAAGAGACCTGACAGAGACTTCAGACAGAGCCGTGGTTAAGAGCACGTTGAATAACAACATTGTATCTGGACAATACATGCGCTGGCATAAAAGCAGGAAGCTAGCATGGCAGGCTAAGGTAAACATCAGCCGGTTTCCCCTCTAGGCTTCTGCATTGTTCTCAAGCTGCTGCTCTGAGAAAAAGGGAATTTTGAACAACGCTATCTTTTCCTGAATTGTATGAGCATAATGGCAATCACAACAGCCTCTTGCACATAATAGGGCTTTCTATATAGAGAGAGGTTTCCCAGAGAATGGTGAGCTGTATCCTTTCTCATTGTGTGCGGACAGCAGCTTTGCATTCAATATGTAACTCAGGAAGTACCTTTGTCATTAATTGTAATATAAATCAATGGATCCCTGTGAACATTTCACTTCAAAGTCACTCACAGTGTCAGCTACACATAAAAGCAACATTTGTAGCGCATAATCATTTGATCTCATCTTGTCACGGACGGTTTCATGTGACTGATAGCATTTTTCCTTCTTCAGTTTTTTATGAATAACGTCTAATAGTCACCAAGGTCACACAATGAGAAAGATAATTTCCAGCGGTGAATTATCTTGATCTGAAAAGCAAGTGTACAAATGTGATTGAAGTATTTCAACAAAATACGCCCCCCCGAAGAGCTAAGTGAAGGGCGACTCTGTCAGGGTTTGGGGAAATAGGACCCAAGTGCAGCAACAAAGGGAGGCCGGTATGGGTACAAACGAAAGGCGAGCTTTATTCCAAAAGCTGTTTTACACAAATACGAAGTTTGGAAAAATCCAGGACATGAAAAACACTTGACTTGAACACATGAAGACGATAAATCCAGGGCATGAAAAACAGTTAACTTGAACACATGAAGACGATAGGGAAATCCAAGACATGAAAAACGCTTGACTTGATACATGAAAGACGACAACGAACTGACAGAGAACACAAGGGAAAGCAGGACTAAATACAAAGACACTAATCAGGTGACAACAATCAGGGGCGGGGCAGACGCTGACAATGGCGGGAAAACACACAGATAGAGAGTAACAGGGCCTGCAATGAGAAACAAGGTAAGTACAAAATAAAACAGGAAACGGAAAACGAGACACAACATGAAACACAGGGGCTTGACTAGACATGACATGACGTGAATACATGAACACCTCACTTGGTATGACATAAATAGTAGATTAAACATGAAATGACAGACATAATAAATAAACATAACTAACAGATTTGACCAGACATAACAGACTCCACTGACTGCAGCGTCTTGAAAACTATTTGCCTCCCAATCTGCTGAAATAAACTAAAGCTCATCCTCAAGATTAACATCAGCATATGTCTTAGAGATCAGGTTTGAGAACAGAAAAGCCTTTTACTATCCTCTAAAAATTACCTTCATGAGTACTAGTTCTTCTCTGGTAGTGATGCAGCTTCCATGACGATGCACCGTGCACAACTACTACCTTCTTTGACACATCTCCAATGTTAAAGAGATTTAAAATCATTCGATATAATCTGCTGATAGCACATACAGTATAGTTTACTGCTTACGCATTTACTTGCACATTGGTCACTTGTGACATTCTCGTGCACTATTTTATTTCTATTCTGCTTTTTCTTGCACAATTTTCAGTCCCTTTATATATATGTATGTTGCATTGTTGGAGGATAACTACACTGTAGCTGCTGTGTATATGACAATACAACCTTTGAATTTAGTTTAATTCCTTGTTATAGTTACAAGATCTTTTAACCTTTAACTTTTCCCTTAAAGCACCGGATGAACACTTAAGAACATCACAATATAATATACTTTACAAGTGATTATGATGCAATTCTAACATATATAACTATGAAATAATAAAACAGTATCTTTGCTCTCTTTCAGTAAGGCATTAAAATATCTGACTTTATAATTATACATATATTACTATTCGTAGTATTTGTACCATTATTATTATTATTGTACTTAATTATTATTGTTATTTTTAATATCATTATTGTTTTACATTATTATTTTTACTATGATTATTATTATTAGTAGTAGTAGTATTTACAATTTCTTTGTTTTTTGGTGCAGTAGTATTTCCTTAGGAAATCTGTCTTAGTCTGTTTAACCCAAAGTTGAATGCGGGTGGACACTGAACATCTCTTCATCCCCGCACTGAAAGTTAGGGATAGGAAGTGAATTCTCAAAGGATTCAGTACATCAGTTCAACCCTAATATCTTTTCATATATAATTAATATTCCAGTGCATGTGATGCTAACCCTTCATACTGTTTCTGCACTCTTGTTTAAGAGCCATGTCTCCGTTCTTCCTCGCTACCCTGTCTCTGTTTCCTGCAGCTCGGAGAGGTGAGTCTGTGTTTATGGCTCTGTCTCTGGACTGTGTAATGTAACATGACAAAAGTGCACAAGAATGCCTCGCAGGATAAATGTTCAGACAAAGAATCTTGATTGTGTCAACTGCCAAGACATTCAAATGAGTTTTTATTAGAAATGTACATTTATGAATGAAAACAAATATTTGATTGCCATTAACAGCTACACGTATAGAAATCTAACTTGAGACTTGTAACCCATCAAGTAAACATGTTTATTGATTTTGCTTTTAAAGAGCGTGATAAACCTTAACCATGCTGGCTGTCTGGCTTTTTGATTTCAGAGCACAGACTCAGTGTCTCAGTTTGAAGTGCTGCCCCGGCTTGGATGAATGGGTCAGTTCAGCGGCCACGCAGAGCACAGGAAAGCTCTGGAATAGTTTGCTCCACAGGAGGGAACCCCTAACACACTCCAGCAGCGGGACAGCATCTTCAACCAACATGGGACTGACAGGGTCAACAACATGACCATAAAACCTCAACCAAGGGTCTCCAAGTTACTGCTTGAAGCCAAGGAAGGAAAAACAAGTTATGGTGTATCACTGAATGATCAATTTGTCTTCACTTGAACTTGACAGCTTAACTATAAGAAACAAAAAAAGAATACAGAGAGGACAAATGATAAAGCGTTAGTGTGGTAGCTGTTTGGACATCACACTCGCTTGCTATATATAAATATATACGAAGAACAACACGCCTGCATACCTCTGCTAATAAAGATGACAATGTGGGAATATGTGTCTGCATTATGTGCCCACAAGTAAAAAATATAAAAGAAAAATTGGCAAAGAAACACAACTGATATAAATGATATCATTCAGCAAAGTAACAGAGGATGATAGAGAAATGCATCTTGATGAAAACATATTTTTATGAAGATTAAAGCAACAGTTCAAACACAAGTTCTAAGATACCAAGCCCTTACAAAACCAGACAGAACATAGAAAATTATCATACTGATTATTTTATAATTAATCATAAGGGGTAATCCTCCTGTCCTGTGCAGGTCTTTAGAGGGTTCTGTGCAGAGCTGTGCTTCCTCAAATGTTCAAGTGTATTGAACTTTGACCTCAAGCTCCAGTGATCTTTGTGTGCCCAGCCCATGGCTGACTGATGTGGCTGTGATTCAAACTAGAAGGTGAAGAAGATAAGCATGTATCTGCATTATCTATGCAATAACATATAGCTGTACCAACACAGGGACAATTTGGAATTTGGCCTGATTTTTATTTGCGATCATTCACTGCTACACAGCAGCAATTGAAGGATTTTACAGTGCTACATCCTTCCTCTGTTAGTCTCTGGCATAAAAAATTAAAAAAATAATGCAAGAAATTGCCCAAAATGATCATTTGGAAATACTCTGGGGAGTCTTTTTGGTAGGAAAGGTGGCTCCTCTATGAGGAACTACGATAAATACTTACATGGTAATGTAGAGTTAATAACAACTTCCAAAATGGTGAATAAAGGTTTTTAAGTGTACCAAAAAAAGTTAGCGTAAAGACCGGAAACAATTAAGCTGTGAGTTTGCTACTTAGAATGTTAGCTATCTAGAGCTAACTAGCAAATGTTACTCATCTATCTATCTATAAGCTGGCTCGCGCAAATTAGCGCTCTACTTGAAGCTAGCAAACGTTTTTTGTTCAAGTTATGGCTAGCTATCGCAAATTGGTGACTCTCAATTTGTTTAAGCGTAAAGTGCAGACATGTGCCTACCATGATTTACTTAATATACATCACGTAACAGAGATTTACATAATGACATTATATCTGCCTAAAGGAAGAAGACAAGTGGCCTTTGCTTTCAGCACCTCGACAGGAAATCAGTGATTGGTATTCATCATTGGTATTGATCTCAATCAAATTCCCATTAAAGTCATTTTGTATTTGGCACAGGAATCCTTTACTTCCCATTAATAATGTCAAATATAGACTCGCTCAAGCATCCTTTTTTAATGATGGCTATCTCATTTTGGAATAAAGCCCTAGATACACATAGTTTCCAAGAGGAGGCAATGAACCATTTTGTAGCAGGGGAGAGAAGTTGGTTCTGCTGGGAGCTTTTTCATTTCCCCGCAGTGTGTGCTCAGTTTGTGCAACTTTGTCTTGACTTTGGTAAAAGTGTGTTGGCATCCCAGATCAAAGGGAACATGGTGTTTGTGGCCTGGAGGTGGAGGAATATGTGCCTGTCTCCCCTTGGCCTCTCTGTTAGCTCACAGATGTTTCAAATCCTCTCCTGCAAAGGTATGCAACACACATGACACACACAGATCCATTAACACACACTTTGACACAAGCACAAAGCTGTGCATAGAGGCGTAACCATTAACACATGGATAAACATAATTATCTGAGTGTGCATGTACTGTCTGTACCACATTGTTTTCAAAACTAATATGTCATTGTGAACCACATTTATGTGTCAGCTTGGTAATACTGATTCCTGGGGGCCTTTGGCTCAGATTCAATCCCCCTGCTTTCTTGTTCAGACTGGTCTTTTCCAAGTGGTGGATCTGGCAAATCAACATTTGGAAGCTGTGGCCTCTAAATACGTTTAGTTTTCTTGATCTTTTTTTAGAATGATGGCCATGTGTGTCTTTTAAGCCACAAGAGTAGAGAAGAGTTGATGTAACAGGCCGCATACATTTTGTTTTTTATAACAGAAAATAAACTGAAATATAAGATCTCAATTGTATGTGGCATCATGACAGTAGCAGCGTTAAGCAATATACTTTTTTTCACTCCATAGAAGCATAAAAAGCTGACAACACAGACTTAACACATGATCAACTTTTAAATTGATATGGTGAAATTATTAGCTAACTCAGTAATGTTTGGGCCAGCTGGTGAAAGTAGGTTAAATATCTACTCTTTTGTGCTCTGTTTTTTGATCACCACCAAAAACTTAAGAAAAATATCAAACTGCTAAACGCTCCACTGTTCACAGGAGCATGAACTAAGCTTTACACGGTTCTAAAAAGTATTTGAAGTATTTTGCAATGAATTCCTTCAAGTTCAGAAATAATTGGTATAATCTATTTTTTAAATTATTTACCAAATCCCTCTTGCACAGATTAGCAAAGCAGAACCAACACTAAGGTTTTCCAAACTGTAGTGTTACATACACAATTTTTTTGAGGTGGATAATCTTATTTTTGCAATGACTTAAAAATCACATTTTAATCTACAATAATCATTTGGGTTAACTAGTACCTTACCCTTACTCACCTTATTGATGCCAGGGTTTCACTTTTTGGTTAATGTACTATCTTATTTTAAGCGTCATTAAACAAATATTTTAACAAAGGAAAATCTTTCATCCAACCTGCTTCTGGCTGTGGGAACCATGGTTACAAACTGTTCTGGTGTTTGTTGCTGGAGATGTATTTACAGAAGGTAATTAAGAGATTTCTCACTAAAGCAAAGCTGCCTGCTGCGCTGAAAACCAGGACTCACAAGTTGTTTATTGATCATTTATAAGCATTGTTAATGTGCTAATGTGCCAATAAAGATAATACAAATCTTGACATCAGCAGCTCAAATTTCCAATCTATGTAACTTTTATAAAACAGGGCGTTTTTTTATTCCACATCTACTGCAAAGCATCGCTGAAACCCAGACGAGGGCGAAACTCGCTTGAGCTGATTATTTGCATGAAAAGTGTTATTCAATCAGACAAGTCATTGACCTTTGAAGAGGAAACCAAACAACTCAGACAACAATGAGGTTTCCTTGGTAACCGAAAAAAAACCAGAAGTGTCCCTGCACTCTTTGTGATTAGTAATTGAACAGAATGCAAGTGGAATAAAGGATCAAGTTAAAATGGGAAGAGATTTGTTTTTAAATATATATACTACTGGGAGGAGGTCCTTTTTGCTCGGGCACTTCTCTTGATTAGTCTGCATTGTGTTTAGAAATATCAGAATGAGAATAGCATGGGGGATTATCTTTTGTGACTCTATGTTGCACATGAACATTTTTAACATTCTTATTGTTTGGCTCATCCTGCTGGTAAATCTAAAATAGCTATCCGTGCATCATCCTATCAGTACCAGGGATTCTGAATATGCATGCTTATCAAGTACGGTAACACATCATAGTCACCATGGGAATGGTGTCTGTATTTATATTCCATCAGCCACAGAGATCAGACACCCAAATGCCACATTTCCGTCATGTCTCATTTAGTTTTTCTTAATCCCTAGCTAGCAATAGCATTTGGCTCCTAGCTGCACTTCCCCTGCAGTTTCTGCTAACATTACAGCCTTGGGATTAACAGAGGTGCTAGACAGGAGCCAAAAACAAATCCTCTCCAACACCTACCTGTCTCTTTTCTTCCTTTAATTATCAAACACATCCAGAGTGCCTGGTCCTTTGGATGTTGCGATAGCGTTCGGTAACATTCGGAGTCCTAATGCAGTCGGTATAGAAGCAACTTATTACCGGTGTGAGGTTGTTGAGAGGTTGAGAGTAATTCAGTGATGACATACTTGCGAGTTAGCATTGCAAGGGCTCTTTCACCTAAAAGAGTTGGAGATGTTCCATTAGATTTCAATATGTTGAAGTAAACAAGCTTTGTGTCGAACACATGTTCCTGATACCTAACATGTTTTTCTTCAGCAGTGTAGGCTCCACATATTTACAGCACTTTGTGACTTTTAAAGTAAAATTGCAATTGCCTGAATACCAGTAAGTTACCATTAGGCGATAAACTAATACTTCTTTAAGGTCACATGGCTGCGCATCACCATCTCAAAGCTATAGGCGGATTAATGCCGGCGTGATGACGCTTAGTAGTTTATTTTGTCACTTGTCACTTGAAACGGCATGTATTTAAGACGCATAGCAGTTTGGGTCACAAGCAAAATATGTAATGATGTATTTTGTATCATAGGGCAAAACCTGAACATCTCTTAAGCTTGTGTTAACCACAGACCTTATTTAAGGCTTTTAACCACAAACTCTAAAATGTGTTGACTTCAAGGCGAGGGAACAGGAAGTGGTAAAATGCTGACTCATTTCTGGGTTTCTGACCAAAATAATGTCCTGTCAGGGTATAATAATTGAAAAGATGACCTCCATGAAAGGGGGTTAAATCAATGGATGAGCCAAGGAAATGTCCTTACTATAACTGGCAGACTTAGCACTGGGTTTGAACTGGATATTACACATCCTCAAAAACAGACAATGGTCAGTTGGGATTGGTGGTCACACATCCTCCACTCTACTGCTGAACACTGGAGCCTCTCCAGGGCTATGTGCTCAGCCCCGTTCAATTCCCGCTGTACACCAACGATTGCAGGCCCCAATGGGAAATTAACTATTGCAGAGCCCGGCGGAAAAAGACGGATTTCAAATAATGATGAGGCAAGAGAAAAGTGGACATCATCAAAGAGACTATAGTAGGACATGGAGAGTGAAAATGACAGGGAGTGTTTTTAAAGTAAGGGGGACAAGTGGAATTGAACCCTTGCGTCCAAAAATCGCATAATTAAGAGTTCATTGTGTATCTTTATATCCTTTCATTGTATTGTATCACTTTCTGTATTTGGTGAGAGAACACTAAATTGGATGATGTGAACCATAATTGTTCCTCCTGTGTTTCTACAAGTCTCTCAGATATAGACAGTTGAAACCCCTTCAAATCAAGAGCCATTGAGTTCAGTATTACTTGTGAAAAGAAATAGATCACCCTTACATTCTATTCAAATGGTAATTATTGGCTGAAAAACCACCCTTTGCGCCTAGCCTTGCTGAAAGTGCTGGTGGGGGATCCCATGACTGTTTACTCGTGCAATCAGACTCATACTGTTCACAATCAGGCCCATTCTATCAATCATTATTCCACACTCATGGCATTTGGGATTAGCATGTGGATGCTGTCAACACTTTGTAATCTCTTGTGTAGGGTTATACTGCACAAAGCTTGACATCTACATGCTTGGAAACTCTTAGAAATTGGAGGCAACACAATACAGTTTGTTAAAGGTCACATTCGATGCAAGGAAGAAATACTTTAGTTACTATTCAGAAGGTTATACATTAAGGTTGCATAAATAAGTAATGAAAACCAAAGGTAGAAATCATTTTGATTTTGATCCCACAGCGTTCTAGTGGGGTGGTGAATTAATACATTAGTGATTGATTAAAGGTGAAAGAACGTAGACTGAGTTTAAAAAAAGTACAATTAAACAAAAATGTCCCCAGTGAACAATTATTACTGTTTTATTTTTTATTGTCTTAACAAATCTTTATTCATGTATTTTATTTGAGTGTGTACTGTATGTATACATTAACATCCCTTTATGTATGCAAAGCTAGGCTGGATGTTTTGCAGAGGTTTAGTCCTGTATTTGTTGACAGCTGTCAGCCTAGTCAAACAACTAAGGAGCCAATCAAATCTTTGGGAGGGACTAACAATGCATTTGTTACCTATTGGTAAGAGGAAGAAAAACAGAACTGTTGTAGCACACTTCTAAACACAAATTAGTAAACATGAATATAATGAAGGTATTTACAAAATGGTAATCCAGCCTGATGTATTAGGGTAAGCATCTTGACAACAAAGAGCGTTATTTTCAGGGTAAACAAATCTTATCCTAATGATTTAACCAATACCCAATTAAACAGGATTTTATCACTGTTTTAATTACTGTCAAGTATAAATGTGTGGGGAGTTAATCCAATAATAGGCAAGGGGTGATTATTGAAAAATCACGACTTCAAACCAATGTAGAGCATTATATCTGCCATGAGCGTATGGAAGCTATCACATTTTCCACATTACAACTTGTATATACAGTTCATGTCTGCATCAGGTACAAGTGGCATTCTTGTACTTTCTTTCTCTACACTCTGTAAGATATGAATTGTCTCACATCTGCAGTACATTACAGGAACATGTTAAGCTTTAAAGGTCTCCTATCATACACAATGCACTTTTTGCTGTCTTTTATACATAAATGTGTCCCCGGTGTGTAAGGAGACTCACAATTTTTCGGAAAATACAACCCTTTCACTTTTCCTCCTTACCCACATCTCTAAAAACGGGGGTACAAACGAGCTGATCCAGATTTCCTGCCAATATGACGTCATAAGGGAAATTTGGGCTGGCTTTACATTGAACTCCTGGCAACGTCCAGCCCACGTGACAAGTCCCAAGAAATGGTACCCAATGTACAGTCGCGAGCTGGAAGGACTTAGAGTTGTTGTATATATAATACATATAATGTCTCTGTTCTAGTGGTAAACACTGAGAGGTGTTTCAGAAATAATGCTGGATGTGGTTTGGAACATAATATGGCGTTTAATCACGGCAGCGTTTAGCTGAGTTTCTCCATTAGAAACTTCTCTCTTTAGACAGATATCATGCATGACGCTGCAAAGAGGCGTGGCCAGCTTCAGCTCTGCTCAAATTTAAAGCGACAGTCAAAGAATCAGCACTTCAGGAACATGGCTGAAATAGAGGGGGATGAGGCATGCTGCAATGGGGGATCTGTTTGGTATTTTGAGCAAAACACCTCACAGACAAGTTTTGTATGATATGACCCTACAATATATTGTTCACATATAGTTTAATAGAAGACCTTTAATTGTGCCATGCATCACATTTTAACAACTGTCAACGTATCTCATGTTCACACAAAGTGATGCAGTCACATTATCACAGCTCTGATGAGTCACTTGTTTGATCGTGCACATTTGAGATGTACAATAACAATCTTGAATGTTATAAATCCATCAAAGGTTGCAGTTTTTGATTGGTAAGAGCAGTGTACCATGCAGTCTTATAACACGGTCCATTGCTCATGCCTTGTTGTAGGGCTGAAAAACAAAACCCGCTAAACCTAAGGCTCTGTTCAGCTGGGTAGTAATTTGCTGTGGTTTTATCAGTGAGTGACCCTTTCACATTACACAGTGAAGCAGAACAACACTTTGCACTTCTGTTTCATCAGACAGGTGGGTAAGAGAGGGCTTAAATGCTGCAAATAAGCATGTGCACACTACAAACTTGCAAATATTTCAAAGTTTGACTGGCTTGGTCATGACCCCTTATCATCACTTTTTAAGGCACTGAGTACAGATTCAGCATAATTTCTTCCTAGGCAGGGTCCGAGCCCAGAGGAGACCCTCAGAGTCCAGGAAGCTGAGTGGCGATGCTGGGCTCTACACCCTCCCCCCCTCAACATGATCGCTGCTGGCGGTGGAAAGTCAATCTGTCCGCCTCCGGCCACAGCACGAAGGACACGGACAGAGAATAAACAGCTGCATCGGGCTAATTAAAAGCACATTAAATCACTCTGTGAGCACACAGCTACTCTGTCAGATGTGAGGAAAAATGGAAATGAATAATCCCCGTACTGTACATGCATTACCTGACCATTACCTCTACCGTACAGTGTGATAATGTTTTGTCAGTTGTGGTTTCTTCGCTCGGGGGAAGACCTTGTGGACACCACAGGAAGAGCATTGTGGTCAGTCCTGCTGGCAATCAGAGTTCATGAAAAAAATACAATATAATTTTACTGCGGTTGATTTATGGTTTATTTTCATATATCTATATTATTTTGGATGTGGTTACCACCACATAATTAGATGAAGCATGATGTAGGACCCTGACATAACACATTAATATTTGTTGAGTTTGGAGGAGTACTCTATACATGATGTATGAGGTATGACACAAATTGTGACAATCGAGAGTTAAGAGACTTAATGCTGGAAGTGAAGGACCTTTAATTGTACATTATGATAATATAGCAAAATACTCCATCAGCCCCCTTTTGACTTTCCCTGAACTCTGTAGATTTAACAATAATGTCAAACCAGGTCAACAATAGCACATGACGGCACATTCAAAATGAAGAGCTTCGTTGTGTCACCGTTAACGGTTGTTTGGCTTTTAACAGATTTGGCTGGTGTTTTGGCCCCGATTCTTTTGCTTGTATGTCTTCAAACATTCCTTTGTGAAGACAATTCTTGAACACAATGCAGAGTCCATCATTGAATAAGAAATGTGATCCAGACACAGAGGTAATGTGCTGGGCAGATCTAGGCACACTGTGGCCTTTCTTTAGTTCAAGTACCTCAAATACATTCAGTAACTGTGTCACCACTTACGACTCGTGGAAAGTATTAAAGTACAGTTGCTCAAGTACCATACTTAAGTACTATTGTAACATCATTGTACTTTATTTGAGTATTTCCATTCTATATTTTTACCTACATTTCTGAAGCCAACATTGTACTTGTACTACATTACATTCCTTTAACATTCATAGTTCATAGTTAGTTGTTACTTTTTACATAAATCAAATTGTAATATTTGCATATATGATATGATGCAGTATTGTACTACCAATACACAAAAACACAAACCAGTCATTTAACAATGATCTAAAATTGGCTCCACGTCGAATCCAAAATGCCCTGACATGTTTCTGTGATAGACACAGGTTTATATAATATTATAACAATGTAATATTATGAAAGAGCCATTGTGCATATTGAGTACTTTTACTTTTGATACTTTCATTACATTTAGCTACTTCTGTACTTCTAAGTAACATATTGAATTCAATATATCAATATTTGGAAAAGGCCCTGAATGAAGATATTTTAACGGAAAACATTATATACTGTATTTGTGGCGCATAAGTAAAGCCTTGTACCAAAATTCATAAAGTTTGATGAAAATATCTATAAATAGTTTTTTTTCCAGATCTTCTGACATGTTCTCACAAAAACAACTGTCACTGAACTTAGGCCAGAGACTAAGCTAAACCTGAAATATGACCTGAGGAGATAATTTCATCATTATGCGTAATCATTTAAAGTTTTTAACATGTTTTTTTTTAAAAATGGATTGAGCTGCACTTACCTGTGACTTCTTGTTTTGAGTAAGAGCCCTTTGTACTTGGTGCTGTTTCCATTGCACTTTAACAACTCACACTTGCACGTGTTTGTCTTCAGAATGAACGGTTTCTGAGGTGTTGGTAGCTGCAGGCAATCAGGGGACACATTTGAAGCACTGATGAATATTTGGGTTTAATCAGGTTTAATCCATCCCCCACACAATCAGACACGAGGCACTTCACCAAACGCTTCAACGAAACGACCTGCCACCTTCCATCTGTGGCCTTTCCATTTCTTCGAGCAGAAGTTTGCAACGGTACACACACATTCAGCTGGGAAAAACAAAGGAAACTGAGGTTTTGCTTGTTGTTTGGTTTCAGATTTAGAGTGCTTCTTGATAACCGAGAAGCAGAACACTGGCTGTAGACGCTTTGTATGACGTGATATGTTCCCTTATGCTGTTTTTAATTTGTTGTCTGTAACTGAGCTTTCTCGGCCAGGAGACATTTCATCTCAATGAGACTTCTCCTGGTTGAATACAAACTTTAAATTGTTAAAAAGTCATTTAAAGAGGCTCTTTTAGGCTCTTTTAGCTTTTTTTTATTTTTATGTAAATGATCTGCAAAGGCTGCAATCCCTGTGTTCCCTCCAGAGAGAGTCCCCCCCCCCCCCCCCCCCCCCCCCGCCTGTGATGCCTTCAATGTTTTCCTCCATAACATAGTGACATCACTATATAACACATGCTCTTCTAGCTCTCCAACACATTACGTGATAGGCTAAGAGGGCGGGACATCTCCAAGCATTTAACCTATGACATCTCTTAACAATTGACCAATGATAACAGAGTTGGCCAGCTAACCAATCAGAGCAGACTGGGCTCTGGTTTCAGACAGAGGGTGAAAAGAGGTGCTGCAGCACAGGCAGTATGAGAAAAATAAAGAGCTTTTTGAACATTAAAGCATGGAGACATGTCAGAGTAGAGGCACAATCACAAAAATTAACCTGAAAATAAGCATAATGTGCCTTTTTTAACACCAGTATGTTGTGATGGGCCTCAGCTGCTGTGTGTGGGGACCCTCTCCTAGCTACAGCCTTGAAAAGCAGCACCATTTTCATTCAGATTCTCTGAGTCAGAACACGTTCCTAATAGCACTTGAGCTCATTCAGTACACTATTTGTTGTAGTTCAATTAGTATATAATAATCAACCCTCATAACAATAGCTGGTAAATACAATACATGTAGGTCAAAAGCTTTAGAGAGGGTTTTATGTGTGGAATTGTTTAGTGTGTTGCTATCATAAATGCAGCACAGAGTATTTATGTCCTCCTGAGTGGACCTAATAGAGTTGGCAAGTCTGCCGCTATATTATGAATTATGATGTAGTATTAAATATTCTGTGAGTGTTATTGCTTTAACTCAGTTGTGAGTACTACTATAACCTTAAGTAATAGCTCAGTGTTTTCACGCCTGAATCCATGCTTTAGAAAACGTTTTTCTGTATATTAAATTATACTCGGTAAAAAAGACAATAGAAAGTGAAAGGGATCTTAAATTAATTTCTTCCAGATCGTCTAGATTTAACTCAGGGGGATTTTTTTTATGGGGGAAATTCCAGGCATAATAAACACAGCTCAAATGAGATTTAAACGAGTCTTGGGAACGTTGTAGGAAAGTGAAATGTGCAATAATTATAGGTTTGAATATAACAAAAAAATACATGAAGTAGGTTATTAGAAACGTAAATATGAGCAAACATAGATGAAGGCATATATTACGACAAATGATTAATTTATGCAGGCTGCAGTAATACACTTTTCTGTCTTTGATAACACATTTAAGTATATCTGGCTGCATGTGGCTCAGCATTAACATCCATATCAATAGAAGTGGACATGTTGTTGTAAAGAACATCAGTTACCTCTCAAGGGGTCCCTTAACCAAAAGCAATGGGATTTTTCCATTGGATCTCAGTATATTGCAGAAGATAAGCTTTGTAGCCAACATACCATAATGATACTTACACATTTGGTTCAGCGGGATAATGTTCACATTTAACAAAACTTTGTGATCTTTGAAGAGCAAAAGCATTCACCAGAAGTTAAAAGCTAATGTGTGGCTATAAACAAACTACTTTACAGTCACATGGCTGCGAATCACCAACGCTAAGCTAACGGTGGCTAATGTTCTGTGTGAGGACCTTTAGTACTTTGTTTAGTCACTTTTTTAATGCAATTTTTAGTAGAAGTAGAAGCTTTGATCATTCATAAGTGGGGTATTTCATGATGTTTTTTTATGTTTTAGAACAAAACATGAATATCCACCTTGTGTTAACCACAGATCTTATTTCAGGCCAAAAGACACATTCAACAAAACATTGATTTCAAGATGACAGAATACGATGAGGTAACATCATGACTAATTTCCGGGCTCAAGGACTCATTCCTGCACTATTGTTTACCACCTCAACCTGCTCTGCACTATGTGGTTATACTTTTTGGAATTAAAAATAATAATTGTCTTAATTAAAGTAATCAACTGGTGAAGTTTCATGGTGATATCTTTTATTAGATGTAATATTTTCTTATTCCACTCTGTACCTGTAGTGCCTCCCCCTGGGTCCTGAGCTCAATTGATTAATGTGATGCAGTCACCAGTTACCCTGAGGCTGGTAATCCAGTGACATGTCAGAAATGATCAACAACAGCAACAAAACAGGGAAAACCTCTAATACTCTATAGCGCTTATCTTTCATCATAGCGTGGGGTTCTGTTGTACTTTGTTCCTTGGATAACGGACTCACTCCTTGAAGCGGCTGATGAAATAAAGGTTGGATAACAGTCTCCCCTTGAACATCTTTTGATTATACAGTATGTGGAATTCCAGTGGGGGAATCTCCGGGCAGGCGCTTGCATAGGTCGCATCAGATTAAAACAAGATGGAGATTCACACATGGGAGAATGCATGTTTGAACAGAGCACACGACTGGGCCCTGGCTGTGATGTGTTGTGCTGTTAATGCGTGTTTAGAGGAAGGCTGAATGTGCAGTGAAAGCAGTACGACGTTGCCTTCAGCTGCAGCAGACACACGGTGGCCCGAGGTGGCTGTGACCTCATCATGGACACATTATGAAGATCAAGTGTCGAAGCTGAGTAAATGCCACAGTGTAGCAGGGGAGTTTATAAAGATCAGCCTTCTCCATCAGCTGCCAGAGAGATCTATCTTCCAGCCGAGGTCAAATGCTACGTGCCCGCATTTCCTTACTTTTGAACATCTTTGGAGAGGCTTTGCTGTGCAAATATCAGGACATTTATAGAGCATAAGTGTTTTATTCCTGTGATGGTTGTGACTGAGCATCACAGCAGCTCCATTTGCGGCATCAAACAAGGACAAATATTAAGACACGATGAAAATAAAACAAGCATTTAACATAACAACACGATCACTGAAGAGAAATATGTTGAAAGACCGTCTTTCGTACATTTGACCTGGGATTTAATAAATAATAATACATTTTATTTATAAAGGTGCCTTCAAAGGCTCTCAACATCATCGTACAAGGTACACAAAACCAACCAAAGCACAAAAACAAGACAATATAATCGTTAAAAAGCAGAGGACGTGTGATGTGATCAGGGTGGATATGCCAGTTTAAAGAGATATGCTTTGAGACATGTTTTGAAAATGGAGAGAGAGAGATTTAGCTCTGTATTTCATTTTAGGATGGACTGGTGCACAAAGGGATGCTTAAGTGTAACTTCATTAAATCACGGGACACTGTATCTCTGATATGATGGTAACAATTCATATTCACTGTTCAATACATGGTTGGGGTCAGATGATGTGAAAATGTTGTTATGGAAGGCTGACTCATAGTTTCTCACAGGGTTGACCAACAATCTTTGAGCAGATTTTCACCTGGTGGAGCAGTTTTTACACACACCTGTACCATGTAGTAAAGCAGTACTGTATTACAGTCAAAATCACAGATGTAAAGAACTAAAGAAGAATGTGTCTACTCGCCCTGAAACACCTAAGGCAGCGGAGAAAATACGTTATTTCTGGTTAGTGGTAAAGCCCTCCCATCTGGAGCTGCATGCTCCCTCTGCTCATCATATCATCTGTGCAGTTTCCCAGAAGGCATTGTGGTTTCTACCTTGACATCCCGTGACACAATGACCTACCTTTATCTCCTGAGTGTTTCATTAGTTTACAGAGGTACAGGGATGTTCAGGCACAGTGACACACTGCTCTAAAGCAAGAAGAGCTTACAGTCAGCACAGGAGCAGTTAGCAGTGACAGAACGCTGCAGTAACATATATTATTTTACTATTAATTAATCTGAATTATTTTTATGATAAGAAAGGGTCAGTCATATGGATTGTAGGGAATTATCGCACCATAGTTGGTTACTCTCAATGGAGAATTTTAGCATCTTTTAGCTCGATTTTTTTTCGATACTTGCTATCACTGTTATCAGTACATGTGAAGTGGAAATTGTTTGATAATATAATGGATGTTTTCAATTCGCTTAATGAAGAAATGTGTTTGTAGTTTTCAGCTTACTTAGTTACACGCAAACATTTGATTAAGGTGAAACAACACAAAATAAAATCCCTTCCATTTGTATAATAGATCAAATAAGCACAAGCCTCTTTGAGCACTGGGAAAAACTCTATTAAATTAGAAGGTTTTAATATAATAATAATAATAATAATAATAATAATAATAATAATAATAATAATAATAATAATAATAATAATGATAATAATAATGATTATTATCATTATTATTATTATTATTATTATTATTATTATTATTATTATTATTATTATTATTATTATTATTATTATTATTATTATTATTATTATATCTTTATTATTATTATTATTAGTAATCCAATTCAGACTAAATGAATGAAAACCTTTCAGTCACATCATCATTCTGGGCTGATAATGATGGATATTGGTACTCAACACCTTTAACCAAAATAACCCAAAACCAAGTAGTATTGAGACTCCTCCAGCCAAACGATACCTACAGCTGACTCTTTCTGTACCTCAATCTACAAAACGTGTATACCAATCATTCTATGACCTAATGTTATGTATGATTAACCCTTGCATGCCGTGGGAGGGGGAGTTATCAAAGGAAGCTGATAGAAATAGGTACCAAATAAGGTTGGTGTCACTTGTAGGGTTCTTGTATCGCCATACCTAGACCTAGTCACGCTATTGGCCTCAATCTTTTTTTAACTTAGAAAATCTGACTTCAGCAATCACAACAGATAAGGACATTACGTAATCAGGATACAAAAAGCTAACTGTATTCATTTAGGGTTAGATAAGAGAAGACAAATCAGATTACTGTTCCATTTCCCGAAAATTGTGGATTAATAGCAGGATTATAATGTGATTAAAAAGCTAAAAAGAGCATATAGTGTTTGTAGTAAAGGATCAGAGGTTCTCTCTCCTCTGTCAGCTGTTCTGTTCTGTAGGCTGATACTTTAAGTGTGAATCTATAGGCCTACTGCCTGAATCTGCTTTATGGTTTTCATATGTTTTTAGTTCAGCAGGTGAACCTATATGTTCATTAAATAGTGTGTGTGAGCTTAACTGTGTGTGTTAAAATAAAACTGATCATTTTCTGTCAGCTCAGATTTATTTCTGCTCTTTGAACTGTAGTATGTGCTCATGTGTTTCAGTGTTGGTGTATAGGATGCTGCCTGAATATGCTTCATGAAAGGCAGGATTTTCTATTGGTTTCTGATCCTAAATATCTTGGTTTCTTCTTCCTAAGTTCACACTGTTCTGTTGTCTGATAAATACACTTAAGTAAAAAACATCTTATTGATATTCATTATCTCTTGCACCCTTCCTACCCTGAACACAATAAAGAGAGGGAGGTGATGGATCAGAAGTCTGAAACCAGGCTGCTGATTGCTCACCCAAAGACAAGCACACATAGAATAATAAACTCACTCTCATCCATAGACACAAACAACAAGCAGGAAAAAAGGCAGAAGTGATTTATATCATGTCGTGCCGAAAGGATACAGAAGTCACAATCAGCTGAAAAAAATGATTATGTATGCATATAACTGTAACCCATGAATAAGAGCAGACTTACGGAGGCACAGGCAGATCAGGCTTGGCTGCAAATGGATTTACATCATGTGAAATTAGCTTCCCTGCTGTAAGTTACGGCCCCTCTGCTGAACAGAATATAAATATTACCCGTACTTTAGAGCCTCTAGGTGCAAATCTCGCGAGCACAACAGGGATATACATTATAGCTTTTGTCAGACCGTAAAAACATGTTTCTCGACGCTCTAGCTGTGATTATTCGACAACCCAGAGGGCGGTGAGAACAGAGGGCTGGGATTTTACTCAAAAAAGCCCAAAATGTCTCCGCAGACATGTGATAATGGTACACGTCAACAGAGGTTAGCAGCAGAAGACGACTCCAGAGTCTACTCTGTGCTTAATGTTCGTGTAATTAAATGAGACAAAGTTTTGGCAGCGGAATTATTCTGAATATAGCTAGGGCTCGGAGGCCTGTGGAAACACCATAAATCAAAATATTGCTTGTGACACACATCCATAAGGAAAGTGTGATTTAAAAAAAAAAAAGTATGGTAAGAGTTTAGGAAAGGCTCCATAGAGAACAGTTAGTCACAGAGATGGAAGCAGACATATGTGTTGGTTACAGAGTGTGTGTGTCTGGATGCAGAAGTGTCTGGATTGAGTGTCTCTCCAAGAAAATCCGCATTTATCCTCAAATGGTGAACATCCTCTGTGAGCGCGCAGTAAAAAGGTCAGCTGCTAATCACAAAGCTGTTAGCTCAGAGCCGCACAACAGCTCTGTTGACAGAGGAGACAATGTGGGAATGAGTGTGAATGCTAACTTCCTGCATAATGCATGTGTACTGCTTCGTGCATGTTTTTGCAAATATGAAAAGCAGCTGTTTGCAAACACGTGAAAACCATTGAGGATTTAACAGGGCTTAACATGAAGCTCATCAATCAACATGCTTCAACCGTAGAGGTCGCTCTGTTTGAGTTCTGTCAGAAAACGACCAGAGGCTATGAACTTTTAAAGAACCTACATGAAGTATTTGTAATCTTTTGCATCATTAGCTGTGATTTTCTTTATTTTTAAGCCCATTATCCAGCTGTGTATTTTAAAAAAAAGACATGGAAACGCATAGAAAGTGACTGTGCTAGGCAGAGATGGAAAGGTTTTAAAGTTAAAGAAACATTTGAATGTTTTGAACACCATTTTGCATACCGATTTCTCCTACAAAAAATAATACACTCATGTCATGCAGCCACTCACTGCTATCTGCTATCACCATAATGTCTGATTCAATCCCCATAGAATATACTTAACTGCGTTTTTATATATTTGTATTTTATATATTTAAATTTGGTGAAAATACTTTTTTTCATATATTTTCTTTTAATAATCGGAATATTTGTATTATGTTTGAACAATTGTACAGCAAAGCAAATTCCTTGTATGTGCAAACGTACCTGGCAATAAACTTGAAAATAAATCTGATACATTTATGTTCACATTTTATTGTGCAGAAATGTGTTTAAAGATGCACCAAAATGAGTTCCTTTACTTGTAATACGTTGTTTTTGTGTTTTTTTTTTCAATTCATAGAGAAAAATACATAATCTGTAAAATGCATACCAGCCCACCTCCAGGAGAAATGCTTGAAATGAAGCCGTGATAGTAATTATGAAATGTTGAGTTATGCATCAACATGCATGGTTGCTCAGCACCTGTAGCGTAAACACACATTTACTGTTCCATAGTGCAGTCACACAAAAAACCAAAGAAAAGCCCCGCATGAGGTCAGAGGAGGAAAAAAAAGGAGAATGAGGAACAGCTTTTCTCCAGATGAACTATTATCAAGTATTTATGGTGTCAGCAAGGACCTCGCCACTCAGACAGGCGGTGACAAATCGCTCACACAATAACCCCTTCTCCCCTGCTTCCGCTGGACCCAACCAGGGAGCCATTAGAGAGGAAACAAAGCATTTAACCTCGAGGAAAACACACAAACAGACACGATCAGAGGAAACACACAGGAGGTGTGTTCGAGTCTGGGCAAACACACACACTCCTGCATGAATCTACACAAGCAGCCAAAGAAAATCCATCTTAAAGGAAATTTAGACTTATAGCACATCACATTTTTCATAAAGCTGAGGTATGGAACATGTTTCAAGGTTTCAAGGTTTTATTGGTCATATGCACAGCAGATACAGCGTATATGTTGGCAATGAAAATCTTATGTCGCGTGCTCCTCCAACAACTCAACATACATGGTGCAAAAGATAAATAAAGTAGTGCAAAAAGAGAGAAGAATATTTACAATATCAACAATACAGATTTGAGGATGTGAAATATATACATATTTGGAATACATTGAAAGTATTTAAATACTTTACACTGTTGAATGAGGAGGTATGGACAGATGCATATATTAGGTATAGCAGATGTATATGGCAGATATGTATAATATATAGATATGTGTACTATAAACAGATATGTATGGCAGATGTGTATAATATATATATATATATATATATATATATATATATATATGTATGTGTGTACTATAAACAGATGCGAGTAGACACCCACACAGCTCAGGAGTTCAGTAGTCTTATAGCCTGTGGTATAAAACTGTCTCTGAGTCTGGTGGTCTTGGTCCGGATGCTGCGGTACCGTCTGCCAGACGGCAGCAGACAGAACAGATTGTTGCTGGGGTGATGGGGGTCCTTTAATATCCTACCGGCCTTCTTCCTACACCGCTGGGTGTAGAGGTCCTCCATGGATGGCAGCTCCGTCCTGGTGATGTGCTGAGCAGTTTTCACCACCCTCTGTAGAGTCTTACGGTTGAGGGCGGTGCAACTGCCATACCAGGCGGTGATGCAGCCAGTCAGGATACTCTCGATGGTGCACCTGTAGAAGTTGCAGAGTATCCTGGAGTCCATGTTGAACTTCCGCAGCCTGCGGAGGAAGAAGAGCCGCTGTCGAGCCGTCTTGGATATGACCCTGGCGTGATGTGTCCATGTCAGGTCCTCACTGATGTTTACCCCGAGGAACCTGAAGCTGCTGACTCTCTCCACAGGAGTCCCGTCGATGGTGATGGGTGTGTGTGCCTCTCTCTGCCTCTTCCTGTAGTCCACAATCAGCTCCTTTGTTTTGCTGATGTTGAGATGGAGGTTGTTGTCCTGGCACCAAGATGTCAGCGCTCTGACCTCCTCTCTGTACGCCGTCTCGTCGCCGTCTGTGATCAGGCCGATGACGGTCGTGTCGTCAGCAAACTTGATGATGGTGTTGGAGCTGTGAGTGGCCACGCAGTCGTGCGTGAACAGGGAGTAGAGGAGAGGGCTGAGTACACAACCCTGAGGGGCTCCGGTGTTGAGGGTCAAGGTGGAGGATGTGATGTTCCCCATCCGCACTGCCTGGGATCTGCCCGTCAGGAAGCTAAGGATCCAGTCACAGAGGGCGCTGTTGAGCCCGAGGTCCCTGAGCTTAATGATGAGCTTGGAGGGCACAATGGTGTTGAATGCTGAACTGTAGTCAATGAACAGCATTCTCACATAAGTGTTCCTCTGGTCCAGGTGGGAGAGGGCAGTGTGGAGGGTGAGGGAGATGGCATCATCCGTGGACCTGTTTGCTCTGTAGGCAAACTGCAGGGGGTCCAGTGAGTCAGGGAGGGAGGAGGTGATAAAAGTTTGACTAACCGCTCAAAGCACTTCATGATGATGGAGGTGAGTGCAACTGGGCGGTAGTCATTGAGGCAGATGGGTTTTGTCTTTTTGGGGACAGGGACAATGATGGACTCTGTTTGTGTTATCTTAAAACGTAGGGCCACATTTAATAATGTTGTTGTCATATCTCTCTCTCTTGTCTTGGTTTTGAGCACAGTGTTTGTTATAGCAGCCCCTGAAAGTCACATTAAAGGCATGCATTATAGTTTAATCATCCACATCCATTTTAATACTTTCTACTGTTTTATATTACGGCTATTAGGCTTCTGTCAGGTTAGGGATGACAACTGTAAAAAGCTACTGGTTGCAGGCCCATCATGGCACCTCGCCAGTTTCTAGAAATTAGATTTGGTTAACGATTCTGGTGGACAACACTGCATGTTAATGTGGTTGTGAGATGGAAAAACCAAAACAGAAATAATCAGTGAAGAGGGATGTCAGAAAGAAATTGATCAACTCGCCAGACCTCCCGAAACAGTTAAAATTGTGCTCAATTAATTTATTCTATCAAAAACACTGTGAGCTCCAATCATAGCTGTGAGATTATATGTCACTCACAAGGTGTCTGACACGTGACATGTCTTCCTATCTATTTTGTAATAAAGAACGTCTGACTTCTCAGTGACGTACAGTACGGAGGAACCATGGTTCTACAGTTTTAATCACATGCTTAAGGCTGTGAATTGAAAGAAAACAGAAAATGGTTTGGCTCTAATTTAGTTTCAATGAAAGATGTTAATTTTGACTTTAGGTTTCACATGGGACACAAACAGCAGTCTCCTTAGTGGAAGTCTTGAGATTTTCTGACCCATAAAGAACCCCCGTTCCTCTTCTAGACAATGACTTCTACAAAGTTAGAGTAAAAACGTAATGTGATAAGTCTAAAACAAACTTCATCTGGGACAAAATGGGTTTCCCTTGACCTTGTGTTGTATGGCGACATATTTTGAAGGAGACCTTGCTGGTTATTGCTACTTTGTCTTTTGGCTGTTACAAACACATTGCAGCCTAAAGCATGAAATAAATTAAAACACGCCAATTAATTGACTCTCTAGTAAGTTGTATACCTTAAAAGTATGAAAACATATCTATATATAACCAAGTTATTACTGACTTTAAGTTGAATGAGTTGTGAAGACGAGTGTTTGCGACCTGAACACACACACGTGCACACCACACACAGTCCGGCCTGCAGGGACCCCGCCTTGCTTCCTCCACCGGGCCTGGCCCACCCTGTGCCTGACTCCGGACAACACACACCTGCTTCCACTCAGCCGCAGCCCCTTTGAAGTGAACATGTGGAGGTCTCTTTCTGCAGCGCCTTGGGCCGCTGTGCCCTAATTTCCCACTGTATACACAGATTATCTGTGCCTGGGTAATGCAAACAGAGGGATCATCTAAATGTATGTGAACGCCCCTAATGGCCGTTGCCAATTGGTCCTGGAACAGCGCTGTTGGTTCTGGGATGGCTGCAGTTAAGATTTGCACTGCAGCTATTCGTCAAAGGGATTACACAGGTCTTCAGGGGTTGTTCCACGACTCAGGAGTTATTGGTATGGGAGCCGTACATACTTATCATGCATATCTATCACCCCTTTCTGGAGGATTTGGAATGAGCTGCCTCTACTTATTCATAAGCTAAACATAAAACTATTCCAACTCCTTAAGAGGTTTGGATATTTTCATGCAATCAGGGAAGATTTCCTTGGAAGGATATTTGGAAATGGACTTTTATTCTGCCTGGCACTGCTGTTGACTTTGTGTAGATTAACTCGAGGCAGCAGCACTACTGCAAATAATGAAAATATAAGCTTTTCAAATTGAAAAGTAAGTCATTCCCATGTCAAAATAACATTTTAAAGGAGAAATTCAAACTGACATCATTGATTTGCATGGTTTTGACAATCCATTGCACACATCTCTGTCCATTGAAAGCTTTCCTTCCACTTCGATCCGATGCATGCACATTTAGCAAAAACCTCCAAATGTCACTTTAAATGAAAGACAACCACAAAACAGTGTGGGATGAAGTTAATGAGTTTAAAAGTAAAGCAGCATCTGTTATGAGCCTCCATGAGTCAGACTGACAGGTACGGCCAGAAAATCCACAGTCGTCGAAAAACAAGCTGCTTCCCACAGATGTTGCTGACAGATGACAGTTGCTGGGCATTCTCAAAGCCGCCAAGAAGAAAAGAGAGCTCCCGCTTTGCACCTGATAGAGTGCACAAAGGCTTTCAGGCAGCAGGCCCGGGAATTCAGCTCCGGCTCCGGGGAAGCCAGAGAAAGCCACCTGGAGGGATTGCAACGCCAAAAGAACTCCTCCTCAGTACAATAACCTCCCCGTGAAATCAGCCTGCTCTCATGCCGCACTTTGTTAATGAGGATTTGGTGCGTGTGTCTGGTGCTTGTGAATCCTCATCAACAGCAGATGCCTGCCTGTCTGCCTCACCTAGTAAACCCCCTTTAAACAAATCATTATTCTCAGGGCCGTTCGCCCCAGGTTGACAGATTCCCATGATGCACGTCCGTAAGCCGTTCACGTTTCAAAGACGAACGTCCAGGAATCTTCAGGATGTGCAGCTGCAGCTCCATCAGAAGCCGATCGGTAATGGGAAAATCTATGATTTACATCTGACATGACGCAAATTACGGCTGAGCTTCAGCCGGCGTTCCTGGGCCCCGTGTAGACGCTCGCGTTGCGGACGGACTGCAGATGATGTCAGGGCCCGCTCACGGAATCACTTCAGATTCTTGACAAATTGCCGTCTTTGATTTTATTGGTGTTTGACCTTGAAACTGATGTGGGATCCCTTCATATTATGAGAGGGTATAAATTACGAGCCAATGTGTTTTCAATAGAGCCCAATTCCATCTGTGCTGGCTGTTTACAAGCGTTTTGAAGTGGTTACTCAGGGAGTGCCATAAGTGAGAGGGACAGGGATCACCTTTCCAAAAGCGTTCTCCAGGGCAGACAGGGCATCCTTAAAATCATTTACAATATATCCTGTGCTGCACTGTAATAGAATCTAAGCCAGACTGGCAGCCATGGCTTAAAGCTTTCAG
This sequence comes from Eleginops maclovinus, assembly GCF_036324505.1. Classification (NCBI taxonomy): domain Eukaryota; kingdom Metazoa; phylum Chordata; class Actinopteri; order Perciformes; family Eleginopidae; genus Eleginops; species Eleginops maclovinus. The sequence continues at coordinate 23,501,982 of NC_086355.1, read as the reverse complement.
TGTGTGTAATTGTCTCTAACTGGAAACATCTTGCTTTCCATCATAATATGTGATATACTGCGCCGTAAAAGAGGGCTATGACTAACTGTAAACCAGGATTGTGATATCCCGGGCGACAAAGGTTACCAAAATAGACAAAGACCATAAAGGAGTTTCATAAAGATATCCGGCTTCAATTTTAATTGGGCCCTATGAAAATAAACATTATACGTTTGTTTAAAGTTCTGTTTTGATGATTAATGATGGCAACATTTCTGATTTCAAAGGTTGCAGAATTGTTCCGGGCTGTCGTTTTTAATGCAATACGAAAATCGAAAATGTGATGTAGTCCTATGCCAACACGCCAGGAACAAACTAGTGTTTCTCCTTGTTGAGTGTCCTCAATCATCCTCAAAGGTGAAATACAAATCATCCTTATAAGCTTTTGCTGTGATTGTGCTCTGACCTGTGTCTGCCATTCAACAAACAAATCAATAAAATATCAGTGTGAGATCCAGCTGGTAGCTCAGCGGGATAAATAGAGGCAAAGACCTTCCTGCTGTTGGTCCTGTGCAAACACCCACAAAAAAACATGCATACACATTAACGTGCACAGCTGAACATAGGCCTGGTCAAATGTATTATCAATGGAAATATTGTCGTCAGATTTATCCTGGTGCAACCATGTTTCCCTAAAGCAAATTAAAGCACACTGTAGATATTCGGTCTGACTCTGTCTGATAGCTTAGCCGTTAGCTCGTCCATTAGCCAGTGATCTTACATTGCTTATGATAAATCTGTTTTCGATAAATCTGGACCCAGCCCTCCATGTTCATTTCTTCGGATTACCCTTCTTCCTCTGTGTCCTCCTCCAGATGTCAGTGGAGATAGCCGTTGTTCTGACCGCCATGCTAGCCAGCTTTAGCGCTTTTATTAGCCAAATAATAAATGTTGCTAGGCTTCACAATATCTTCCTGGCAGCCTGTTTTGGCAACAATCTTGACTCAAAAATGTATATATGTTCATTTCATTCATTTTTCTGTTTGTTTTAACAGTTACTTACACATATGTCATCTTAATTGTATTATCTTGATGTGAATCCATACTGTCTGTTTTCATTCTCGGCCTGTTGCTGCTCAAACTCCTGAATTTCCCCACAGGGATTAATAAAGCTACATCTTATTTTATATTATCTTCAGGAAAGAAATCCAACATCGCCAGCCAACATTATTCATTGACACAATGCTGCAATGTGTTTGTGTCTAATAACTTGCTTCAGTAAGTAAACCGAAATAAATTCAGCAGAACAATGAAAGGCTTTTAGAAATACTGCATCAAATAAAATAAAAAAACATTATATAAAGTATCATCCAAATTGTATGAATGAAATTGTGTACAATTTTATGTAGGTATACAGCAATGTTTGTTTCTTTATTTAGCACCAATCCACCACTGACTCACCTTTATGATGGATTACAGCCTCACGGCCCCATCACATGGGTATGCTATTTCCATAATCCAACTTATATCAAAAGGCACAATTTATCATCCCTCCTCTCCCTGCGCTCCCCCCCCCCCTCCATTTTCTTTCTCCCAGGCTATGATGAGGTACGGAGAAACAAAAAGGATTTGGTTTCCAGGAAATTGAAAAGGTGCAAGAGCAGCCAGAGATCTGAGATTAGTTTGGTTTATAACACATATCCTGATGAGGATAACACGTGTGAGTTTAACACAGAGCGTGAGAGGGTCCGGCCTAAGGGTGTAGTTGGATGGAAGGTGCTGATAGAATGAGCGATACCTGCCCATAAATGAGAAAGCAGAGAGGGAGGGGATGCGTTCAGGTCAGTGTTGTGGCTTGGTCCTCGGCAGGGTTAGGCATGAGTGCATGTGTTTACATCTGATTATAATACAGTGCACAGGGAGGAAGTGTCTGTTAGAAGCACTGTATTTAAAATAAGTCAGCCTTCTATATTTCAGTACAACGGGGCAACCATGGAATCTGAAAAGTGAAGCCATTGCAGAAGCATTATTCGAATGGCCAGCAGGGAGAAACTACTAGCTTTAAAAAAGGTCAGATTTTATTTTTTTATTTTACTTCAGCCATAATAATTCTAATTTAGATTGAAAATGTCTTTAACAACAAAGTCCTGTCTAAGCTACTGCATGCAGCAGCACAGTTCGAGACAACAATTTGATGAACAAGAACGGAAAACATATCTAGTCACAAACAGATAGTCATAATACAAAGCATCTTCTACAGACTGAGCTGCCTGCTTCCGGCTCATTTAGAAGCACTTTCAGCACATTTTGCAGCTGGTTGCAGGCAAATGGAGCAGCAGAACCAAACACTCTTTACCACAGCTCAGTGTGGACTTATGAGACACTTTGTAAAAACAAGTCCTCAGAGCTAAGATGGTGAGTTCCTGTGCTTTTTCCAAAAGATATAAATCCGTAGATAAGGTGGAAAAACACCAAAAATTGAGTAAGGCCAATGGTTTTATCTTTGGGTGGTCAGGGCAGACTATCAAACCCTAAAAGGAACAATGGTGCAGAACAGTTATAAGGTTTGTAATAAATGTCAGTGACCGAAGGTGCTGTCGGCTTGTCAAACGGGCGATTTACAACAATCCCTGTGTGTTACGTCACACACGGTAGTCCAGCCCCAACATTTGCAGACACCAGCTGCTGGAAACACTAACAACACTTACCGCTCCGTAACTTTGCTCTCCAATCTCCGACCAACTGGCTGTTCTTCAAATTCATCGGTTTCTTCCTCTGATAAAGGCTCAAACATGTAAGGCTGGATGCCAATAGCCTCCATGGTTCATGGCTCACAGTTTCGCAAACTTCACTTACTTCTGTAGGCAGCCATGGATTGCTCCCTGTAAACTAACCAGCCAATCAGAGCAGAGCTCGTCATAATTATTTAAATGAGCCCCAAATAAGGCAATTCAGCTTGTTTCATTCTAGGACCAGATCGGGTTGTAAATGTGTCTGTAAAACCGCATCTGGACATTTTTCCGATCAACCAAAGTTATATACCTTCTTTGTAGACATCAGAGAACAATTTAAAATACCAGACTGATGCATTTAATGGCACCTTTAAGTGTTGGTCTCAGTTTGTATTTTATATGTTCATTTTGCTATTTTTTTTGTGAAATAAAGCAGCGTATGCTTCAGGGCGGGGCTACCTTATGATTGACAGGTCACTTCCAGAGCGTTGCCACCCCAGCATCCTTCAGTGTTCAGTTTGACTAAAAGACACTTTAACTTGCAACACAACTGGGAGCGAATCATAAGCGATATGTAAGTGGTGCGTTAGCGTTCTGTCATTGAACGCACCCGGACCGCCTCTCGCCTCTCGCCAGCCTGTCAGCTGTGATTCCTGGGGAGCGAGTGGACAGAGGCTCGCTACCGTTCCTTCATCAGACTGACTGACAGCTGACTGACAGCATCATTTCACTGAACTAAAATAGTATTTATGCCAGTTCCAAGGGGAGGAAATCAACATTCTGTTGGCCTTTGAGTTAATGATTTATTATAAATCTATGTAGAGACGTCAGTGAGTAATAACTAGGTTATTAACTACTGTTACCTAGTGCTAGGGCAAGGTATTTTATGAGAGGGGCACATTTAATGGGGGACAAAGGAGACAAAGAGACTGTTGGACATTTGGATGTCAGTTTAAAGTTACATCCCCAAAAAGACACAATTGTTTTTTGGCCCAAGTTAAAGCACATTCCTTGAGAGGGGACACAACAGGTCGAAACTCAGTGTTACAGGGGCACTGGCCGCTATTGGCCCCCTCCTCGAAACGCCCATGGGGTCGTCATGGAGGCAGTGTGGGTTGATACATCGAGAGGAATAGAAGGGTATCTGTACCGTGAGATACAGACTTTAAAACAGCTTCCAGTGGGGATGGGCTGTTAGAACTTATTGTGGTATGCAAGTTCAAACCTTCCAGAGGCAATTTCATTTGGTCTTTAGGAACTTATTGTAACCTGTAATAAATCCAACCATTAGCCTGAGCGGCCACAGCCTCAGCTCAAGCATTTATTCCTTCAGGGAAATTTGGTGAGGGGATGGCCGTGTGGAAAATAAATGAATAGAGACCCCAGAGTGCGGGGTGTGCATGCAGATGATATGTTTGTGTTAGTGATTATTTTTGTAATAGGGGCACATTTGTATGAATAAATCAGCAACAGTGTGAACCATGTAGGTGTGAGTCTATTGTAAGTGGGTGTGTATGTATGCGCACAGTGTCAGCAGGAGGTCTCTTCACAAGCGTTCCTGCTGTGAATCAACCCTGGGTTCCCTCTCGTTGTAATAACCTCTGTAATTATTGACTAATTATGGTGAATGAAACTGCTCCTAATAAGTTCTGTTATCTCCTGAAAGACAAAGCAAATGTGTAAAAACGTTGTGTAGGTGCAGGGAAATAATAATACTGCTATATGTTTCATAGCTTAACAGATAATAAGTACAACATAATGTGGAATTAAACATAGTCATTAACTGAAATGTTCCTATTTTCGTTATCCTTGCCATAATGATATTCAATGTTCAATGTCAATGGAGACCTCTAGCCAACAGCTCACATGTGATAATAATAAGAATGCAGTGGGATTGTGACTTTATAGCCTCCACTGAGCCTGAAAATCAGAGGTGAGGAAAGAAAATGTGCATATCTCTGTTCTGTTAATTACACTTCCCGGGCAAAGCAATCCTCTCTGTACTCTGTAATTTATGGAGTGTATGTTTGGTCAAAGTAGTATGGCCAAGTGCAATACATATTTAGTGAGAAACTGGTGTATAATTAAAACTACCGAGCCCTGGAAGTGACATGGAGAAAAAAAAAAGAAAACTTAGGTGAAATCTATCAATATTTGTTTGCGGGATCTCGCAAAATACTATTGCGAGATCTCGCAAAAGGCACAACTTTTCACCAAACTACGGAGGGACACATTATGTTTCACTTTGAGCTTGGGCTCGAGTACACTGAAATTACGTCCGCTTGGGTTTCTTGTGGAGTTCATCCGAACTCAACTCCAATACTCTGGACAGCTTCACGGCTATTCATGGGTTTCAGTCACGTGACTTTTGTTGTCCTGCCGCCATCTTTAGGACCATGCAGAGCATCGAGTGCTAAGCGCCTTCTAATGGTTCGAGTGGGAAATGGCTAGCCAAACTCATCTCTCCGAGGAGGAGAAGCAGCGTTACGTGACAAAAACAAGTATTTAGAATTGGATCCATATGTTCTGCCAAATGGCATACTAACCCTGCTTTTGTCCGCTGAATATTTGCCAAACGTTTGTTTCGGCGACATTTTCATTTACCTGGTACACAACCCGTCGCCTTACAGCAGGGAGTCTCTGAAGGCGTTCAAAAGCACTGAGGCGTACCTTTATTTTCGATCAGGATGGGAACACGACCCGCCGCGGATTTATCATGTGAAGATTAAGAAAATGTTCGTAATCATAGGAAAGGATAAGTGTTTGCGTACTATGGTCTTATTACTATGCTATTAAGTTGCCTGGTGCTTTTAACTGACATAGCCAGCCAGGCTAAGTCAAAGCTAGAAGCTAGGCTAATAATTAACATTTGCCAATGGTATCATTAACTGGTCTTATCTGTTAATGTAAACATAGTAATGTAGAAAATAGCTAGCAGTCTTAAATAATGTTCTATGTTGAATCATGGGTTATCATGTAATCTGGCTATATCTCTAAATGTATCATTTGCAATTTGTGTTTCAAACTTAATAATAATAAATAAAAATAAAATAATAAATAAATAAAAAATAATAAACCAAAGGTAATTGTTTATTGTGTATTTTAAATATACCAGCCCCTGTAATATTTTACCAGTATTTGGCTGGTGCTAATTTCCACCCATGCTAGCTAGGCTACCTAACGTCAGTTCAAGTCAACTCACCCGAAATAAAATGCTCATTGCACAGCCTGGAGTGTTCTGTTGGCGTCCATTGATCCCTTTTAATTGCAGCTATCCATTTCTGTCTCCTTTCTGTGTTCTTGGGAATGTTATAAAATGTGTGTCCATCTTTATTTGACTTGCTGTTATTGCAGCCCCCAGCACAGCAGATAGATGGCATTGTTTACTTTAGCCAAAGCCCGTCTACGGAAAGCCCCTTCACTCTCTATTCACCCCCATTGTACCGAATTTGGCTGCAGTTCACCTAGGGGGCGATCGCGGGCGAGTGCAGAATACATGGACCCCTATGGAGCTAGGCGGCTAGCTACATCATTCTCCTAGCATATCGTCTACAAAATCCAAAATACTACTGTGGTTTCCGAGAGGTCGACAGGGATTTTTCGTCAAAAGTGGAATAATCTGGGGGTCATAGCCTTTTGTTTTCTTACAGGTTGGGCAGTTGCGACCCAGGTTCTGCTAGCATCTGGCTAATGAAAGCCGATTGGTCAATGAAGAACTCACGACTGGTTACGACCGAAGAATACGCTTTGTGGTACCTGTCCACAGAACATCAACAACGCTCTTAAGGTGCCAACCGCCGTTAAAAGAGAAGAAGAAGAAAGCTCTTAAGGAGGACTCTGAAAGGACATTACAATCGAAACTTTTTTATTTGATTATGGTCAACTTTGGATGTACTGATCCTACCACACACATACATTGTATTGTAAAAATAAATTTGAAAGTTAACTGATTACGAGCATGTGTTTGTTTTCTTACCTTGAGCGTATGTTCGATATTAAAAGGAAAGGAAAGGGAAGGAGAGACACAAGGTGCCGTAAAGCAATTTATCACGCATGACGTCATCCGATTTACAAAAACCTAATTTTAGTCAAAATCAAGCGAATATAAAATACTAGCTATGTGTCGTTTGTGAGGATTATCCATTTCATGTTTAAAAAACTATAGCAGTGATTTAAAAAAAAATTATATCCAAAGAAATGTAGGAATCTATGGGTGGGGCTCCATAGGACCACATTCATTCTGCACTGGCCCACCAGCGCCCCCCAGGTGCAGTACCATACCGGAACGGTTTTGAGAGTGAACGTTCTCGTCAATATTAAAAGTTCTCTGCTTTAGCGTAGTAAACGGTCCTCAAGATGGCGCTGCGATTCATGTGTGACGTCACGTGAAACCATTAATAGGTGGATGTACGCGAAATGCCGGGATCACGAGTGAGGAAAGAGGATGTACGTCTCGTCTTGAAGGACTAGACCCCAGAGGCGGGACTCTAAGGCAGGCAAGACTGCTTAGCCTGCCTCTTTCAATTAGTGAATGCAGACTCCGGACATTAGCTACGTGTGTGTCAGCTGATTCCTCAGCATCTTTTGACAACTAGCCTGCTACTAGGTAGCACTACTAGGGACAGTTAAGTTAAATTCAATGGTGTGGCGGGGGTGATTGAGATGGGTCTGACCAATGTTTCCCAGTAGCACTAATGCTAATGGTAAAATTACATATGGAATTGTCGGGACCAAGAGAGACACGAGTGCTATATGAAATGCGCATGTAAGATTGTCATTGAATGAAATCTGTTTGTATGAGTCTAATAAAGAGTAGTGCTAGCTAGCCAACCTACGTCTGGTCACCCTATCTAACATTGAGTAGCACTAGCTGCCTTGGCAACATCACACTTGGAAAACACATTTAATAAGTGGTAGTGAACTATACGTAAAATGCACAAAAACAGGAAAATTAGAGGCTAGAACATTTTGCGTGATCTCGCAAAAAGTTTTGCGAGATCTCGCAAAACATATTGACAGATTTCGCTTAGGTAGCCTACTTTATTTTTTTTCTTCTTTTTTCTTCTGACCCAAGACCAACCAGCAACAGAACAAATGGGATATGATAACAAATCTAACTATAGAATTGCTTAAACACAAATTAAATAAAGATCTTGGTGTAGAACACGCAAAATGGAAGGAATGTTTACAACTTACATCTAAAATTACCACAAATTAAACTATGTTTAATTCAATAAACATTAATGACAAGAATGTATTATTGTAGGGATACAATACACTAGTTTGAAACCAGCTCCCAAGATGAATGTTTAAAATGCTGTACTCCAAGTCACCCCCTCATAAATGCCTTATAAAATGGAAAGGAGTGTGGGGGGATTCCAAGAACGTGACTGAAAAAACTATGTTCCCGCTGATATGCTTCTATTAAAATACTGGGAAAATAAGAAACCCAACTGGATGGCAAATCAATTTTTCGTCATTGGTTTATAGGTAGTTGATAATCGTAATAATAATAATAACAATAACAACAACAATAATAACAACAACAACAACAATAATAATAATACTTTGCATTTATATGCATTTGTTCTAAGTACTCGAAGTCACTTTACAAAAAATACATTTAAAGCTCTAGAGGAGGCAAACAAAAAACGCCATTGCCCCTCACATCCTGCGGTCACGATATATCAAAACTGGAAAAATTAGAAAGCACCAACATGACAGATCCGTCTATAACATACATATAAATATCATTGAAGTATGTGACATAATCAGAATCCCTGTGAATGCTGCCAGCCTCTGAGTTTGAGTTCCCTGTGAGCCCCTGATGCTCAGAATGACTGCAGAGGTCGGTGGGTCTTATCGTCCCTATGCTTGGAAACGTCCCTTTAGAATTGTAGCTATCATCATTTGGCAAAATGCAAATCTGGTTTATTAGGAGGTCGAAGTTTCCAGCAGATAAAATGATCTTATCCACCAAATTAACTCTTGAAGGAATATTTCAGTACACTGTTATTGTGACAGTGGGTTGTGCTTACTAACCATTGTCTATAATGATTAAGGGAAACGACTATTTCCAAGTTATTTTCTATTTATTTATTCTTTACATATAACTATCTTGTTCATATTTCATATATATTTTTATATATTTGAGGTTTTTATTTATTCTGTTTTCATGTTTCTTCTGTTTTTGCTTTTATATTTAACTTCTTCTGTTACCATTTTTATTTAATGCACCTCTAAACCATTGAACAATTCCTCCTCAGGCACTAGTTAATTCTAACTGTGCAAATGTCGGCTTGTTAAACTAACATGATTAATATGTAAATCATAATACCTGCTTATCATCAGCATGTTAGCGCTTTCATTGTTAACAAGCAAATGCATTTAGCTAAAAGCCTATGCAGTTGTCTACATGCAGAGAGCTATTCGTATTTTTTTTACAGTTGTTTTCAATTTATAATGCACAAGCTTTTTTTATAATATCCACTGGCCTAAATTATAGCAATACTGTTAAACAGGTTTAGCAAGTTCTAGATTTTCGACATAATGGAGGAGCAGATGGATGATGTGCAGATAACCAAAGGACATTCCAAATTCCAAACATTCTGTACCACTGATTAATCACGTGTTCACTTATCAACTGGGTTTAACCAAAAAATGACCTTATTAATATCCAAGTCACCACTTATTCCTTCTGAAAGTCCGTCTTGATTGAGATTATCTGCATTGTTAATCAATCTATTTGTTTCAGTATCACTTTTTAAGCACAAGTCCATTTGTGGGCTCCATACATGTTACCTGTTTTGTCACATTCTAAGATTCTATTATTATTGCTGATAGCAGTGTTGGCTGAAACTGAAAATGTTTCTAGCTGTGTAGGTTATAAAATGAGTTAACATAACTCAGCATAAACCAGAAATGCATGAACTAAAAGCTGTAATAATTGTGGGCGATGTGGGAATGCAGCACTCTAACCTCCAGTCAGCGTGCAAAATGTAATTACTGTGATGAGTCCCCTCGGCATCATCACAGCTTCCCTTCATTTCCCTCACCCTCTCCTGTGCACGTAATGCAATATTAGACTTTATTTTGGCAGTTAACCTCCGCTGTGTTTTCAATGTCAAACACATGCATCTGCAGCGATTCATGGCACCATGAAACAACACTGATGTCAACTATCTGCTATACAGTGCTTCCAAACTCATGGGTTAGGCTGCTGTTATTTACCTCTTCCTTGGGCTCTCCAGAGGAAATAAAGCCATCTCAGGGATACATTTGGCAGCAAGGTCTCCTTAGGTGAAAAGGGATAGAAATCATTTTTAGATGAGGCAGGGAGGATAGAAGAAGAAAAAAAAAGTGTAATCCACTTTGGCTGTGTTAGATCAGAGGTGTTAAAGGAAGGTATTATGCTGGAATTAACCTTTAGAGGGCTAATTCAGTACCCAGCACTTCCATTACACATAGATGATGACACATGCAATGAACTCCTACTTAACTACTCCTCAATGTTGGCTCTTATCAGAGCTGCAGAGACCTAGCAAGCCTGAAGCTTAACCCAATAGGCATCTGACCCCACATGTGGGCTCTAAACGAGCAACATGCAAATTAAAAACTACCTTGTTCATCTTTCTGTATCTATATTTGAACTTGAACTGAATATAATAGACATTTGTTGCTTATTTTCTGCCTAGTTCCACAAGACCTTTCATTTTCTATCTCTCAAGGTCACTTATCCCTTATGAAACAGAAATATATTGTAATATATTGGAAAATAAAATACTATATATGAGATCAAACATTTCCATATATGGGAAATTAGTGTTGATATGTTTAAATATATTGCAATATATGCATGGACCATGTGTGGCTATATATAATAGTTTTATTGAAACACTCATTTATCTTTCATGAGTTAAACAAGTTTATATGAAGTGTCTCCTCTGATCTCCTGTGGTCATTTAAACAAAAGGCTAGTATCCAACATTGGATTTGTCAAGATCAAATGAGTTTGGATGAGCCATGAATTACTGTGTATCTATATGTGTAACCTTAAATATTCAGTAGCAACATGCCCATTTGTGACCCCTGGTTAGTAAAACAATGAAATAAGACTGAGTAACCAACTCAATTGTTTTAATACTTTGCACAACAAAAACCGAGAATGATACAAATACAATATATTATTTGTTTTATTAACAATTAATTAATAATGAAATAACAAATAATTAGTCATTTGAATAATCACAATATAGATAAACATTAGACAATGAAGAATATTTCAATTTGATCAGCTCTTCATGGAAGTATTTAAACTAGTGTGATTAGTCAATCACCTGTTAATCTAAAATGCTGACTAAACCAGCCAATCCAGGTCAAGCCCTGTCCCCTCGTCTGCCGTCTAGCAAGAAGTGACAGTGCAGTTTGTTTTTGGACAGGAGACTCAATAGAGGCTGTTTCAAAATGATCAGACCTTCTTTGCAACGGCATTTCCATGGTTTTCAAAGTGTATCACATCTTAAAGACACTTTTGGTGAGATTTGTGTGACATGATTCAATTTGAATAGAATTGAATCAATATCAATAAATCAATAAATTGAAAAGATAGATGCTAAATTAGCCGTGGCTAACCTTAGTCAATCGTTGGTATTTTGCCATTGAACATGAACAACTACACTAACTGTAACTGGCTGTATTTAATGACTTTTTTAAATTGTATGTGTGTGTGTGTGTGTGTGTGTAATATCATTACAAATACTTTTGAGTTTAATATAGTTTTGATTTGTTTGAGCCACCGTGGTTGCCATCTGTATCATTTTGTAGCACATTCATTTTTCAGAGATTCCAACTTTGATAGTGGATATGAGAAAGTGTATCACCAATAATCCAAGCAAAGATCTCAAAGTCTTTGAGTTTGAAAGTGAGGGGGAGACTGTGACACCTTGCAAACCTTCTGAAGTTTGGTACGTTTTTAAAAAACAAGGTCGAAGTAGCATTTTCAGTTATTTTTTTGTATTTTTTTGCAATTAAGGTAAAACCTGTTGATTACAGAATGCAATCAGATTAGCACAAAATGTGGGTGTTGTTATTACTTAATCACGTGAACATGTATTACATTGTCTTGAGTCATTACATAATGTTTTGGGTACTTGTGGGTTATCTGTCGCCACTTTCTTTTCATTTTTTTCAACTTTTTCACAAATACAGATGTGTATATCGCAGTTTTCACAAAAATATGCTATTTGTTAGTAAAATTATATATATTTTTATTATAATTGTTTTATTTCCAACAATAATCCTATAATCCTATGTCCTCCTCATGGCCTCTTCAAGGATGCCGTCGGGTGGCATGAATGTGGCGATGGCGTCCAGAATGCTGTCGAACGGGTCAAATTCAGCTGCTCTTCTACATGAACTCGGCCAGGTAGGTCTTCAGATGGTGTCGGGCCATTCCTTGGTGACGCTTGTTCCTCCACTTTGCTGACCCCCACAAGCGTTCGATATTGGAAACTGGAGTTCGGTGGTCTTATATCCTCGCCAAATAATAATTTAACTAACAAATAGTATATTTTTGTGAAAAGTGCGACATCTATACACATCTGTATCTGTCAAAAAGTTGAAAAATAAAATAAAAAATGGCATCAGATAACTTTTAATGGTTGTTATAATTATAAAATGCTCCAATGGCTAAAGGCCAAATAAGTATGTTTGAAACATGGTTTTGACATGCTGTATTTCTAAAACGAAAATATACAAGTTTGTATGTTTCAAAACAGAATTTAAGATGTTTTGATGAGAACATACATTTCTCCTCAGAATTGTGAACATATATTGCACTTATGTTGGGAAAATATGGTACTTACATGTTATTTTATAAATAGGAATATATAGTACATACATGTCCCCATATAATTGTGAATATATATACATATATATGGTACATGTCCCCATATAATTGTGAATATATATACATATATATGGTACATGTCCCCATATAATTGTGAATATATAGTAAATTTATGTTCACATATACACAACCAATATTTACCATATGTTGTCACATATTACATATACTATTCAATATAAAATGACATACATTTAGATGTATTATTAAATATATTTACATATATTACTCAATATATAGCAGCAATTACTGATATATTTCTCAATATATGGTAATATATTAACACAATATATTGTTGTATTTATTTTCAATATATGGTAACATACACTGCAATATATTGACAGTTAATATATAGGGAAATATATTTATTTTTTCGTAAGGGATACTAATGTCTTACAACATTGTAATGCAATCCACATAGGTGTCGTTGACGTATGTGACCATGCACTGAGCAGTTTGCACAGTTCCTATAGCCGGTAAATAGAGGTGGTTTCCAATTGTGCTCAAGAAGAAGAAGGAACCCTTAATGGTCCCACAGAGGGGACGTTTACATTCTGCATTTGATCCATCCTAGTGTTAGGAGCAGTTTACTGCCATATGTACAGCGCCTGGGGAACAGTGTAAGGAACCGTGCTTTGCTCAAGGACAGTTGGTCTTTAAGGAACTTGAACCAGTGACCTTCCGTTTCCCAAGCAATGTCCCTGCGGACTTTGCCACCACCGGCTATAACCGAACATCTCACTGTGTCTGGTGATATCTGGTAATACTAACATGCTCACGATTAATGCTAGCATGTTCATCTGAGCAGATCACATGTAAGGACAGTCTATGCAAAACCTATTTACATACAACAGAGCAATATGCTAATATACAGATTCATGTAACAAACATGTTAAATGTTATATGCTGGCTATGCTCAAATTAGCTTAGGCTGTTTAACGAGACATTCATTTTGGATTTTGTGATAAAACAACATTAGACAAACTACCAACTTTAACCCAATTTGTTTTTGTACTTCACTTTATAGAAATATATCCGATCATAGTTGAGATACCTTTTAATAAAGGCTGAAGGACAGACTGGGGGTCAAAGTATGAAAGATCAATCTTCTTGGGACCATGAATCCCCAATTCCTGGGAATAACATAACATTGAATGGTTATGGATATTTGTTTAGGTAAGTACTACTGCATGCAATTTATGTTCATTTCAATAGATGCTACAATGATACAAGAAGTATTTTACATTTTAGTTTTGTCGTAGTTTCAAGCATTGCTCACAGCCAACTGGCAGGCTTTTGAACCTCAGATGGAAAGTACACACCAGCACTCAAAATCAGAGAATGACTTCACTTCCTGATCCTCACTTCTCCTTTCTCCTGCTCTACAGACCCCTGGGCTGATCTGTCACATATTTCTGTCAGCAGGAAGAATCCAAGTGCCCGAGAAAAAAACCTCGACCATGCACACACACGCACGCACGCACACACGCACACACATGCTTCATGTTTGAATACGACTTTTTCTCCAATGAACAACACCACAGACTGTGCTAAATAGACTCTTTACTTTTTTTACTCTGACATCTCGCCAAAGCTGTTGAAAAAGACAGTGGGGGATAAAGCCAACCTTCAACACAACTTGAAACTGAATGTCAGGTGAGGAGATTTCAATCGCTGCTCTCAGATTATACAGGGCACTGGAAGTGAGGGAGGAGAGGGGAAGCAAACACAATGTATTATTCATCCTCCACCTTGTGCCAATGTATTCGTCAAATAACAAAGATACAAACTGGCACAGATCGCAGTATGTGGGCTGCTGTTTTGTCTGTTCCCTGACTGTTAGGGGTGTGATGGGCTCTAACTCATCTGAGCAGCTCTCTCGCGATCTCAGAGGGGTTGGTAAACAGATTTATACAAACACACACGGTTAAAACACACATTATTAATACGATCTCAGCTGAAAGTTCACTCATTCTACAGCTTTTATGCACGTATCATTTTTTAAATAGTGAAGACTCAGATGAAAAGTCAGAAAGGGAGCAAACTTTGTTTATTTTGTTACTTTGTTCCAAAAGATCAATAATTAATTGTCATGCTCGAAGTCCCATTTCTGGGGGAAATGTTCTGTAATTAGTGAGCCAAGTCCAATGCCAGTGGGTACATTTCCACCAGTTCATGTTGAAAAGAAAAAAAATCAAACAAGCATTGAAGAGATACATGATCGCAGGTTTGATTAAGGTGGTGCAAGTGGAGGCAACATTGTGTCAACTTAGGATATGCTGTCTGCCTTCAAAAAAGGATCAGACAAATACGTATGCTTTGGAAGAATAATGATCATAGAATGTAAAATTTGTTTTCAGGTCGTTGAAAAACTTAAAACCAAAAGCGCTCAACAATACTGGGTAACACAGCAGATACAAATATCACTGCCAGCTGGATCTAAAGCAGCTGCCCTGCTAGAATTCAGATTTAACAGCAGCCTTGTGTGGCATGTACTGAGCATTTGGCTTGTTTTTAAGTTGTCAACTTCAATGGCAATGTAAAGAGACTCAATATAGGACGTTCACACGGGACGCAAAGCAAATATGTTGTGTTTTACCGTGTCATTTGTGTTTAATCGCCTCACTCAAACTAGACAAGCTGACAAGGAGGATGGACTTATGTGTAGATACCAACAACACAAAAAAAGCATATTTTACTGTGACATAATTGCAAAACACCTATAAAATGATGCAAAAAACAATACAAACTGATATTGATTAATAAAAATTATGAAAAAATGCTTTAGCAAGTGTGTCTGCAAGACGGCAGGTGAACAACTTTTAAAATGTATGTTTTCCTCAATGGGGATCGGAGCGATCATGCTTTGCTAAGCTGCCGTTGTAGCTGCTCCGTCCACACTCGCCATGCGCTTGGATCAGCATCTTGGAATATTCTTTACATGTAATCGCCCTACTTGATAATTTCGCTTAGATTCCGGTGTGAGTGCACCACCAGAGTGATTTTCAAATCACTCAACATCATTTTTACATCAACCCTGAACACAAACTTTTGAAGGAATTAGGACCAGCAACAATGTTTCACCTTTTCCAGACATTTGGTCCAGGATCAGAAAGACAAACAAAGGTTTATTGACTGTAAAGCAGTGAGAAATACAAACTTGTCAATGTTAACTGCCATAAAGAGTGGAAACATTACTAGCTAATAGTGCAGTTGCTACTTTCAGAGGTTTTATTAGGTAACAGTGTGGAGCAAACAAGAACACAGTGCCAATTTGGAGTTTCACACAGGAAAAGCTGTCAGCGCAGAATCTAAAAGCTCTTGAATGCCATTTTGTGAGGCATTTACATTTATGACCTCTTCCGCCCCGGGGCTCTTGTAGAGGAGATATGTGTTTACTGTAATGCATCATTTATAGCAAGGGAACAGAAAGAAGGAGCCGCAATCTTTAAGAGCTGGCATGTTATTCTGTCCTGATTGTCCTTGTTACTCTAAAGCATGGTAGAGATCTGATCCTGTCTCTCCCATGTTGGCCATGAGCAATTGTACAAGGAAAAGCTAGCTTCCTTGGCATTCAGGGTAAGTCTGTTTCACTTAGTGGGAGGAATTGAAAGTGTAAGAATAAATTAAAAGACTTATGTGTTATGCGATTCACTTGAAAGATTTTATTAGGGGATTAATTGTTCTACTTCCTCCCACTGTCCAAAAAAACAATCCATGCAGTTTTAAAAGCTGGCAATGAACCTTCTTTTTCTTGTGAGTAAAGGGTCCTATTATTCTTTTGGGGTTTTTCTCTTTCCTGAAGTGTGTTCTATAGGTTTTTGTGCATGTAAAAGGTCTACAAAATCCCAGTGCTCCCTCCAGAGAGATTTTCTCCCTCTATTGGACTCCTTTGTTTCTGTCTGTAATGTAATGACATCACGATGAAACATTAGCACTTCTACATTGTGTACAATGTGCTAAGGGCCGGGACATCTCTAAGCTGTCACAACAGAGCCGGCCAGCTAACCAATCAGAGCAGACTGGGCTCTGGTTTCAGACGGAGGGTGAAAAGAGGTGCTGCAGCACAGGCAGTATGAGAAAAATAAAGAGCTTTCTGAACATTAAAGCATGGAGACATGTCCCCGTAGAGACTCTTAATACAGATATGAACCTGAAGATGAGCAAAACCTTTAAATCTCATGAAAAGACACAAGCTAACAGATGTTAAACAAAAAGAGACCTATTCCTTTACTTTATAAATTCACATTTTAGCTTACTTTGAGTCAATCTAACACTGTTGGGTGTAAATATTTACAAGAGCACCACATGTATATGTTTAATAAGAAATGCCAACATAAAATACACATTTGAATTTTTTATAATGTACATTTCCCAATGTTAAAAACACATCATAGCCCAATGTCTATACTACATGTTCATCTCATAAAGCTGTTGTAAATGCTATAGTTACAGCACCTGACTTTCCGCGTAGCACAGTTCTCTGCAGATGGGGGTGTGAACTCATTTTGGAGCTCTGTGATATCCATTATAGAATAATATCAGCTCTGCAGGTACGCTGCTCTGGACAATATAATAGCGCTGGTTATTGACTTTTTAATTCTCCGTCAATGAGCATACATGCTTCTGCTTACTAAGCTGTACGTTGATGACATTTTTAATAAGATTGGGATCAATTTAGGCAGCATGTGTGATAAGTTAATACACAATTCAAAACTCTGTCTTTCTGTATGGGTTGCACTTCATCCTAACAAACAGCAGCATGGTATGAATTGTAAATTGTAATTTATTTTGGTCTCATTATTCCTAGTTATTCCCGAAGGACCAGAAGCTGTATTTTTTGCTTCAAACTTGTGCTTTTGGCCTGTGGTCGCAGCAGGGCTCCGCTCTGATTGGTCCATAGGGGGTCTGTGACCTTTCACCTGTGGCGTGGTCAAGACCACAGTCTGGCTGGATTACAAGCAGCATGGTGTGTGATGGGAGAGGAGAAGCATGCCTTTAGTGCTGCTCACAATGAATGAAACAGCAGGGGGGGGATACAGCTGCGCGAAGCGGGCCTGGGTTTAATGCTAGGTAAAAACAGGAAGGTGCAAACTAATAAAGCCAGAGGGGCATGATGAGAAGTAAAAAGAGAGAGAGAGAGAGAGAGAGAGAGAGAGAGAGAGAGAGAGAGAGAGAGAGAGAGAGAGAGAGAGAGAGAGAAGAACAGGATTGTGTACACGTTTCCGCAAAAACACCGTTTACATGCCACTTGTTTTTACAGCCTTTTTATCACTAATGTAACCCCCCCCCCGTGACGTAACTGCCTGTTTTCCCTGGGCAGAGCACATTCCCAGTTAACTTGTCACTTTCCCCTGCTATATCACACACACACACACAAAAAAACACACACACACACACACACATACCCAAACACACACACACACACACACACACACACACACACACACACACACACACACACACACACACACACACACACACACACACACACACACACACACACACACACACACACACACACACACACAGGGGCCTGGATTGTTCAGGGGTTATCTTATCTCGGGTGCAAGCTGTGCAAGCATTTGCAGTCAAGCCAGATAACCAAAAGCCTTCAGTGTGTTCACTCCTTATTTACATCTATAACACATTAATCAGGATGTCCTGTCTCCTACAAAATAATGTGCCTTAACCCTAAACCCACTTAACTGCTTTCTCTGTTTGGAAGGAAACATTTTATACCAGATTACAGTTGATCTAAATCTACAATAAGACGATCATTTAAATGTGTCTTTTTTGCTGGATTGTCATTACCCACAATTTATTTTATTTGTATTTATGTTAAACAACTGGAGCATTTAAAAATGACTGAAGCCGATAAACTTAATATTAAATAGTTTATTTTAGATTTTATTTGAGTGAAGGTGTGCCTTTATCTCAGATGCAGGGCTGAAATGAGGAGACAAAGGGGAGGACAATGATAAAATATCCCACAGGCTGGAGTGAAACCTGCAATCTTTACAGTGACCATTTTATGGTTACTTGTGTCTCATAATTAATAGAAAACTGAGTGTTAAATCTGTTGTGGCTGTGATGAAAATAACACCCCCTCCCTGAGGTAAAAAGTCAGCGATGATTTTTGGTTTGACGCTGAAGCTGCCTTCACAAGATTCTCAATTTGCTCTTTGCTCACTGCAAGGTTGGTTGCAGAACCTTGCGTTAAATACAACTCGAGAAGTTTTTCTTTCTTTTAACTTCCCTGCTAGTTTGCATCGCCTAACACAGCATATGTAATTGGTTGTTCCTTGAAAGGTGGAGAAAAAAGTTGAATTAATTTGAACATTGAGTGCAGCTCTTGGCAATGGGGCGATGCGCGACGTCGAGGGTAGCACTTCCACAAACAGTAATCAGACAGCACATCTTTACACAGAAGCACACAGAAATTTTGACTTTACTTGAGTATTTTCATTTTATGTAACTTTGTACTTTTATTCCACTACAATTCAGAGATAAATCGTGAAATACCTTTAGTTACTTTACAGATCTGGATTTATGATGGTAAATATAATCAGCCCTTGAATCAGACTGTAGTTCACCTGCAGTAAATCCAGCAGCTACCCTGCAGTATACAAAGCCATTCAAACTAGCTGCACCTTTACCAGCTCTGAGAACACTTTAATGATCAATAATTATAAAACATATCAGAGATATTATTCTGAAATGGACCAATCAAACAATCACTATTTTAAAATACTTTAAAGTATATTTTGCTGATAATACTTTCTACTTTTACATAAGTAACAATTTGATTGCAGGTATTTACTTGAAACAGAATATTTATACACTGGTACTTCTTGTCCTCCTCAAGATCTGATAACTTGTTTTACCTATGCCCCAAATACATTCAGTTCTTGACTCTACCTTGGCTGATTAGAATCATGTTTCTAAAGCGTCAAACAAAAATAGCATTAAATACATTTCCATCAACAGGTAACTGACAGTTTAGTTGCTTGGAAACATATAATGAGAGCTGGCTGCATGTATAGACACAGCGTCAGTGTCTAGATTGTTCTCAGTTTGTGGTTGATGAGTTGGCGGTTATGATCATGTTGAGCCGCACAGACAGTAACAAATAGAAAGTGCATGTTGTTGCATACTAATGCTGAAGAGTCGACACAAAGAGCTAAGTGACTCTTACTTCAGGTATATGTGTGTGTGCTTCTACACGGAGGAGGCAGCAGGAACATGAACTAGACGCTCATGAAGGCTCTAGCTGTCAGGTCTCAAGTGAAGCACAGTCACAAAGCTCGGGGATTAGGCTAATTATATTTTCTTTGTGGTCTCTGGAAAGTTTGTAATTGTTTTATTATTCTGTCTCCAACCCTCCCTATAATCCCCATTATCTACAGATTACCTCATTTGAGAAGAATTCAATGGGTATTCTCCTCCCTTTTTACCTTGCTCATAAAACAAAGTCAACAACTAATGCAGTACACACACACACACACACACACACACACACACACACACACACACACACACACACACACACACACACACACACACACACACACACACACACACACACACACACACACACACACACACCGTAATGTTCTATTGGGGGGATGAATCTAATTAATGTGATATGGATGGGGGGGCAGGCAGTGAGGAACACATGATGTTTGTATAACAAATCGGGAATTGAGTGAAGAGCAAATTGAATCCATTAGTTGAAACAATTGATGATTTATGGCGGCAATCCCATGGCGCACGTGCTGGCATCAGACACCATGATAAAATCATTCCCCTACAATCCCCAGTTAATCTGTAGTAAATATGCCACAGTAATCCTCAAAATGCCACAGCGTGGCAGCTCTGTACTTCATAGCAAAGGTCTGATTCAAACGCAAACTTAAACCAGTGAGGTGAAACAGGTTGAAGGATTACAACTGCAGCAGATTTACGAAGTTAAATATTAATAGATAATGTTATTGCTACGAGTGATGCTGTAAACATTGAGTTAAATATGTGAAAAATACGTTTAACTTGGGCTCAAATTGTATTTTTTTTCGGGTCAAAAATGTTGTGTTGTTGCTTACAGAACTTTTAATGCTGTGTATAGATGTACTTTTTATCATGTACAGCACATTAGCTAGCTTACTGACCTGAGGCTATGCTAACGGAGCACGCAGGTGGTTTCTCGCGCAGTTCCCTGATCTCTGTTGTCCTCCCTCAAAGTTGTGACGTTGAAACCCTGTCAGGTGTTGCTGTACTGATATTGTGTTTTACAGTGTGTTATCTTTGTGTTATGATCATTTGTATTTTTTTCATTACACATTTTGTATGCTCAGTATTTAGAGCCAGCTATGTTTCAAGAGTGTTAGATATAGTCAGTATTTTACTATTTGTTTTTCAGGTGGACAGAAGCATGACTTCACATGAATGCAAACATTGCATTGTAATGTGGGAATAGGTCACTGTTTGCTATCATGTTACCTGTAAAAATATATAATAGTAATAATAGTTGGGCAAACGTCTTTGATAACAGCTTTACCAATATGTATATGATATTTTTAATCCAGAATTCAAGTTATTTAACTAACACCTGCAAAAACACTCCCCAGCAGGACCACTTGTGGTTCCAAAGAATTGTATAATTGGATTTGGCAAGATTCAAGTAAAATGACTCAAACATTTGTTTGTTTTTGTGATAATACAATGTCTAAAACATGTCCATATTTAGTCATTGTGGAATACATTCATAAAATCTCATTTAGATTTATTTTATTTTACTTTGCAATATTACAAAATGTCCCTAAAAACTTACAACAATGGGGTAACATCTGAAAGGTCAAACAAAAAAGTGCTAATGTTTTTCTATGTTTGGGCTTTACAGGGTTAAGCACGGTGCTGCCTGACATACTGCCAAGTGATCAAATGTACAAAAGCTGTGAAACATTATACCTGAAAAGTGTTCATTACCGACTCACACGTTTGTTTTTAGACCAAAAATAGTCATTTATTTAACCTGGTGTTTCCCAAATATTTGAGTCTTCATTTAATCCCATTATGTGAAACTATGTTGCGCTTTGGAGCGGTGCGAAGACGTGAAGCACAGTCCAGGTTCATAAGGAGGTTGCCCTCACATAAATCTGTCGTCGCCGGGGCGCACAGTAGAAGCAGGCCGGCCACTGCTGATTTACACCCTGTGGGGAATGATAGGCAGGCGGGCGGGCAGACAGCCTCTGCTCTGTGTCTGGACATCACTGAGTACTGAGCGGACAAGATCAGGGCGGGATGATAGGGGGTGGTGGGGTAGAACAGGAGACTGTCCAGAGAAAAGGAAAGCAAGCCAACAAAGCCCTCTTTGCAGTATGAGGCAGTGAAGGAGAGCTGTGGGATGAAAATATGCAGCAGCCTTTCCATCTGCTGAGTAAGGCCAGGGAGGGTTATGCTTTGACGCTAATGCTAACCGAACTGGTCATCGGAGGATGGTGTCCCCCTGCTTGTTACCCGGGTGTGTGTACAAGTAGTAAGCGTGTTTGTAAATGTGGCCAGTGTGTGTAGGAAGTGTGAGAATTTGTTTGGGTACACTGAAAAACTGGAAAGTTGACTTTATTAAATGTAAGATATCAACAGATTTCACGTAGTTATAAGTTATTTCAAAGCATTACAATTAACTTGAGAGAGGTTCAACAACATATTATTCCTTTGAACTAACCGTGTACAGTCATGTGAAATCTGTTGACATAATACATTCAACGTTTTAGTTTTACAGCATAGGTAGGAGTGTGTATGTGACTGTGAGTTTGTGAGTGTGTGTGTGTGTGTAGATAAAGAAAAGGCATTGAATGTTCTGTACATGTGTGTTTGCTTACAATTGTGTTACTACATCTGTATATCTCATATGTGTGAGATTTGCCACATGCATGTGTTGATCTGTAGGTGTGTGTGAGTTACACTGTGTGATGTTGATTTCCTGTTTGTGTGTGTGTTCACATCTGAATATCCTAATGCTAACCCAACTTGTCATGGGAAGATTGTGTCACCCTGCAGGGTCTCGGGTTTTCTGTACATGTAGTAAGCATGTGGACTGTGTATGTAGGAAGTGTGAGAATTAGTTTGGCCAGGTATGAGTGTGCATGAGTGTAAATGCGTGTGTGAGTGTGTGTCTATATAGCTGAAGGAAAGGTATTGGATGTTCTTTAAATGTGTGTTTGCTTACAATTATGTTTCTTTATGTCATGTGTGAGACTTTCCACATGCATGTGTTTTCTGTAGGTGGGTTTACACTGCGTGATGTTGATTTCATATCTGTATGTGTGTGTTAACATCTGAATGTGTGTATCCTCAGGAGGATATTGTGCGTGCATGCGCCTGTTTAATTTGTGCAGGGCAGGCACTGCAGCCAATGTAGCGTTACCTCACTATTCCCTCAACAAATTATATTCAGTTGTGATCTCAATAAATTGGTGTCAGAGTGCAGGAAATAATTATGTAGCGTGAATATGAAATATCAAGCTCATTTCACTGTGGGCTTGCATGCAAACTTAATACACCAGAAATAAATCAGCATATTGTGACAGCTGGAAAGGGGGATCAATTCCTAATGTTATGAATTGGTAAAATACTTTTAATTCAATCTATTACCTCAGTACACATTTTCCTGATGAGTTCATGGTCTCATTCGCTAATTTCAAGTCATCTCTGATACATCCAGATATCCATATATTATGAAATGGTCCCATTCGTGGTAAAAAGACATCAAGCATGGTTTAGGGTGACCTTGTGATTGACAAGTTACTATAATGTGAGGCAGTGTTCATAAAAAAAGACACTTTTTCCATTTGTTTTCAGAATATTGCAGAAAGTCCTTGTCTACATGCAGCTGTGACAAAATTGATACTGCTATCGATAAAATATATCTAATGTCATCATGTCATCTAAAATAATCTTTGTGGCCATTACAGCTTTATGATTCTTAACACAATTTGTTCAGCAGGATAATCTCCACAAATAATCATAAGAACAATAAAACGCTAACGTTATGCTATAAATAAACTACATCCCAGTCACATGACGGTGGTTATCACAACGGCTAAGCTAAAGGCGGACTCATGCCGGTGGAAACCAATGTAGTTTGTGTCGTAGAACAAAAGTTGAAACTGTCTTCAGCTCGTGTTTATCACAAATCTTATTCCTGGCTTCTAACCTCAAACACGTTCAAAAAAACCTTGACTTCAAGAGGAGGGAATGGGAAGTGGTTAATTAAAAGTCTTTTCTTGGTTTTAGGACTCATTCCTGCACCACTCTGTCTGTTTTAAGTTCATTCATTTTTTTGTAAAATCAAGTTTTGCCCAAAAGGTTTGTTCAGTGTTTGGTTGTGCATCCAGCCTCTGTCAATCAATAACGACACATTGTCAAAAAAAAGAAGAAGCTGCTTCTAAACGGGAGTCCACAAATCAATAGGTGATGTCAGCATGTGCTCTTCTTTTATTCTTCCTGTCTGTGGTAAAACTAATATCCCCAGAGCTATGGAATGCTGGGAGGAAGTTTTCTGACCAGGGGTTGGCGCAATGATGGTGGGGTCCACAACCAGATAGGTCAGTAATGTTAGCTAGCATGCTATCTCTTACTCTGCTTTGAGCTTCAATAGCATAGTTTTTCACTTGCTAGCTTTTTTGAAAAGAAATATTAACAAGTGCAAAACGTTACAGCTCTTCATATTGATAAATAAGTGTACAGTATAAGTGCATTACAATCTGAAACTGTAGGAAGCTAAATCGCAACAGTTCTGTCAAATGAATGATCTTGATTCAGGGAACCTGTCATATCGCCCATATTTCTCTTATTTTTGCGGCAGCGATGAATTGAGTAAGAAAAAGTCCAGACTGGGTCCCAATAATGAGCAGCCAGAGAGTCATACAGGTTGTGAACACGTTTCTAGGTTAAGTCAAACAGTTCTAAACAGCATTGAGGGCCTCTCAGTGACCGTTGATGGTGGTGCTAACAGCTCACAGCTCATATTCACCCAGGGCTCCAAAATCAGTTAATCCAGCTGTGGACAGCGGTTTGCTTTATGCTCACAATCACCGGCCTTTCAATGCACTATAATCTGTTCAGCTGTCTAAAACATATCTAATCACGATGACACATGTGAAAAATGTGTCCTTTAGCAACTGTTCAGCTATCATCCTCATGTGATAGAAGCTTTTGTATTGCAGAAACATCATTTGATAATAAAACTTTTTTAATTGTCGTTTACAACAATTAAGCTGTCATTCCTAGATAAAAGACCCACAACTGAGGCACAAAGGGGTTCTTATGCCTTTTAAAACATTGCTTTGATCACTGAATATTATTAAGTATTAATGAGCACATGTTGAGATCAAAATGTTTTTTTTCCTCCATGTTTTTGTGTGCTGTGCATGTATTCAGTGTGTATGATGCTCTGACTTTGTGCTGGAACATTCATGTTCCTCCCATGGGGGGCACTCTTGAGTCATAGTGAGAGAAAAATTGAGAAAGAAGAATTGTTTCTCAGACAGAAATATGACAAATGCACACACACACACACACACACACACACACACACACACACACACACACATACACACACACACACACACACACACACACACACACACACACACACACACACACACACAAACACACACACACACCACACACACAGAGGGAGAGTTAGAGGGAGCCTGAGCTGCTGTTGGTGCAGGCAGTATGTTCCTCTCAGGGAGGGGCTCCATCATTGTGCTGCACCCAGCTGCATTGCCTGGGTGTGTGTGTGTGTGTGTGTGTGTGTGTGTGTGTGTGTACACAAAGAGCTTTCCCAGGCTCTGTCCCGCCAGTGCATAGAGCCTCGCATCTCGGTTCCAACGCAAAGCCCCTTCCTGTCATTCACAGCTGGTTCCTTCCTCCATCCAAACACCCTCCTCCCTCCAACACTGGAGTTATTATTCATGTATGAAATCAGCCCCCCATTATCACCGATTATTAGAGCAGGAGAGGTGGACGCTGGGAGGTAGCAAGAGCCTGATGAAGAGGTCTGACATCACACTGCTCATGATCCTGGTGTTGCCATCTGGATAAGTATTGGTGTATTTCTCTCAAAGCTAGAAATGTGTCAGTGAAAGCTGTTTCCATTCTTCAAGAAGTGAAGGGAAGTGTTACTTATTGCTCGATGTTCCTTTAGCTTAAGAATAAAAAAGAGAATATCACATTGCCATTGAAACATTGAAATATTTTGGTAACAATAGTAAATATCACAAGGACCTTCAAAAGTCATATGGCTTTTTGCTGCATAATATAAACATTTAGAACCAATTATTTGATAAAGATATATATATTAGTTAATCTTATATATAGTGTATTGCAGATATTTCCTTTGCAAAAAGCTTGTTAAGACTTTTGGTAGAATACTACAGAATCCTAACAGTTTATAGACATCGAAAAAGAAACATTCAATCCAAGTTTTGTAGTTATTTAAAAACAAAATATGAGTAGTGTCATGTTTTTATTCAACACATACAGTATTGTGCATTTTACTCATTTCAAGTTCATTTTTAGACAAGTCAGAGCTAAATATGAGTTCATCAGATGTATTTTTATTTAAAAATGATGGCTGAGATTTCTTTATATTCATTCAATTAACTTTTCAAAGAAACACGGTCAGCACAGTGTATATTTTATACACATATATATATAAATATGTACAACCAAAAATATATTGAGATCATTAAATAAAATCACTAGAAAGCAGCCGGCTCTGAAGGATTTATTCTTCTTCTCCAGTTTGGAGTTACAGGTCCCAGGGGGAAAAATCTGTAGGTTTACTTGTGAGTTAACATCTGAATGTGTGTGTCCTCAGGAAGAGTGCAGTAAATATGCCTCATTTGAACTCAACCCTGACTGCACTGTTCAGTGTTTTGATACTGTTAACCAACAGATACATCTTCAACTGTGGTTGATTGTTTGCTGTAACTTTTCTGCCTCCTGTGTTCTCTGTGTTCGTGCCCTGTCTGTCTTCCAGGTGTGTGTGTTTGTGTCTATCTGTCTGGTTGTGGCTGACCTTCTCCTCCGCCCCACTACACCTGCTGATCAACCTGATTACAATCACTAACCTACACCTGTATAAAATCCAGGTCCTCACCTCCAGTCTTCTTCTTGCTTCCACTTACATTGCGGCCAATTTAGCATTACTACATTTTGCTCCTGTCCAGAGTTTGTCTGTACCTACTTTGTTAATCGAACAGCAAGATGATCCACCTGCATATACAAACAATGAGGAAGTGGAGATGGTTTAAGTGGAACATTTCAGGTTTTGAGACATAAAGAGAGTGACATTTTTATTAGGGCTATTTTTACATAGTCCAAATTTGTTATCCTACTTACCTCAGGTACTTAGTTTGTATGATGATATTGTTAAAGGTAGGTTATTTTTATGTTTCACTATTCTAATAAAGTGTATATCCTAAAGGGATTGCTAGGTCCATCATTTTTTTATGAATTACCAATTTGATGTTTCAATAGACATATATGTATATATTCTTTGGATTGTTATTGTTATGGTTTATCTCTGTTTACAAATATCAATCAATCAAGTGCCTTCTTCCTTAACTAAGGAATACAAATGTGTTATACTGTGTTAAAATGTGAATTAAGAGTTAGACAATCCATATTAAGCTAATGGCTGCTATAGTCTATGAAGATGCTCCAAAGGATGATACAGGAGATCTATACACTGAGTACACATCGTTGATATGAATTCTGTATTATGCAATGTTTGGATGAAGAACATATTGATTTTAGATAGTATTTACACCTTAAAAGGTGTGTAAGGAGGGAATTGTAAGACATAATAATCAATATTAAGAGTAACTACAACACTGTCTTATTTTGAAAAAACATTTTATTTTTGTAACCGGATGTATGGGGCACTGATGACGCTAGATTCCGGACGGGAGAAAACTGCCGG
Source organism: Eleginops maclovinus (assembly GCF_036324505.1). Classification (NCBI taxonomy): domain Eukaryota; kingdom Metazoa; phylum Chordata; class Actinopteri; order Perciformes; family Eleginopidae; genus Eleginops; species Eleginops maclovinus. Next base: position 23,474,372 of record NC_086355.1, on the reverse strand, counting down.
TTTTAGCAGACAGTGGACAGAATGTGGACAAAGAGTTAATAGGGAGAATTACTTGTGGAGTTATACATTAAACACACAATGTCTGATTCTCCTTATTGACGCTGTAATACCCTAGGGAGGGAGACAACCCAATGCCACGTATTCACTAAACTGACCGGAAGTACTGTTATGCTTTGAGGCGACCAATAGGAAGAGGCGACCTCTGGACAAAGGGCAATGTAACTAAGGAACCGGTCTCTTTTTGCTCGGACCCTCGGACAGTAAACACCTCGTAAGCCCTAATCCATTTTTTGGGCCTGTTCGAGTGTGTTCAAGAGCTATTGAGCCACAGCTGTGAAACTTTTGTAAAACCTACTACTGCATCCTTTTATTAAATAGTCCTTTTAAAACTTATATGAGGAACATCACTTCGTTTTCTTTTAAATGTACTCCTGGACTTCGAATAAAAGAACACTACCCAGTTTTTTTCCTGTGTTAGATCCACCCCCTTGCTTCCCTGCCTGCCACGTCCAGCTGTCTCACTTGCCGTTCTAGCTTCGTTGTGCCTTCCAGCCGCTCCCTATCTCCTGGCCTGCCCTTCCTGGTTCCCATCCCGTCTTCCCCCGGCACCTGCTTCCTGGATTCCTGGTTTGTATACCCATGTTTGGAACCCTTAAAGACCTCATGACACGTGGAAAATAAAGTAATATACATACACACATTGAAAGTACACATACAAAATAGTCACTTGAAGTTGGTTTTAATCATTATGATAGAGAAATTGAGTTTGTACGGCCTTTTAAAAGTGCGATTTTTGCGATCTGCTACCGACCTTCCTATTAGTCAGTCACATGACCTATGACGTACACTCCGGAACGGCTCCTTGGTCAAGACACTATCCCACCTGTCACTCACGACTATCCTGACACCTGTCAACAACATGGATTCTGACAACTCCGATTCATCCTCGGATCCTGACACATTTTTCGAAGTGGCAGAGTCCGACCCAATGCTGGAGGACAATGTGAGGGGCGTTATGCCCTATAGATACGAGCCATACTTGGATGAGTTGGAGCCACAGGGTTCTACGGAAAGTTCGGATGGCGAGGCAGAAGGCGCTGTTGGTGGTGCTGCTGTGGCAGACGGTCGGATGCCTATGGATTTTGGCAGACTACAGCACGTGGAATGGTAACTTCCTTCTTGTTCACTTTTCTGACAATGAACACTCCGTAAGATATTGTACTTTGTAATATCCACCACAACCAGCGTTTGCACCAGCGAGCATGTGTGTGTGCAGTCTGCCTCCTCACCTCCCAGAATTAGCCAAATAGTCACCATTACTAGCCTACAGATCGCAAAGGGCCATTGTTGTTTCCCGGTGCTTGTCATAGTCTTAATCTTTATTTAGTTATGTTATTTTTTTTGAGAGCGATGAAAATACCAATTAGGTCTACTATATTAGTTTGCCCTGCGTCATACTCATACAGTAGCCTATGCTATAACCCAGTAGTAGCCTATGCTATAACCTAGCTCCTGACCAGTGGCCATCCTTCCGCGATTAGGCTAGTTCTACGTCGGCTTTTCACGCGAATCAACCCATGACATTGACACTTTGTAAAGTTCTGTGACAATTGTAAGATTGTTTCAAGCCCCTTGCCTTTATCTGTTATATTTTAGGTGTTCTTGTGGGAGATGTGAGCCAATGCCACTGGTAGTGGAGTCGGTGTGCTGCCGCGAACAGTCAAGAGTGTGCGAGAGGAGAGAGGAGGAGGGAGCAGACACCCGCTGCATCACAGAACATTCTGGCTTTGAGCCAGTTTGTCTGAATCTGCATGTTCTGCGCACCGCACAAAAATATTAAGAACAAAACTTTAAAGATGCTAAAACTGCGAGTACGACTTACTGTGACTACAAATGATCAAGGTCAAGGGTGGCAGCAGGTGCAATCAGGTCTAAAAGCGTTCCGGAGCATACGTCATCTTTATGTTGGAACGTTGTCAAGACACTGGCCTGTGGATTTCAGTGGCTTGCGTACAAATTTCGAAAATAACAGAGAACCGGGCATATTTATCACAATTATGTATTTCAAATCGAAAATAAAAGTTATTTTAGACTAAATAAAAAAAGGTAGTCTCTAGGTGTCATGAGGTCTTTAACTGTCTTCACTCTGCCCTGGTTTGCCCAATAAAACCCACATTAAACCCTAAAGCGACTGCGTGTCATGGATTCAGTTAGGGCACTCTTTAGTTAGGTTCTCCCTTGTTTTATCCTTTTCTGTAAATCAATTTTTCACTTGAGCGACAGATCTGATGAAAGACATACCAATGCTACATTTATTAACCATGGTTGGTTTTATATGTAATGTATTACCAGCTTGTCATTTCAAAGAATCAACAGATGCAACATCCTAAGAGACCATTTCAAAAACTCTGAAACCTCGAGGATTATTAGTTTTGCCACTGACTGATCAATCACGAAATGTGCTCACAAAGAATACAGCTTAATTCACAAAATTCAAAAGCACTGATTGCCACTCGTATCACTATATAACTGTAGAGAACTCCACAGTTAACACTGCCGTTAGTTAGCTGTTGTGTTCAGTGGAAAAGCTCTGATAAACCCACAGTTCAATACCTGCTCAACAGCTAGAGCAGACAGACTCCATTAAAGAATAGATGCTGAGCCTAGTAGAGCATTTAGCAGCAAAACACCCAGACATTTTACTCATGGGTCGGTGGTAGGGTGACCAGGTGCCAACAAACCTTATGTGGGACAAAGAGTATGTTTGTGCGGGACAATGCGGGACATGTTACTGAGAAATAGTTTGCTAAGAGCTAGTTTAAATTGAAATCTAATGTCTATCTAACCCTTAAAAATATACATTTTTATTGAAACTATTTGCCTATGAATATAAATACCAATGCTTTACAATGGTTTAATTGTTTGCACCAACTATGCACGTGAAGGAATTAAATAAATTTGTTTTAAATTGTGTTTTTTTCTAACAAATTATCATCTGTAAATATTCTCGTATTTTCTTATGATCTCCGATTCTGGAAAAATGAGCAGAGCTAGCTCACTGTCTGCTGACCTGTGGGACCGAGTGTTGCAGAGTGCTGTAAACGTTTATTAAACCATCTGCTGTTACCTCATCTGTTTGGAAATGTTCTTTTGGTTTCAGGAAGGATAAATCCACATATCCATAAGTTTCTTCATGAGCCAGGCGTTCCTTGTGAGTTTGGGGACGTATCTCTTCAAAACATATTCACGTCATTGCTGTGAGAATAAATCAATATATTGAAACATTAGATGATATAATTCACTGTTTCCCAACAGACCAGATTTTGAACTTCTGGTCGTACCGGATGTTATTGTTTGTAGCCTCATGTAACATTTATCTTATATTGTATAAGTAGAGGGAGAATGATGCGTGGAGTTACATACTAAACACAGCACCTCTACCTCTCACTCATTGACGCTGCATTAATTCTATTACGTGTTTAATAACCAATAAACCTCAGAAGAATTGTATAATAAGAAATCATAAATAATGACATCATGAGAGGGCTAAGCAGAACATGCCATGGACCCACCTCCGTCGACGTCAGCCAATAGAAGGAGACAGAAGAACATGACGAAGTCAGATATGCCGAAGACCCGCCCCGTTGCTACTAACCAATAAGAGAAGATGAGACCGAAAGGACCTTAGAGTAGAAAACAATTCTAAAAGTTTGAGAACAGTCCTTCTTCCTACGACGCTGTAGACAGCTTACCACTGGAAAGAGGACTGTGGAGCAGTTAAATAGGAGAAGACCTCGGCCGAGCAAACATTATAAACTTATCATTTGATTGTATTAATAAATCCTGTTCATCTTAGATGAGAAGTTTCTCTGACTCTTTTAGCTTATTCCTACTGTAGCATTTAGAACCCTACAGTGCGCAATGAAAAAAAATGCGGGCAAATCTCACAAAAATTCTCTGTGAGTCGCCCTCCATGGCTACACCTATAAGTAAATACATTCCTCTGTTGATTGATTGACATCCGACACAGCTAATGGTGATAGCCCTCTTGTTTTCCATCAGTTTTGGGTAAAAGCCAAGTTTTAAATGGGCAACTGTCAAACAAATGTGGTACATCGACTAAATGTGTGGGACAAATGATGAACATGCTGTGCTGTCCCGCACAAAGCGATAAACCTGGTCACCCTAGTTGGTGGAGACCAAAACAGAGCCAAAAGGGAACTTTGAACGCTCCAAGTGAACACTGATATTGTTTGTTGCAGTGTGTTTATAGGAAAGTCTTTGCTAATCAAGCTAGAAATGTCAGATGGGTTTATAACTCTGACAAAGAAACAAAAATCAATGATAAACCCAATCAATGAGTTTGTTTGTCTCAAAAAGACCTTGCTGATGAATCCCGCTCACACTTCTACATTCTCCTCCGCTGTGTAATGCCACTAGTGGAGTCACATTTGTGCAGACCGTAATACTTCTTTATCCACATCAAGGGCTCAGGGTGAAGAGTGATGGGAGCAGGTGCTGCTGTGGAACAAAGTGAAAAGCAAGTAAGCAAAATGTGGCAAACTTTTTAATTTGCTCCACAGGGTTCAGGAGGCAATTAGAAGAAGCTCTTGCTGATGGGACAAAATGTCTTTGTTGCCGTCCGTGTCGGGGTGGATGGAGCTTCATGGATGGACCGATGAGTCACAGACCAGGAGAGGTTCAATGCGTTCCAGTCAGGGAAAATGTCCTCTAAGGGGAACGGTTACAGATACTGGGGTGAAAGCAAGCATCTGTGTTGTATTAAAGTGATCATTTGGAAGATTGTATTCAAATACAATCACTACCTATCAAAGAGAAATGTAAACAAATATTATTTTAGCGTTTGGAGCACTAATGAAAGTATTGAAATATTACATTTGCAGTATTACAAAATGTGGCACTTTCACAATAAAAGCAATTTGTTGGCAAAAAACAAATTTTTGCGTGAAGATGCAAAAAGGTGACAAATATTATTTCCTTCACACATCTCTTTCTGCAATTTCAAATTTGCATGTTGTGCTATATTCCTGCTAATGTACAAAAACAGAAAAATACAGGAATAATGACAGAACATGTTGATCCAAATGTTGCACTAATGCACTTATCGGGTACATTTAGAGATAGAAAATGAAGACGCTAGGTTAGGAGTGAAGTCAAACAAAAACAGCTCAGCTTATACTGGCTGGTGACTGGTGCTTGATTTGATGTTACATTTCTTTATAAAAATCTAAATTGTAGAAGACGTGCGAGGCTGATGAGATAAGAGTGCTGGCCGTTCTGCCCCCGGACAACCCTGACCTTATTACTAGGGCTCCCTTGATTAAAAGCAATCAAAGTATGTCCATTTGATTATGGAAAATTGCAGAAAATAGAACCTGTGGCCTACAGACTCAGTAAGGTTTTTATTTATGATTTGAAGGTGTATATATTTTTTTTTTTAATCTCTCAAGCTTGTATTAACCACCATTCAGAGAAACACGCTGCAGTTTCAAAAATCATGGAGATAAAAAAAACACAATTCACCAACTGGACAGCAAAAGCGCTGCATGAAGAAAACATTCGCCAACTTTACGGAACATGCAAACTGTTCACTATAAGCGCTGCATAAACGAAGCACTGCAAATAAAAACGCTGCGAGAAGCTCACAACAATTTAGTAGATAAAAAAAAGTATTGCCACTTTTATGTATTGTTTTTTCTTAACCATTAAAACATTTTTATCACCTCCACCCTCCCTGACTCACTGGACCCCCTGCAGTTTGCCTACAGAGCAAACAGGTCCACGGATGATGCCATCTCCCTCACCCTCCACACTGCCCTCTCCCACCTGGACCAGAGGAACACTATGGAGAATGCTGTTCATTGACTACAGTTCAGCATTCAACACCATTGTGCCCACCAAGCTCATCATTAAGCTCAGGGACCTGTGGGCTTCACGCACCCTCTGTGTTTGGATCTGAAGTCTTCTACAGGCAGACCAGTCAGTGCGGTTGGAACTCTGACAACCTCACATGACTAAACCCCAACACTGAGTTGTTTTCTCAAAAGCCTTGTGTGATCCGCTCCACTCTCTTCTCCCGTTCTAATGCACTATGGATCGTGGACCGTAATACTTCTTACACATCATCAGGTTTGGCTGATGGGACACGACCGTCAGTCGGCCTAGATACAGAACGTGGCAACAGGCTACAAAGGGTTCAGGAGCCCTGACGATCTTGGTGCCAGGACAAAACGTCGTCCGTTCTGACGTCAGCTCAGAGGACTGATATGTCACACAGGAGAGGCAGAGGTACACATCACAAATTCCATCGACGGACTCCTGGGGTGAAGCACAGCTCGGTTCTGGTATTAACTATCATTGGAGGAACCGAAATACAATCACACCATGGATGTACATATAAGCGTTTGGACACTAAGAACGTCTTGAATTCTCAGCTGCGGAGTTCAACATGTGACTCCAAGATAATTGCAACTTTAGTGCACACATCGGAAGTACTGAATGGCTGATCAACCTGTATTGCATTCACACACCTCTATCCGAATCTTCAAGAGGTGTGTAATACTGCTCATGACAAACACCAGAAAAACGGAAATTGCCATCCATGTTGATATGTGACACTATACACCACGGGTACTTAGAGAAAAAAAGGCCTGGTTAGGAGTGAAAGGCACACACACAACAGATCAGTTTCGGGCTGCGACTGGTGACGTGATTCTGATGCATTTCGTGCATAAATCTAGACTTAGAGAAGTCTGATACGGCTTAATAAGAGTGCTGCCTCCTGGCCGGACAATGACTTATACTACATCCTTGATTAAAGCAACAAATATGATTGATTATAAAATTGCAGACACATGCCATACAAACCTGTGTATACAGTACTCATAATTTTATATATTATACATTATATATATTTTTTTAATATCTAGCATTGTTCTCATACCACCTCATTTTCAAACAGTGTAAATAAAAATACTTCCAATGACGCAAACGTGCATAAGAAAATTCCCAACTTTACGTTGAATGCTAAAATATCTTTCACTTTTACGTCTGCTTATTATCGCACACTGAAATAATAAGTTGGAGCACGCTCATAAATTTATTGAAACAAATACTGTATTGCTGCTTATGACAATTTTACCCTTGAAACCTTGAAACATTAAGACATTTGAAAATGGACTGTACTGATATAGTGCTTTATCAGGTCTTCTCGACCCCTCAAAGAGCTATACATACTGCGAGTCATTCACCCATTCACACCTCATTCATGCAGAGCAGTACCACTTGCCCTAGGGAAGCTAACATTCACACACACACACACACACACACACATACACACACACACACACACACACACACACACACACACACACACACACACACACACACACACACACACACACACACACACACACACACACACACACACACACACACACACACATCGTTGGCCATAGGGAGCAACATCAACATGTTGACTGCACAGGCTGGGTTCGAACCTTGTTGAAACACCACTGTTTTTTTGAGGGAAATATAACAATTCACTGTCCAATCTGACTCTTATCAGCTGTGCTCTCCCCTCAGACAAACAGAGACTGGTTCCATATCTGCTCAGACTCACAGGCGGTGGAGTTCAGCCAGCCAGATGACGAGCTGACCCATGCCAGAAAAACCGAGGCCAGAGTTAAACCCAGAGCAAAGAATGTGCACACTTCTAGGCGAGACTTTGAAATCATCCTCCAAATAATCAGTGGTTATGAAGCAGCTGAGAAAATAACAGACGTATTATATATCTGCTAAATGGTGAAACCATGTCTCATAACAAAGGCTATCAAAAAAATAAGCCCACCCTATACAATGGTCTGCTACCAGGCCGGGGATAAATCATCGACCAGCTTTCAGGCGCTTTAGGAGGAGCTATCTCATTCTGCTCCAGTCTTTTCTACTTTCTATAGATGAAACACAGGCTACAAAAACTTCCTGACACTATAAATACATTGGTAAAGAAAGCAGTGGTGTTTGTGTGGCGCTGGAAAGAGAGGAAAGCAACAGGCGGGGGTAAAGAGCCTCAGATAGGGGCCACATCACAATGGGCGGTTGCCACCATTAGATCATAAATAAACAAAGTGTTGGACCCTGTTGTATTTCAGGGTTTAAGTAAAGTGAAACTCTGATTTATAAAAAAAACAAACAAACCCAGATAAAAGGAACCCTGCATTAACAAAGGTCACCGTTGTTTATCTACAATATATTATTGAACGAAATGTAAATAATTAAAGCGGTATATCTGACTTACAGGAATGTAACTCCAGAGTGATTCTGTATTGATCATAAAAGCTCTCTGAAGTTTTCTATTACTCATGCACAGACTCCCCTTTCTCCGCAGCTATCTAAGAACGGAAACAAATAAAAGAACAGGTCTTTAAGTGGACGATGGCCAACTGGTAAACAAGTGTTTTGTTTTTTGAAGGAATCAATCGTTTTGTTAGGGTTGTGTTGTTTCATTTTTATGTTAATATTTACTGTTTAACAAGGCAAAGTGTTGCTACAGGCTACACACAGCTATGGGGTGAAACAATATGATAATAATAATGTCACTATGAAGATTTGGTGAATAATGAACTGAGTCTCAAATCATCTTCTCCTTCACAGTTAACCCTCCAAGTGCAAGGAGGCATTCCTTTCCCCTGACACAACATCTCAGATGTTTGTTTTTTTTCAGTAGCATTTATTCATTAATTTCCATATATTTCTTATAGACAAAAAGAAACTATTAAAAATTCAGTTTATTGTGATTATTCATTTTAAAATTGATTTAGGCTGTGTATCTATCTTTAATTCATCCTGCTCTCTGTAAACCAGTGTTATTAAATCTTGTTCCTCAAAACGCCGTTACATGAGTTATGAGTTTGAATATCAATGAAGGATAACCCGATGACATCTGTTTATACAATGCCTGAATTTAAACAGAAACTAAGTCTTTCAAACGATTTAAATTGTGATCTCGCAGAGGAGACACTTCTTAATTTCAGGAAAACACAACATGTGTATTTGCTGTTTGTTTTGAAGACAACACAACTTAAATGTACAGATTACAATTCTGTTTCAATAATAGTTAAACAAGTAAGGGATAATGTGCTTTTTTTTCATTTACCAGTCTTTAACACTGCCAAATTCCATACTGTGTTCCCTTCGGTGTTTACTTCCTTTCTGTCTTCTTCTGCTGTTCCCTTCAGTGTTTACTTCCTGTTTGTCTCCTCCTTTTGTCCCTTTAGTGTTCACGTCCAGTCTATCTTCTTCTGTGGTTTGGTCTGACGTCCAGCGCTCTGTCTTTTACTCTCTTTCCTTCTATTATAGTATTTTTCTCTTCTTTACAGTTTGGCCATCATGGATCCACAGTTATGTGCTCTACACAAATATGAAAATGAATAATCAAAAACTATTCCTTGGTGTTTTGTGATGGAGGAAAACAATGTCTGTTGACGATAAAGTGACTAGACTTCTTTCTGCGGATTGATATGACTGCGCATTGTCCCTTGACCCTCCTAAGCAACAGTCATGTTACGGTTACCAGTGGTGAGTTATCGAGTATTAACAACCTCTGAAATGTCCAAATCGACCAATCAGAATGGAGTATTCAACTAATCTGTGTAATAAAACCCTTTGTTCGATACTCCTTCATCACAAAGTTATCAATCAGGAGAAAAAATGTTTAAAACAGGGCAGATGGCATAAAAAAAGAGGTTATTTGTAAGAATACTATAGACTAACACATATTTATACTAATATTTCACAAGGAAAAATGGGCTCTTTTAAGATAAGCACATAAATGAAAGATTTGTCCATCAGAAACTTTTGCAAAGCTGCAGGGAGAAAAATAAGAGATATACTGGGAATGAAGTGAGGAAACTATTAAGTTACTTGTGCATGACAAATTATTTTTTTATAAAATTTCTCTCATCTGGATTTAAAGATTTCTCCATTTTAAGTGCATTAGATTATGGAGATGTTGCACTCATCCGGGTTATGTTATCAATTATTCATAACAGTTTGGCAGCGCTCCAGAAGGAAAATAAAATCATTCAGTTGAGCATTTTTCAACATTACATTTCAACATTAAGCCATGTCAAGTCAAAGTTTGCTGTTGGTGAAGAGCACACATTTAAAGTAGTTGAACTTTGGCATACATCTAAATGACCCTCTCTGTTTAACATAAATGATAACTATATTATCAAAATAATTGACTGCAGTGTTGATGCATAATGTAATTAATGAAATGATGCAGCGCCACAGTGTCTCTGTGGATTGAACATGCATTGTCATCAAATATTCCATCAGCTTGGTTATACCCTTTACACTAATGTCAACTTATTCTCAGAGCCAGTATTGGTTTTCTTTCTGAAATAAGTTTTTCGGAACAAATGTGCATGAAAATCCACTAAATCACCGATAAAACCCCCTCCACCAAGTTTTAACATTTATGTCCCCTGTACAAACGTCCCCCGGGCGGTGCGACTGGACAGCTCTTATCACTCAGCCGGGGTGTGTGACAGGGGCCGGGTCGCAGGGGAGGATGTGTAACTCATTCCCAGATTATGGCGGGGATCTGTCTCCCCATGCTGCTGCTGCAGCGGGGCCCGCTCGCCGACTCATCAATCCCCTTTCAGACACACCACGCCCCCGCAGCCCTCTGTTCACTTATCACCCCAAAAACTACCACCATGCACTCTAAGTAACTGCTTCCCCTGCACTAATCTGTTCCAATCCCCCACAATGCCTTTCATCCTCTGCATCAAGTCCTTTTCCATCTTTTTTTTTGTTGCATGTATTTCACCAGAGACTCCTGTGATAACGGCCTTGTGAGAAAGTATTTGTATTTTTTTACTTTTGGACGGTACAATGTGCATTAATTAACATGAGCACTTGAGTCCATCATGTAAATGTGCCAGATTTAGCCATAGAGGCTAATTTTCATCTGCAGCCCCTGGCAGGTTGATAGCATTAAAAGAGAACATACAAGAGCACATAAGCACAGGAAAGCACATGAGCACAAATGACTTACGATTGCAGCACATATAAAAGCACATATGCCCAGTTAAAAGGCCGTTTTAAAAACCCATTTACAAACAACAAACCCAAAAGCACATACATAAGCAAAGATAAAACATGCATAGAAAGTATGAAAAACAAAAGAAACAATGTCTCACTGCTCCGTTCCATCTCCCCGACGCGGCAGCTTGGTTATAAACGTAAGATGTGAAGGCGAATGTCTGGTGATGAATTCAGAAGGTGGAGGAGAGACGGATGGAGGATGGCGGAGGCAATTTGATCTCCATGGGTGGTCTATGAAGTTTAGACTGACCTCCAGCTTAATGAGGAAAACTAGCAACCGTTTGGAGTACAGGAAGGGGGGGGGGGGGGGGCGGGCGGAGAATGAAAATATGCAGATGCTTCCAGAGGGCCTTTTTGTGGAGTTGGTTGCCCAGCAAAGCAAGCGAGTATGAGGGCTGCATCAGAAGGGAATGCTAGCTGGTCCTCTGTCTTTTTGAAATCTTTCCTTTGTCTGGCGCTCTTTTTCTTTTGTTTTTTTCTCAGGACTGTTAAGCCATCATGAATCCAAAGTATTGTACTCTTCACAAATAGAATAATATAAATTTAAAAAAGTATTCCATGTTGCTTCTAATGTTTGTCGTTCACAGCTGACGTTAAAAAGACTGGACATCTTCCACGGATTGATATGACTGCACATAGACCCTAAGCAACGGTCATGTTCTGCTTAGAAGTGGTGTGCTTGTGAGTATTAACAATCCCTGAAATGTCAAAATTGACCAATCAGAATCAAGCATTCAACTAAGCTGTGTGATAAAACATTTAATTAGATACTCCTTTATCACAAAGACCTCAAACAGCAGACACATTGTTTAAAACTGGGCAGAAGGCATAGCAAATGGGTTATTTTATAATCCTGAACACAAACATATTATTATTTATCTTTCACAAGGCTCTTTTAATAACTCCAATTTGATCTCCATGGGCGGTCTACCCTGTTTGGACTGACCTTATGCTTAATGAGGAAAACTAGCAACCGTTTTTAGTAAAAGGGGGGGGGGGGGGGGGGGGGGGGGGTCGGAAGGAAAATATGCAGATGCTTCCAGACGTATTTCTGTGGAGTTGGTTGCCCGGCAAAGCAAGCGAGTATGACGGCTGCATCAGGAGGGAAAGCTACAGCTGGGCTTCGGTTACTGTATGCGGAGCCGGGCTGCCACTTTGTGTTTGCCAGCAGCGCTGAGCGGACACCCTACTTTGATTAAAGGTGTTTATACTGGCCATCTGATCCTGTGTGACAATAGACCCAGGCCTGACTATAACCTGAAGCTAAACACACACTAATGAGGACCAGGCTGGCCAGCCTCCGTCTCCTCTTTAAATGTGACATTGTGAATCAGGATCACAATACCTTTTCAGAAATAGCCTGTGCTTGCTGGGTCACTTTAACTTTTTTTCCCCCTTCTCCCAATGGTCAACACGAAAACTATTTGTGGAAGGGACACTCTAAGGGGGTGGCTGGATAATTCAGTGCCATGAGCATGCAGGTGACTCTATTGTTGGTGCAATACAGCTTTAGGGAGCAGTGATGCAATCAGGAAGTGATGTCGAGAATTAGCGGCGTCTAACGTTACAGTGCCATTGATCCGACGGCTTTTGAAAACGATAGTATGCTGATCTGTAGTAATTTGTTATGTGATATACTATTTCAGCCAAACCTGATATTTGACATCTGCTTCTTTTCAACATTTTTTTTTTTTTTTACGGGGGGAATTAGGAGGGAAAATCATATGAGGGTCAGGAATGTTTCCACATCCAATTGTATTTGAGCTTTGCTATTACTACCTGCACGAATGTCCACATTAATAAAGAGCCAGACTCGTAGTAATAGAATAAGAAAGTGCAATTTTGTGGAGTTCACTTCCCATCACGTTGTCCAGCTTCAAAAATCAAACTCATTCCATTCCACCTTAGCGGTATTAAAATTGCGTTTGGATGGAAGAAATGGACAAAGTCATAACCATGGTCATGTGTCTGTACAAACTCAATGCACCCATACTGTGTTAGTTCCTTCCCCACGGTGATAGATCCAACAGTTGTAACACTATATTTGATGCTGAGCGCGCATCAGGACAAATTGGTTCTCTTGCGGTGGTGTTTAATGCGTTTTTAATAATATATTCGCCTCATCAGCATCTCACCTCTCAGAGCAAGCGTGTATACTCTAAATGGGCAAAGGAAGAGTGGGCCAGACAAATAGCTTTTAAGAGGTCTTAGTGAGGAATGATGGCAGGGAAGATGTATGGCTCAGCAAAATTAGATCCATCCTGGGAGAAAAAGAAGCAAAACTTAAGCAGAAAGTGTGGAACTGGTATTAGTTCTAAAGAAATATAAAGCAAGAAGCATGAGCATCAATCACTATGGGTCACTTTATATCACATATGCAGTGTTGGATCAAACAACTTTTTCATTAGAACATCCCTGTATTTTTATGGATTGTAATACAAGAAATACTTAATTTTTTTACATGGGCTGAAAAAACCGACATCTTCTCATAGCAACTAAACGTTTTTTTTTTTTAACTTAGATGCATTATTACACTAATGATGAGTCAGATGTGTATGTGTAAAAATGGAAATGATTGCTTGTAGGGACATCTGTAGTTTCCAGAGCTCTTTAGCCTCTTTCAGCTTCTTGTTTTGGTTTTCTAGACAGCAACAGTACTGTTACTGTTCAATCTTACTGCCCTCAAGGTTCTAATTTCCGCAAGAAATATCTTATTGCAGAAAACAATATATGATTCTAAGATATGTTCACCGTAACATTAAGACCTCTAGCTAAAAAGCTAATCCAAATCATGGAGCGGATACTTTTGTAATGTAGCGGATACAGGGGTCTTCTCTCTCCGAATGCCTTTCTAGTTTTCTCTGTCATTAATCTATACTGTATCAACACCCCAGCCACAAAAAAAAAGTGTGAACATTGTATGTACAATTTCCTCACAGCGCTAAATACAGTACAGGCTAATGTTGCTCTGTGTCAGCTGATGGGTTACCTAGAAACCATCTGCTAACACATTAGCTACAGGTTTAGGTAACGGAAATACCATCCTCTTGGTTTAATATTGAAAAGTTTAAAGGTGTCGTGGGACAGGAATAACTTACCAAACCACATGAGGGACACAAACCTTGACTTCTGAGGTCAAAGCTCTGTGCTGTGCAGCAAACCACCTGTGATTTCGGGGTCCAGAAATATGACACCTCCTGGAATGGAACTGTTCCAGTGAAGTAATCCATGCAGCATATACATTTCCTACAAAATATAATAGAATAAACCTTTAAGTAAGATATAAATACCTTTTAGCTTAACACGGTAAGCCCCAATTGTCTTCTTAAAGACACGTTTACTACATTCACTCAAGTACTTGAAATTATTTAGATTTGGTTTAAGTGGTATATTTAAAAAGGTACCATTTTCACCAGTCATCATCCTTCATTCTGAGTTTGACACTAAGATGGACGATTTAGGCAACTGATTGACCCCCCTTGACCTGAACGATCTAATAGCAACCTGAGAAACAAAACAAAGGGGGCCGACACAAGGTCAGCCCAGCCATTAGGCTTGATCCCAAATACCTCCCATCGCTCTTCCAATTAAGCCGTCAAAGTGGGGCAGATGGTGGCGACACTATCGGGGTGCCGGGCTGCCCCCGTGCCCACATCTTGTACCCTCTCACAGCCATCCATCACTGGAGGAGCTCTAATTAGCTTGTTATTCTGCCATGCAAACTATTTCAAGCCTGTGAAAAGGCCTCCTCGTGTTTTGAATGACAGGGAAAGCATTGAGAGAGGGCAAATGGAAGGAGGGGAGGAAAGCCAATCACTGTGTGGAGAATGGCATTTGAATAGCCTTTTCAACACACCGCAGCAGCAATTATATTCCCCCTTTAGACTTCCTGCCAGGATATTTTCCGTGTTGTCTCTTCATCAAAACAGTGCCATCAATTGACAAGTTAGGCTTGATGGAATAAAAGACCATGTGAGAGAGGTCAAAAGAGTAGTTTCTTATTTACTGGATGTCATGGCAGTGGAAATGAAAAAAGCATTTGGTGGAGGCAAAGGTTAAACAATTTCAGTAACTGTCGACGTTAATTGTCAACGTATTATCGACCAACCGACCAATCCTCTTTTGAAAAATACAACAGAACACGATCTGCAATACAGAGGCAGAGAGCAGAGGGGGGAGTGAAGTGGATAACCTTTGAACCTTACACAGTTTCAGCTATTTTTTTATTATATTTATCCTTTATTTACAGACTGATGTCTTTGCCACATCTGAGGGATTTTTATTATTAGGCACTATTTGGGCGATTCAAACAATCAAGGTTGTTCTGTAACCATGGCTGTAAAGATTGCGACTTAATAATTTAATTCTACAAAACACAAGTACGCTTGACATTTGATCAACAGTTACTGGGCATTGTTCTAAACATAGAGATGAAAGCCTCTGTTAATCGCCACACATATACTGATATTAGTTTAAAACTTTTGAATGTTCTTGAAACACCAAGAAAAAACTAAAACTAAACTAAAACGTACACTCTGTCTGAGAAGTAGCTGGTATCTAAACTTTGAGCGGAAGGTCCCTGGTTCAAGTCCCCAAACAGACAACGCACATAGTTCAATTTAGTCCCAATATTTAACCCATACTATTTTAAAGAACAGTGGACAGCTCTCTACAGCACCCTTTGAGCAGTCTGTTGGTCAAATGCCTTCCTCAGCGGCACCCAAGCAGTGTTCAGGTGGTGAACTGGTTGCTTTCAAAGCATCTGTTCACACACTGTACATAGACCGTTCGTGCACTTGAACCAATGACCTTTCTGTTTTATATTGGCCTACTTTCTGTGTGATGTTCCTCTATGCATTTCCTAACACACAGAGTGAGAGTGTAATTGTTGTTTGTAGTTAATGCTGATTTCACTTGCTGTTTTGGGAAAATATGGGTCCTCTATTATGCAAAATTGAATTTTTAGATGTCTTTTACACATAAATATGTGTCCGTGGTGTGTAAAGACAACCCTCTCTCTTTTCCTCCTTACCCACATCTCTAAAAACGGGGGTACAAACGAGCTGATCCAATCCATGACATCATAACTGAAATGTGGGCTGACTTTACATTGAACTCCTGTCAACGTCCCACGCAAGTGACACCTATCGTCCTCCATATCTAGTCGGCGAGCTGAGTCCCCTCCGCAGCACCTCTGTGTGTTCAGCAGGATGTCTGCAGGAGGGACTTAGATATAATGTCTCTGTTCTAGTGGTAAACACTGAGAAGTGTTTCAGAAATAATGTTGGATGTGGTTTGCAACATAATATGGGGTTTAATCACGTCAGTCTTTAGATGAATTTCTCTGTTAAAACTTCTCTCTTCATTCATGTGTTTTATACCTGTTGTGTTTATTTGATTATCTTTGCTCTTAAATGACTGTTTTTAAATGCCTTTTTATAATGTGTTTCTGCTGCACTATTTCTTAATGCTCTATTTCATGTTTGTAAAGCACTTTGAATTACCTTGTGTTGAAAGGTGCTATATAAATAATCTTGCCTTGCCTTGCCTT
The DNA here is from genome assembly GCF_036324505.1 of Eleginops maclovinus. NCBI lineage: Eukaryota > Metazoa > Chordata > Actinopteri > Perciformes > Eleginopidae > Eleginops > Eleginops maclovinus. Next base: position 23,457,688 of record NC_086355.1, on the reverse strand, counting down.
GCCTTCAGACAGAGCGCTGCATGCCTGCAAAGGTGCGTGGCCAGCTTCAGCTCAGCTCAAATTTAAAGCGACAGTCACAGAATCAGCACTTCAGGAACATGGCTGAAATAGAGGGGGATGAGGCATGCTACAATGGGGGATCTGTTTGGTATTTTGAGAAAAACACTTCACAGACAAGTTTTGTATATATTTTGCCCTACAATATATTGTTAAAATATAGCATAATAGGAGACCTTTAATGTTGAAGGTTAAAGTCCCCTATTATGCAAAATACACTTTTTAATATCTCCCCTGTGTGTTAAGAGACCCAGAAAATGTTAGCATAAAAGGTTCTCTCTGTTTTCCTACTGATCCAAGTAAGTGAAAGCTGCTCAAGAAATGAGTGAGTTAGGTTTCGGAGCCAGACTCACTTCCGCAAAGTGGCGTGGCCAGCAGCAGCTCATTAGCATTTAAAGCTACAGACACATAATCAGTTTGGAATGTTGAGCAAAAAACTTCAGAGACATATTTTGTATACATCTGAGACCTATAATACATTATTTAAATACAGTATAATATGTGACCTTTAAAATGTATTATTCAGTCAGTCACTTTGTCATCCAAACTAAATTTCGACCAAATGGGCTGACTCTGACTCTGCTTTGTAGGGCATCAATCTTTCACAGTAACTATTTACGAGTGCCTGCCTGTGTTTATGGAGGAGGATATATTTTCAAAAGAGTAATTATAGTAGCAATAGACTCTTACAACTCTGTTTGTTTTATTATTGGATTTGCATTTTGTATGCGTTGGCATACAGGCAACAATGAAATCTAACTGCATGGGAGCTTCTTTCAAATACTAATCCGAAAATGTTTGTAAGAGTGTTGAGGGGTGTGTTGTATTTCACTCACTTCTTTCATTGGCATAGTTTATTATCTTGATACTGTATGAGCAACTTTTTAAGAAAGTTAAACATCAAGCAATTGGTTTTAAGTTCATGCGTAGAGAGCAGCTCCCTAGATGTCACACCGTGTAAGCATGGTGCAGCTGTGAGTTATGGATGTGAAATGTATGTGCTCATGTTGTAATTAGCCTTTCAGGTCGAACTACTGGCATTTCATTGAGTGACATTAGAAACCAGGCAGTGCTTCAGTGTGTGTTTGTGTGTGTGTGTGTGTGTGTGTGTGTGTGTGTGTGTGTGTGTGTGTGTGTGTGTGTGTGTGTGTGTCTGTGTGTGTGTGTGAGTGTCTGTGTGTGTGTGTGCGCCTCTCTCTGCCTGCAGTGTTGAGGCAGGTGGTGCTGGCGTCACAGGTGTGCTACTTGAGCCGTGTCACCCTGCATTTCCTGTCCCTCCAATCACAAGATGGCCGCCGTCCATCAAAAACACCGGTGGGGCTTTTTTTTATTGCCTCTCCAGCTATATTGTTTCCCTGTAAAAAAAAAGGTCAGCGAAAACAAAGAGTGATTTGTGAGACAGGTGACCAGTGACCTCATGGTCTTGGCTATATGAAATGATTCCTGCCAACAAAGTGCTTCATGCATGAGCGACACTCCAGTCAATGTTTTTAGAAGGGAAATTTGAACAACTGTATTTCTGTTTATCTGAAAATGGAAGGGAGTTTTTTCTTCACCAAGGCAGTCCCTGAAAATACTCCACAACAGCTCAGGGCAAGGTTGGATATTAAAAAGTCCTTGGGATAGTGATAGCTATTAAACAGAGATCCAATAACTTCATGTTTCTATAATAAAACTAATTTTCATGTCCAAGATTAAAGCTGTTTTGGAACATGACTGCGCTGCTGGGAAATGTAGGATTTCCTATCACATAAGGGATTACAGAAGATTAATTAAAATGTTCTGTCCAGCCCTCATTGTTATTCTTCTTATCCATTCATGTATCAGTGAGCATTTCATTCCAGCTCCGTCTTTAAGTCACAGGTTTATGAGATACTGACAAAGTTGGAAATCAATTATTCATCACGATTCCAGATAATAAAGTGAAATGTGGAAGCCGGTAAATGAGCCACAAAGGTTGTTGGAGGTAATGAAAAAATAATAACCTGTCATCAAAGTGACTCATTATCCAGAGAAATACAAAGGCTGAGCATGTAATGCCAATACAACAGGGGGACAATAAAGTCCCCATTATAATATATAGATAATACTATTTGGTTTCATTGTGGTCATATATCAATCAATGGTAATAAACAATTTGCCCATGAATTGAAATACAGATGTTTCCTCCTTCCTTTAGTGCTATCTATCACACTCGATTGATTTGTGTTAGTTTTTGAATGTATCGTTAGTGGGAATCTGCCCTCTTTCATATATAATGGAACTACAGTATATGGCACTAGACTTGTGAGGCACCAAGTGGCAGACAAAATACTTAGCTGTAGTATTTGAAAGCCAAAGTGCAATGTTTCTAACCAGAAATCATGATCTGCTTTCTAAAAGAAAGTGACTGATCTTGTTTTGAGCAGATTGATGTACTTTTAAAGAGGACATTATACTTGTATGGTTTAATATAAGCATTTAGTGTCTCTACTGGGACATGTCTCTATGCTTTAATGTTCAAAAAGCTCTTTATTTCTCTCATACTGCCTGTGCTGCAGCACCTCTTTTCACCCTCTGTCTGAAACCAGAGCCCAGTCGGCTCTGACTGGATTGCTGGCCGGCTCTGTTGTGATAAGCCATCCACTGAGAGATGTCCCGCCTTAGCCTATCACATACACTGTGTGTAAGCACCTGCCATTACAGGTGCAAGAGTTACCAAATGATATTATTATGTGATGGAAGAAAAAAGAGGAGACCAATGGAGGCGTTTCAGGCCTTTGCTGACCACAAAATCAGATATATATCACTTCAGGAAAGGGAAACCCAAAAAAGGATTAAAACAAATCCTTTTAAATATTTTTTCTTTCTACCAAAATGCATCCACCAACAGACATCCTGCAGCAGGATACACTTTATACTTTTTTCACTCACAACAAGGTTGGTGGATTATCTTGAGTATAGGTAAGTTTTAATGCAGATTTTCATTTAATTCCATTATAGGAAAAGCAGACATATTTGTGGTTGATATTTCTAACAATTGGAAACATACAACAACTTTAAAAATACTACAAGTAGGATTTTGTGGTGTAGAGTCCCTTTAAAGTTTGACAAGGCTTGTTGATCCATTTTACTTTTCTTTACTCTCTTTAGCTTTTTCTTGCTCTTCCACCCTCCTGTCAAGTGCTTTGAGAGCATTTTACTTGGCCAGTTTTATGTCTTTCAGATAGATTTTTTTCTTTTGACACAATCCCTTTTTACACTCTTTATTTGGTAGTGGATTTAAGACACAACAAGACAAGGCACAGATCCCCTGCCTAGTTTGTCCTGTCAACACCATGTCCATCTCTCTGAGTCCGGAGCCAGGAACAGGCCTCTTGTTGTCGGCCGTTTGTATTGATATACAAAACAAACATTCTGCTCAGTGTTATTAGAAGTGAGCCAGAGCTTTATTGATTGATCTGACACCAGTTTCACATTTGCTCCAGCCTGATATCAGGCTGTATTACACAGGTTCATATGAAAATCAATGTTCTATCTGATCTAATCAGTGTATGATTGAAATGATAAAACAGCAACTGCTTTAAATGTTAACATAAGACAGCTGTTCTATGGGAGAGCAGTAAACATGGTAAGGGAGATGTTATTCAGTTTATTTACATCCACTCAAATTGATTTAAGACTAGAATTATTAATAGAAGAATATTTGGTTTTGCTCAATATCTTAAAGAGGCCCTATCAGACTTTTTTAGGTTTCCCTTTAGTGTAGTATATGGTTTTTTTTGCATGGAAATGGTCTGCAAAGGTGAAAAACTTTCCACCTCTTTTCACCCCCTGTCTGATTTCGGACAGAGGGTAAAAAGAGGTGCTGCAACACAGGCAGTATGAGAAAAATAAAGAGCTTTTAAAGTATGTAAACAAGTCACAGGAAAGGCACAAAATATAAATAGGAATTTATTAATGAATCCATGAAGTATATATATCCGTGTGGAGATCGTATTGAAACGCAGGAGACGTTCATTACAGTTCAGCACACGAATGCGTGTCTCGTTTAATCACACAGTCAAAGTTAACAAAACAAGATGGCGCTGTCCTGACCAACAAGCATGGGGCTCCACGTCATCGTAAACACAGATTAATTAAAGGGACCACGATCCCTTTTTACAGTTGTACTTTCAAGCATAAACCAACGGTCATACTTACAGGCATGAAACAACAGTGTGTAGAACCACACTTAAGAAGGAGGTGAATTATGTATATTACATTCACTACATCCGTCTATTAATCTATCCATGAAGCTGAAAGTTAGCATACTATGTCCTCTTCATTAAATGACAGATATATAAACGGAAATAAAATAGAACGCCTTGACGAGAGGGTTAAATAAAGTTTGCCATGTGTGGAAGCTTGCTATCCCTGGAAAACAAAGAAAAAAATGGATTTGATTCCCCTGGCCTCTCTTACAAGGACTTTCACCCGGGAGGACAGGCCTTCACAAACGACCAATAACAATGATGATGAATGGACGTGGTCAAATGGCGATTGTCTCCCACTTCCTGTATGCCTGCTTGTCAATAAGAGATGGATTATCAAATCACTTGCTCACTATTTTCTCCGGGCTTTGGTCAATAGTCTCTCCAATTAACGTCCAATTATCCCGACCAGTATTAATCACCCGGGACCAAGGGCAGTGATGTTGGTAAAAGGTCACATATGTGCAATGAAGATTAACAGTGACATGACATTGATTGTCTGGCAGTAAGGTTAATGTAGTGGGTGCGTTGTAAGCTGTTGTGGCTGCCGGATGCAAAGCAGGAAGAATCGGGGAAGTTAACAAGAGTGATGTGGCCTCTGACTGGAGGGAACAGGTGAAGAATAGGCTTTTGTTTAGTCTTTCTACATCAAATCCCTTAAAAAGAGCACTGGCTTGCAGACTAATGGATAACATGCAATGGGATCAAATAATATGGAAACAAATATGGTGACTGTATTCCCTTATAGTTGTTCTATGTTAGATCATTTTTACAGCTAACCTTTTTTATCATTCCCTCCCTCCATTTGTCTCCCTTCATTATCGAAAAAGTCTGATGTTTCAACCAAGCATTCCTGTGTTTTGGTCATGTATCAGGCAAAAACCACTGGCACCAGCAAGAAAATAGAACTCAAAAGCACAACCAGACAAAAAGGCTCTTAGTCAAGTCGTTTAATCAAAAAGGGCAAAAGAATACAGACAAAATCCAAAAAAGGCAGACGAAAGCAACAAAAACCCACCAACTACATCGGTGTAAAAATACTAATTCAGAAAACAAGAAATAACCAACTAAGTCAGTTGGAAAAGGCAGCGAAATGCTACGAATGTGGCTAACCCTGGGAATCCTCTGGGAGTACTTCCTGGTTGATAGACAAGACAAACTGGCAATGACCAATGCAACAGCACAGCTTGTATACACTGGGGAAGAGGGATGATTAGGGACAGCTGAACCTCGTTGAGGGTGAGGGGCGATTAGCCAGGACCAGGCTGTGATATCATGTTGGTTGATTCTAAATGACCAAAGTCTTTGCTTTCAAATAATCAAACTTTATCACCATATTCACAGCCTGTCAACCTCAGCGATCACCATCTCCCTTGATCAGTACCGCTCCCCCTCCCTCCTTCCAGCTCCATAAAAAATGCATGACAGACTGAAAGTAGCACTGCAGGGCCCAGGACGGTAGGTTTTGTTCTGATCTCAAATAGAAACATAATTAGTCTTGGCTTTCAGAACATCAACATATTGCAGAATTCAAATGATAAAAAGTGTTCAAGCTTGTTAAGGTACGTTGACAGGCGATAAATGGTGCAGTTTAATGGCAGAGGCTTTACAACAGGTGTTTTCTCTGTATTTACACTCAATCACACTTCCAAACTCATACACTCCAAACTATCGTCCGCACTTTTCCTCATCCAAGTAAAATAAACACCTTGTCCGATGCTACTAGCTTACAGGTAGTTAGCCTTGTCAATACTTAAATTCATCTCTGGGCATAATGATCTGCTGGCTCTTGAACATCATGAGAGGGACAGCCTGCTAACAAGCTTTGTTATAAGACAAAGATTTCAGAATCATAGCTAATCCAATATGGTCTTAAAGGGGGGCAAAGGGTAATATGCCTCCAAAATATTAAGCCTTCAGCCCCCTCATAAAATAACTATGGCTGAAATAAATGGCTAAATGATTGTGTATGTGTGCAATATTGTGTGTGTGCATTCTTTTATCATGCCTTTAGCACTCGCCACCCTGACAAATAACCACAAGTGGGTTGGGTAACCATACAGAGTATAAAGAAAAAGTCACTTCTCTAATAGAAGGGCAAAATGGCAGGCACTCATGCCCCCTTTGAGGTCTATCGATGCATATGCTTACTGTTTGTAATGGATAATGTAGGGTTCTAAATTCTATAGTAAGAATAGGCTAAAATAATCAGAGAGACTTCTCATCTAAGTTGAACTGGATTTATTAATACAATGAAATGATACGTTTATAATGTTTGCTCGGCCGAGGTCTTCTCCTTTTTAACTGCTCCACAGTCCACTTTCCAGTGGTAAGCTGTCTACAGCGGCGTAGGAAGAAGGGCTGTTCTCAAACTTTTAGAATTGTTTTCTACTCTACGATCCTTTCGGTCTCATCTTCTCTTATTGGTTAGTAGCAACGGGGCGGGTCTTCGGCACTTCTGACTTCGTCATCTTCTTCTGTCGTCTTCTATTGGCTGACGTCGACGGAGGTGGGTCCATGGCATGTTCTGCTTAGCCCTCTCATGATGTCTCTATTTATGATTTCTTATTATACAATTCTTCTGAGGTTTATTGGTTATTAAACACGTAATAGAATTAATGCAGCGTCAATGAGTGAGAGGTAGAGGTGCTGTGTTTAGTGTGTAACGCCACGCGTCATTCTCCCTCTACTTATATATACGATACAATATTAGCTACATGCTACCTGAGGCTGAAAACAATAACATCCGTTACAACCGGAAGTTCAAAATCTGGTCCGTTGGGAAACAGTGAATTATATAATCTAATGTTCCGTTTCAATATATTGATTTATTCTCACAATAAACAGAGATGTATTTATTTCATTCATCAAGATTTTTACTTTTCCCACAAATGCAAAGGGTCCGTAGGCAGAACAGAGCATGGGGACAGTAATGTGTGACTGTCAGCTGACAAACTCTGATGGCACAGTGTGAAATGAAATTAACTTGCCCTTGTCCAGGAACCTTACCTCTTCACGTGTACCACACTGCACACAATTCATGCTTTTAAAACAAGGGCAGGTCCTGGACTTGACCCGTCTTCTTCATCTTTCAAGCATTTTTCCATTATGGGCTGGCAGCAGTACATCAATAGTACATTCATCCGTAGAGAAGTCTCCATCAAAAATCAATAACGTTTGAAAACCTAACATATGCAATACGCTGCAGCCCAAACACACGTCATCTGATATGCCAACGCAGCAGCCCCGTGCTGACATGAATATTTCTGTGTCTGCCCTTGAAATAATTGATTTTCCTTGGTTAAGCAAAAGGACAACAGGCTGATGAAACATGCAATTTATCATAAACTCAGGGCTGTTGTGAATAGTGCAACATCGTTATACCCACAAAACTGCACATGAACACACACACACACACACACACACACACACACACACACACACACACACACACACACACACACACACACACACACACACACACACACACACACACACACACACACACACACACACACACACACACACACACACACACACACACACACACACACACACACACACACACACACAAATTTAAAGCAGCAAATGTTCTAATCTAATTACAAAACCATTCCAAGACAAACAGTGACACGATAACAAACACACACACACTCACAAACACTGCACTTTCTCTTATCTCTTGTAGCAGCCTCTGTGCCAGGGGACTCATGAGTTGGGCCTTGATCCTTCCGCTCCCTGAAGACATAGTGCTGATTACTGTGGCCTGCCAGCTAGATCGATGAGTCATCAATAACAGTAATAATGTCTAACATGCTGCGGCTAGCCCTTATTGTTGCCTCCATGACGGCTCCGAGTCAGAAAGGGAATCGAGTCAATATGTGGCGAGACGTCGACATCTATAAAGGAATCAGCCATAACTCTGTATGGGAATGCTTTGATGATGAAAGCAGCCTAATTAAACAGTTATGCCGACCCTCTTGGTAATGCGGAAAGAATTGGATACGCGTTTATCAAAACAGTTATTCTCTCTTTTATAACTACTATGTCCTCAACAGCCATGCACCACTGATACTCAGATACTCTTGATACACAAAAGGAGTTTCCAAAAAAAGGTTTTTTACTAGAGGTAATATTCCATAGTCACAAAAGTCTAAGCATAACGCACACTAGCGTGGTGATAACTCAAAACGATCTGGCACTGGGCACAGAGACAAACACAGCTTAAATATACAAGGTGAACACAGGTGTAAACAATAAGGGCGGGGCAGTTAATCAGGTCAAGTGGAGGGACAACCAAGGAGGGGAAATCAAGCTCCCTGAAATGAGAAAGGATGTTAGTGATAAAATAAAACCGGAAATGACACACAGGAAATGGCTGACAACAAAAAGGATTATTGGACACAGACTAGACAATACCTATACATAAACTAAGGTCAACAAACCATAACCATAATTCAGCATATTTGCCGAGACACAACACAATCATTTTAGAGTATAATTGGCTTGAATGCAACGTCAGAGCCGAGCTTTTTATTTTTGGGAAATCTGTGTTCACATGCAGTTATCTAATGAAATAGATTAGCTGTAAACATAGCCTATAAATTCCAACTCCATTGTAGCATCATAAATTGCTAATAGAACCGTAAGTGTGGGCAAAAGGATGAGGAAGTCTAACTACTTCACTTCACTTGTATATACTTTATTTACTTACTCCCCAGTCAAATGATTCAGGTAACAACCTAGCATCAGCTTCATCTGATATTTACACCTGTTATATTAGGTGTTAAGTACTGACAAAGGATTTATTTAAGAACAAGAAGTTTGTGTGATGCCATTTTTAACCTAGTAACCAAATCAGTAAACTCTAAAGCTTTGCTTTTTCGGCGCTACACATTTAAAAGCCATGAGGTGTTTAGCCTAGCTTAGCATATTGTACGCAGGCAGAGGGAAACAGCTAGCCTGTCTAAAGACAACAAATACTCCAGACACGTTTTTTTTTCAGATAATTGTTTTCTGTTCTCATTTTTTGCTAAACTAAGCTAAAACCTGACTCCATACTCGCACACACATGTGAGCATTACAGTGTTTCATCCATATAAGCATGTTTATTTAACTGCTTAAATCTTTTCTTTAACCATGCAAGAGCTAAATCAAAGCTAATAAATCTTTCAGGAAGATCCCTGCTCCTTCTTCTTTTCATCTTTTGTAAGTTTAATTGAAGGCAGACATTTAGTATTCTCTGTGCCAAAAGGACTTCACAAGATGCTGTGGATCTAGACAAGATGAATTAGGCGATGATGACTTAATGATACATTTCTATGGTGCACCTGAGAGAGAGAAACTGGCTACAACCGACCAAATGATGAAAGTCTTTCAAGCAGCAGTCGGAATAATAACAAAGGGAAGGATATTCATGAAAGAGTCAAGGAGAAAGAGAGAAGGAAGCACAAGGTTCCAGGCCTTAAGGTACCTCCTCGGTAATTACCAGAAGGTAGGCATTAAACATAAATGCATCATTATGTTAACAATTAATACAATTATGTCAGCCCTCCCGGCGAGCTTGTTCTGCTGAAGCTGGGATATGTGCGGTGGGTTGGGCAGAGTGTTTGTGTGTGTGTGTGTGTGTGTGTGTGTGTGTGTGTGTGTGTTTTCCTGCACAGTCAGATGTGTGTATGTGTGTCTCTGGGGAAAGGAATTGTACCTATTTGACACCAGATTGAAAGGGGCCCTGATATGCTTTTTAGTGTTTAGCCTTTCCTGTAGTGTGTTCTATATGTTGTATGCATGGAAATGGTCTTCAAAGGCTAACATCCCTGTGTTCCCTCCATAGGGGTTTTCTCTCCCCCATACTCCCTCCCTGCCTGAAAGGCCAACATTGGACTCCTTTGTTTACTTCCAGAACATAGTAACATTATTGTATATATTGTATATAACACATTGTGATAGGTTAAGGGGCGGGACATCTTTAAGCAGTTAACCATCACAACAGAGCCGACCAACTAACCAATCAGAGCAGACTGGGCTCTGGTTTCAGACAGAGGGTGAAAAGAGGTGCTGCGGCACAGGCAGTATGATAAACATAAAGAGCTTTTTGAACATTAAAGCATGGAGAAATGTCCCAGTAGAGCCACTAAATACTGAAAATTATAACAATTGTGTCCTCTTTAAAGTGTAAGAGGGTCATGAATTTTGGTAAGAGACATTGCTTTTGGTTTTCAGATAGTACCACTAAGTACTATTACAAATATGAAGCGGTAAATGAGCATTATGTGTCCCAACCACAACCTGGAAACCTTTGTTTGCATCCTTCATTGTTTCCCCATCCTTTGTTCCCATTTAATCTCTGTGTCTTTGTTTAAACCCACAAGTAAAAAAGAAATGATACAAGCACATTTTTTTATTAAATGAACATGTGCATTTCAATATAACAAACAACAAAACCAACTCTTTGTCGACTGTTTTTTCTTTCTTTTGCAGCGCCTGTGTTTGTTCTTTTTCTGAGAGAACCACATATCAAGGTTTCTTTAGCAGCCGTGGCCGGTGGTTAGGTCAGGAACAGTGGAATAATACACCGTTGAACTGCACAAGTCATCAAGGAAAAGTCAACTGTGATCATTCCCATGAAACAGAAGCATTCTGATGTTCATTCATCTGTTACCGCAGCCCGTCATACTTGATGTGATCGTCTGCGCTGCTGCACTTGGCAGGTTGCCTTTATCCATATCCAGCATCGAGGCTCCCCTTTCTTCCAGGAGAAAGTTTACATGTGCTGTCTCAGAGACTAAACCAAAGCTGTTACTACATTGTTAAAGATTGATTGTGTGGATTCTTTTGTCTCCATAAACAATTTAGTGATCCCCTCCGAAAAAGTGAATTCGCAATTACAGAAGAGAGACGGGGCGGAAAGCTCCGGAGAGATACAAAAATAAAGGTATGGTTGGGGATATGAGCAGCTGCTGTTGCAGTTTGTGAGACTGTGGTGGATTGTTTCACATAAACCGCGCAAAGATGAACATTTTCATACACATAAACACAAGCAAATGAAGAATATAAATAAAAAAAGATTACTATTTTATACTCATTTTTATATTTCACACTATTTCATACTCTTTTCAGGCAGTGTAAAATCTGCAGATGTCAGAATGCAATAAATGTACTGTGTTTTGGCTTCCATTTTAGCGTTCGATTAAATGATGTGTAAAGAGGTAGATGTTGCTTGTAGATCCACAATAACAGTTCACTTCATCTACAGCTCTTCTAGGTTAAGCCTGTTTCAGGTTTTTTTGGGCTTTATGGGCTGCATCTTTCCTCTTTTAGTTCACTCTCTCTGCTGCCATTAACCTTATTTACAGCAGCAGGCCGCCATTTTCAGCAACAAATAACAGTTTGAAGCTCATCATGCACTACCTGCTCAGCAACAAACAGGTAAGAGAATGAAGAAGAACAGACCCATCCATTTTTTCTCTTGTTCATCAGCCTCAGTCAATGGTTAACATGCAATCTTGCAACAGTCAGCTTTCTCCAATAGGCTCATTTCTTAAGAGTAATGGAAAAGAGAAACCAGGGTTCTGTAAAAAGTAAGGTTGGGGGAAAGTCTGATTACTGACTTGTTGCATGTGTTCATAAATCAAAAGTAACCAGGGTAGTACAGAGCAAGTATAACCTGATTATAATTCACGTGGAAAGATAGCATTACACTAAATGCCACAAAAAGTAAATAAAAGTTAGTCTAAATCTATAATTGATGATTAACTAGTTGCATTATAGTATATTCTTATTTTTACTGAGTGACTGGGGGGGTTTGAATGCGCATTTAGGATTTCAAATTGTAATAAAGTTACATTTATTCCCAAAAATGTTTAATAAATACATAAAAATATTAATGACAAATAAAAAAATTCCAATCATCACAGAAATACCTAGAAGAGCTTAAAGCAATTCTTCAAAAGTATACAACTTCACTGACAAACTGTGTTAGTGGACAAAGTGTTGTAACAATAAAGATAGCCCACTGTCTTTATTTACAGTCAGCATATTCAGGTTCTGGAAACATAAATCTTACTGTTGTTCCCCTCTGGAATAATACCATGAACACCTGCATGGCCAACAATGCACAGGTCTGCTCTGGAAACACACCATGATATTCCTCACGGTTTCATTTTTAACGACGTTTTTCATCTGAAGGTTTAAAATGTATTGTTTTTCACTTCTGTTACACTGGGTCTATAAATGACACAGCCTTCAATGTGAGCAGCTGTGCAGCACACCATGTGATAACAGTCAGTACCAGCCAGGAGGGAGTGTGCTCTTCTGCTGAGGTTGGTGTACTAGCAAGAAGTGCATTCTATTTTCATGCTGGAGACCACGATGCATTTCGTCTCCGAAGTGCTCAAACCTTGGCTTATGTTGACTATGACAAACATCCCTGCCTCCTCTTAAGGGGACACTACCAATTTTACGCATTGGTCATGGATGGTACTATAAGGCCCCTAGAAACTAAGGCTATACAGTGGAAAAAAAGGCGCAATCATTTACCTGGAAGGGAATAAAGATGTTAATGGTGCTTTTGGGAAGGGGAATATCCAGTGTTTTTGGACCTTCATTTCATCTCAAAAGATATGAGGTCTGGATTTAAAGTTGGGTCTTCCAAAAGTGTTAAAAAGGAAACAATATTTAGTTTATCTGTCAGTTGTTACCACATGCTACACATTTGTGGCTGCTTTGCCTTGTGTGCCACTTAGCCAATGGGAGTGACTTCTTACCAGATATCATTCACCTAAGGTCACAGACCTTCCAACAAAAATGGAGATGGAAATTAAGAATTGTATTATCCTTATTACACGTTTGCGTCAAATATAGAGGGTTTCTTCCATATAAACCAGGAGGTTAACAGGGACCTCTTTAAGACCACTTTGGCCTGTTTGGGGACTTGAACCTGCCACCCTCCGGCAGTGGTGCAAGAAGAATTCAGATGTCTTCTCAAGTAAAAGAAAAACATTTTTAAAATACTTTGTTACAAAGTAAAAGTCGTCCGTTCAAAAGTAAAAGTACAAAAGTATCGTCATCAAAATATACTAATTTCAATAACTTTGTATACTGCTGCTGGGTATTTTAATCTATACAAATACCAGCGTTAATTAAGTAATTGATTACGATTTTGTATTAGCTAATAATTAAAATGTGTAAAGTAACTCATTTTTCTTTAATAAATGAAGAGGAGTGAAAAGTAAAGTACCTCCAAATTGTACTCAAATACAGTAGGTTACACCACTGTCCTCCAGTTCCCAAGCAATTTGTTAAATTGTAATGAAGCATTGTCTGATGTAATGTTTGACTGTGTGTGAGGACCCCAGGAGGAATAGCCAATGCTCATGCTAGAGCTAATGGGGATCCTAATAAAGAATAAGAAGAATAAGCATCAAGTGTTGATGGTTGATTAACCTTTGTGTGCAAATATACAATTATATATTACAAACATAGGCCCTTCATTTTTATCTAAGACTTGGTCCCAGCAGTACCTAGAGTGATGTGCAACAAGCTGCTAGCACACGAAACACAATCTCTGAATTATTCAATTTACTGACTAAGTGAGTTATCTAATGCAACACAGTCACAAAGGACTAGCTGTTGCATTAAATATATACTGTATGAGTCATTACTGAATGTATTAGAGGAATGCAAGTTAATGGAGAACTCTGACATCAAACCAGCATGATGAGAACAATACTTCAGACATTTTCGAGAACCAATTGAGGTTTCAGTTTTATGCTGATGGAAAACTATTTATTTTCCTTTATGCTCAATGCACATTTAGTCCACTAATTAAATATAATAGAATTCAGAACACATGCTAGGCTGTTTTATCGTGCATCATTGAAATTTATTAAGTGATTTGTAAGCATTAGCATAGCTGGCATTCGCCCTGTTCTGAAACCTAAGGTGGCACTGTAGTTCCATTTCAGATCCTCCCTTTGGAGCAACTCCCATGAAATCCAAATAATTTACAGAGGCTATCACAGACTGAAAGGAGGAATCAGAGGAAATACAGAGACAATGGCAATGAAGAATTGAGAAGAGAACGAAAAGAACTTGCAGTATCATGGAGAGTTAAAGCTATAAACAAAAGCCTGTAATGAGATATGTGCTTTGAGCTTTTCACGGTTCCACCGGAGGTTTGTCTAGTTGGAATCGTATGAGTACAGGAAGCACTGATTGCTCTGAGACAAAAACAAATACATCATGTTATAGCTTGGACAATACTGTGAATCTCTGCAAAGCATTGGGGGTGAAAACAGGATATGTATTCCCTACATTTTTTATGACAATATGTTGTATCCATTTACTGTGGGCCACTGAAAGCAATCTGTAACCGTATGAGGAGTTTTCATTCAACACATATTTCACTTTCACCACCAGAAATCAAGTTGTTTTCATATGGATTCCCTTAGAAACCTTGCATTAGTCCAAATGAAATAATGTCTACAAGGTGCCTAAGTGACTATTCTCAAGTTGTCAAAGCATGCAAGAAACAAATTAAGAATGGGATAATCATCTGCAATAAAAGGACATGAAGCATTTGCTTGCATGCAACGTTTCTATAACATTTTGCAGTTTATATGTTATTGTATGTCCACAATGTATCATCATTTTCTCAGCCCTAAAGAGAATGTGGAGCCTGAATTAAAGTTTTACGACATCTTTTAAAGTGTGACGACCCCTCCCTTTCTGCCAGTCCATGCTTGTCCTGGTTGTATCCGCCCATCTTAGGGCGGAGCTTCAGGGAAGGCTTAAAGACTTGCCCAGCAGGAGGAATCAGTCCCTCTGATCCTGAGCTGCTGCACAAACCTCAGCCTTCCTCCATTTTGGTTTGATGCAACAGCCTACATACCTACAGCATACTTACACACAGCCACACACTGCTGACACGACTGATGAGCCAGGCTGTAACAAAAGATACTTTATTGAAGCTCAATGTTGATGTCCAACAGCGATATTCATAGGCCTCCACAACCAAAGACTTCCTGGTTTTAACCCCCTTTCTATCCAGGGTCAAAGGAAAGTACAAGTTATTGTCTAAAGGACAAACCCTGAAGATGAAGGGGAAATCGCTTTGGGGATATCTTACATTTAAGTCTGCTATAGACGTAAAAGAGGGTTTTGGGTTGCAAATCAAGGTTTTATTCAGGCATATTCATTACATTTCGAAACAAATGATGAAAAAGTGGAGCTCCTCAATGACTTAGCTATTTCCACAGCTTCTAAATGAAGCTCGGGAATCTTGTTGGATAATCTTAAACTGTCAGACTCTATGGACAATGAGAAGTGTTGGACTGCTTATAACAGTTCTATGAATGTCTATTAAAACTCAAAAGTGGCAGATCTCTGACAATAACTCACTTATATTATTAGTGTTTTTGGATAGAGATGTAGATTTAGAATCTGTCTTTTACTGAGACATACTGTGTATAAGACATGCATAATTCATTTGAAACCAACACAAATGAAACATTTAGAACCAGCACATCCAGGTTATGTTGACCCATTTGGTATGTACAGATTTAGTTTTTTTTATACATAATGTACATTTAATGAAACATAATATTTTCGGTCCAATATACTGTACATCCATATACCTGTTAGGGTAATCATTTTTAATGACACATGTCCTGGCTGATGGCCTGGAGGTTGGGTTGGCTGCTTCCAAACCTCAATATCTGTGGTTCAATTGCAGACCAGAACAAGAAAGTTGCATATTGTGCTCTGTTGTTTCCTTTGTTTACTTCCTCTCTATTTTCCTATCCAAGAGTACTTCTGTATAGATTCAGTAAACAATCAATCATTTAAAACAATATGGTTGATTTGTTGTTTGGCAGTACGACATGCCATACATAATATAAAGAGAAACTGTCTTGGATAGACGGCATCATTCTATCACAAATCTTCATCTTTATCACAATTATAGACACAAAGAGAAGACCTGAACGCATATTAAGACAAATAATCCTCATTCTTAATGCCACAGTGATCTGTGAACATTCGTTGTGGGCGACTGTGTGACTCCCCTGTTGGCCCCGTCACAGATGAATGGTACAGCAGTCTTAAGCTCCATTAGGAGGCATCTGCATGGTAATCCCAAACACCTTCACATGATAAAGATGAGCATTGTGACAGCACATCATGCCAAATGAGCTCTCTCTGTCACATCACAGAACGCATCAAAAAGCAATTGAGCCGCTTCTGTGTGTGAAATGAGGAATACGGTTGAGCAAACACAATGGAGTAAACACACATACATTTCTAATAAATATGAGACGTGTGCATGCAAAACAATTATGAGCAATAAAACACCTGCATTGTTTGATTATTGAATAAACTAAAAACATGCTGTAGTATTTTTTCAATGTAATTAAAGAGGACCTATTATGCTTACTTTCAGGTTCATATTTGTATATTGTGTCTCTACTGTGACGTGTCTTCATGCTTTAATGTTCAGAAAGCTCTTTATTTTTCTCAGACTGCCTGTGCTGCAGCACCTCTTTTCACTCTCTGTCTGAAACCAGAGCCCAGTCTGCTCTGATTGGTTAGCTGGCCGGCTCTGTTATGATTGGTCATTGCTAAGAGATGTGTCGTTATGTTCCGCCCCTGAGCATATCATGTATAATGTGTTGGAGCGCTAGCCAATATAAGTGTGAGTGTGACATAATGATGTCATATGGAGCAGAAGTAAACAAAGGAGTCCAATGGAGGCGTTTACATGCACACAAACCTACATAGCACACTTCAACGTTGAGTATGGCAAAATGCACATGAGTATCCCCATTGCTCTCATGACGGTAAAACTGTTAAAAGGTCTCCTTTTATGCTCTTTTATGGCATATATCATAGGTCTCAAATATATTTTAAAAAAAACCATGTCTCTGACGTGTTTAGCTGAAACACCAAACAGATCATGAATTTCAGCATGTCCACTACCCCTTTGATTCAGCACTGTTTCAGAAAGTGCTGATTCTGTGACTTTCCCTTCCATGCAAATGAGCTGAAGCTGGCCACGCCCCTTTGGATCGCAGCTCTCTGTCTGAAGAGAGAAGTTTCTAACGGAGAAACTCATCTAAACGCTGCCGTGATTATGCGCCATATTATGTTCCAAACCACATCCAGCATTATTTCTGACACACTTCTCAGAGTTTACCTCTAGAACAGAGAAATGATATGTATTATATATACAACAACTCTAAGTCCCTCCTGCAGACATCCTGCAAAGAGACACAGAGGTGCTGCGGAGGGGATTCAGCTCACTGACTGTACATAGGGCACCATAGGTTGGGATGTGTCACGTGGGCGGGACGTTGCCAGGAGTTCAATGTAAAGCCAGCCCACATTTCTGATATGACGTCATATCGGCAGCAAATCTGGATCAGCTCCGTTGTACTCCTTTTTTTAGAGATATGGGTAAGGAGGAAAAGAGAGAGGTTTGTATTTTCTGACACTTTGTGAGTCTCCTTACACACCGGAGACACATATATGTATAAAAGACATCAAAAAGTGCACTTTGCATAATAAGGGACCTTTAATATGGATATTGGCCACTTCTCACACTCCTTCCAACACAGCAATATATAAATACAATTTATACATGTGGGGTTGTTCCCATATCTGATACATGTGCCATTGTGAAAGTACTGTTCTGTAATAAATATTTCATTGTGTTTCAAAGTACCGAGTGGTCATTCCATCATTGGGAACGTAGGTGTGAGCCCGAACGCTCACAGCCAGCTAACAGCAGCGATCGTCATTTCTGGTCAGGGCTCATCAGCGATTTGAGTCCACAGTACTTGGTCTAAATTTACACTATGTTCAAAGTGCACAACATGCAGTGTACTAAGGGGCAGTATCCACATTGAGACTCAGCGAGGTTTATAGCTCAGCTGTTCCTCATGATCAGGACAACTTTCACCCAAACTCTATTTTTTTTGTTCTATTAGGCATGATTTCTGCTTGCTAAATATAACACCCGGGTTGTAGGGAGCCTGCAGGCCTCTTAAACAGCAGCATCATGAAAGCTGTTTGTGCAGAAGTGTCACTCTCGATATATTCTGTTCCAGCTGGAAAGACCCACACAAGAACAACATGAAAACAAAAACATCTAACTCTTTCCAGCCACAAATGTACACATTGTGCCACAGGATCATAACTGACATGACGGATGGTTCATTTTCGGACGAGGCATAAAATATTGTTTCTGTGAGACTAAAGAAGGCCTGCTTTTATCCTTAGTTAGGCCTGTGTGAGGGTTTTCTCCGGGGCTGTGCAGGGAATGTGGAAGAATCCTGTAGAAGTCCAGATGTGACAACTTTATTTCTGTCTCTCCCTTAAAGGAAAACTGCACACTCGGATAGTCTTACACAGCAATACATCTTCATTCTCTGCTGTTCACTGCTTTCTATGAGATATTTTTTGACTGAGTGTGGTAGTTAAATTTCTTTCACGTCAGGAAATGTTTTACTACACTAGCCAAAATGTCCTTAGAACAACCTCGAAGGAGCAAAGATAAGCTTCCACCTGCAGCAAACTGTTCGCTTGGTTTATATTTAATCTACTCTCCTCATTGTCCTTCAAATAAAGAATTATATTACATTTAGCTTAATTCACAAGTGCTAAAGGGGTACTCCAAATAATGTATTGTTTACTGGGAATGGGTTAACAGTTTTAAATGAAACTATTAAATAAATAATGTCAGAATACTGGGGAAAAAAAACATGATTTTTTCCTGAAAATGCAGAATTCTTTTTTTTTAATTCTTAATTTTATTCTCAGAACAAAAAAATACTTTTTGTCTGATCTAAAAATAAGAATTCACATATGGCCTTAATTGTGTTCTGTACATTTCCATTATTCATTGTCATTTTTCCATTAACTTTGAGTTCGACTAACATTCTGGGCATTTTAGTCGAACTCAAAGAAAATCCTAACCGTTTGATTGTAGTCTTTACAATCCTCAGATTATATTACACATTTTTATCAATCAAGTTTAGCCGAAATATAACTTGTTTTTTTCTTTTTTTATCAAGCCCTACTACTACCTTTGTTAAAATGAACTATTCCAGTATGTTAGGAAGTCACTGCGAGTTCTCCTGGCTGTGCTCATTGAGTCCTGATATGATGCAGAACTACTCCAATGGTAAAACATGTCTTCTTTTTAAAACTGTCTACAATATTGCATCAGTAATAACACTGGGGTGGTCTTGTCATTGCTCCGTCTTACTAATGAAATCAACACTGCAATGTCTTGATCTGAAGCAGCTTCGGCAAGCTTGAGAAATGAACCCTGATGATGTCATGGGGATGTAATCAGGGTTATGTCATTTTTGGGCGTAGACTACATTTGTTTTATACAAGCCTGCTGGTTGCATTGAGTTTCAGACTCTTATATATTTTCAGAATTTCTCAGACATTTAGTGACGACAGCCCTTTTTTACGTTGGTATGACATGTAAATTGAGGAAATCTATAAATAATTATTACTCGAAGCCATGAATAATAATTAACGTTAAGCGATTAGAAAACTGTTCAAATGAGAAACACGGCACTGCAATGGATGCAGCTTGTCTTATGGAGGAACCTGGATCCACCAATAATAGATGGTTCAGAACTTCGACTCTTGAGCAATGGCTTTCCTAACTATTCACTACATCTACAGGAAATTGTGAATCAAGGGAAAGGTAATCTACTCCATTATTTAACGGCACAGACACTAAATTGTGTCAGGATTCAGACAGGTTGAAGTGTGTTTAACCTCCATACGTCTTTTTAATGGAAAACAAAATACATCACCAAATGAGAGATAATATGAATGTGGGTGTTTTGTTGTCGTATTTCCTGTATGGTAATACCTTCCATTACAGCCTCATTTATGCTAATGGTGGTAGAGGACAGCGAGGCATGGCCATGTTGATCACCAGTGAGATTACATTGTTGTGTCCTGACCGTTATTATGACCTCACCTCCCGGGGAAGCAAGGTAATTGTTTCTTCACAGATAGATTTTCTTCTTCTGGAGAAGGCCTTCGGTGAATTTGCGCAGCAGCGGATAATGACATTTGGTCAAAGTCATACAAATAAAGCAACTCAGACAAACAATCCGATGCAATTATGATTATTGTTTCTCTGAATATAATTGTATAACCACTTGAGTGGGGACTGGGGAATTGTGGGAGGCATTCTCTAACTGAATATCAATGACTTCCTTTTACCAGCGCTGACAGTAAACAATGTGTACAGGCACACTTTGGATGATTTCTAACTAGAATCATGATTGTACATAACAATAGAAATAAAGATTGTTGTAGTCATCAGGAAGACAATACCTCAAATACATACTGAAGTGTCCATAAGCAAGACACTTAGAGGTTCAAAAGGTGATTTTCCACACTGCCAATATTGAATATGCTATTGTAAAACATCAGAGGCGCAATAGCCATTAAACTGAAGAAAGTTCATAAAGACAAAACCATAATTGACTTCTGGGAAAGGTTTGCACAATTATATTTTAAGTGAAACTTTAATGTCCATGTATGCCTCATTCTGATAAGAAGTTTTCCTCTTTGGGAGATGAAAGGATTTGAACAGTAACTTTGAATCTCATCCTGTCCGTGTTTGTGGGTCATTTTTTTACCCCAACTAAACAAATAAAAAACGGCCTTAATTAGCTAATGGCAATTTATACTGGTGTAATTGAGATTTCAACATTCCTTATAGATATCAGATAAAGAGAGTGCTGTTATTCATGATATAGTGATGAAAGGAGAGGTGATGGCTGATGCTTTGTGGGCCAGGGAGTCGAACCTGCATAACTAAGCCGCCAGCTCTATCCGTTAAACTATCCGGCGGACCAATCCTGTCATTCTTTTCAATTGGGATTCTGCATTTTTTGCCATGAATAGAGGTGGCTGACTACTTCATTTGTATTAGCTCAGTTTGACATTATATATTTTTTTATGTTTACTCACTTCTATTTTGCTTGATATTCCACTCACTATTAAAAGAATGCTACATTAGCTGTTAGCATTGCTTGTTTGCTATGTATGGACAATTTTCCCCAGATTGATTTGTTGCTAAGGAAAATATGAATTGTACGGTGTTTCTTTCCCCCCTGTGATTTCTAAACAAATGTATGGATGTTTATTTTTTGCATGTCTCATGTTTGTGTGTGAAGACTTGTGATTTTGAGTATAATTTTTGATTTAATTTCACTGCACATCTTTGTCTCCTCTTCAGCTCTGCTGGCAGGTTTTCTCTTCAGTCCTGCATTTGTATATTACACATCATATCCTGTAACATGCCTTCTGGACTGATGAGGCAAATAATAGGCCATTTTAATCCCCAACTCTCCTGTAATGTCACCCCCTATCTAATGAGGTATATTTTTTTTATTTCCTCCCGGTCCCCATCTTATGACCATTTGTTATGAAGAGTCTGAGGTTCAACACTAACAACATGACACCTGAGCAGACTCCATTTGCCTTACTCTATTTTGTTATGCAAAAAACAAGCAGTGTCTTACTTCAATGACAATGGAAACATTAACAATCTGGACTCCTTGGCTCTCTGGAGGGAAGACAGGAGTTGCTTTGAAAGTGGACAGGAGGGGGTCTTGCTATTTTTGTCCACAACAGATGGTGAAACAGTGAAGAGTTGTCAACAACTCCTTGTCCCTAAACAACAAAATACATACTTTGTCATTGCCTTCCAACATAACACTGGACTTTCTTTCTGAGCACCCTAATCAGCAGGACAGATGGAGTGGCCGGTAGCATTGTGTTTGGCTATAACTAACATTATTTAAATGACTCGTGTCTGATTGGACACTGCTCTGGTTAAAGAATTTCAATCTTTTGGATGTTGGATTTTATGTATGTATCGTAAAGGTATAACCTACAGAATCAGAATGGTGAAGACATGGTGAAACTCTCTAGGCAATCAATGTTGTCCCAAATAGTCCGGAAGCCATCAATTGAAATGTTGGTGCAGCCATGTTTCCATAAAGCACATTGAACTAGACTCGAGATATTCTGTCTCACTCCTGGCTAACACCATTTGCTCGTCCAATAACGTCAATGGCATTCCAGTGAAACAAACTGGAGCTAAAGTATTAGAAGACAAGAATGTGGACGAAGGAGCAGCAACATATGTTGTAAGTAACAGAAAACAAATTAGGAATGAAATATTAGTTCAGGTAGATGTATTAAAATGTTTTCACCACCTTACCTTAAAGGTCCCCTATTATGCAAAGTGCACTTTTCAATGTCTTTTATACATTAATATGTGTCCCCGGTGTGTAAGGACACTCACAAAGTGTCAGAAAATACAACCCTCTCTCTTTTCCTCCTTACCCACATCTCTAAAAACGGGGGTACAAACGAGCTGATCCAGATTATTCATGCTGCAATGGGGGTCTGTTTGGTATTTTGAGCAAAACACTTCACAGACAAGTTTTGTATATATATGGCCCTACAATATATTGTTCAAATATAGCTTAATAGGAGACCTTAAAGACAGCTAGTCACTGTCTAAGTCACCAATGGGAAACTGAAGCTGTTACTAGGCTCTCACCAAAGTTACCATACCTCATTGAGAATATTTTGTTTAGCCTCTTTGAAAATAAGCAATGCTGGTGTACCACTGCCTAGATTGGTTAGTTTATTTCTGTCATTGTGTGACTTTAAAGGGTCAGTTTCAAAGTCATATAATGACAAAAACAACGTAAGTTTTCTTAGCTGAGTTAGACCAGCTCCTATGTTCTGTGGGGTCAAATTACCATGAATGAAGTCCATGGAGTCTTCTCATAAATAACAGAAATGAAGTTGTTTTTTTCTTGTGAGGATAGTCTTCCTCTTGCAGGCATTCTCGATATAAGCCTCAGTATTATGTCCTTAGAGGGAATAGTAAACTGAATAGTAAAATGATCCAGGAATAGTGAAGTGATCCAAATGTCTGCCAAACAGTCACTGCTATAATCTGTTCTATCCTAACTTTGCTCTGTATAAGACATATTTCATTTGTTTTATCTGTAATTGCATGATCTTTTGGTGTAAAATCATTCATAATGACATACTCTCTGTGTTGTTCACACAAGACAATTGGTGTAATTTCAGTTTGGTCAGTTAATAAAGGCAAGTTCATAATCAAGAGACAATCTGAGCCTGAGGGAAAAAAAGCCTGCTGTGCGTAATGATTTAGTGTCATCTTGTTTTTAAAATGAGATTCCTCCATCTCCCTGTAGAATCTCCACATGTAAGACGAGTGGAGGAGCCATGTTAGCCAAATGGAAGATCTTACAGTCTGCCAAGCCTTTGTCTGTGTTGTTTATAGCGTAAGACAGGGTGGGGCTGCAGGTTGAAAGCAGCTGAAGCCAGCAGAATCATGAGGATAGAGAGTACGTTACACAAACTACTAGGCATACGACACATTTAGGCATATAACAAAACTCAGTGGATTTAATGAATTTTCACTTCAACACAACATTTGCAATTATCTGCCTGCATTGTCAGACTAATAGCAAAACCATTATCAACAAATGCTTTGTAGCCTTGTTATACTGACCACTGTCACAGACACAATTGTTATATAATTGGCTTCACTTCACTTCCACACAGTATCATCTGAATAACAGCTGACCTTAACCCCTGTAGTACATCTCATTCAATATATGCATTGGAAATTTTTTAAAAGCATGAATCTGGTAATTCGTGTACGTGGAGTCAACATATCCAATTAAAACAAAACCACCAATTGATGTATCTTACTAACATGTACCGATTGCCTCAAAGTCTGATATATCTGATTTCTCTGTGCCATGGTTATTAAAAACACATCAGTGAGCCACATTGGTTTACCCGTGTTACTATGAACAACTTAGATTATTTTCAGTCATCCCATATACACCGCTCTGCTGTCCAAACTAACTATGCGACAACAATGTTGTGACAGTCTGCATCAAAGTATAGTTCACAACAGATGAGCTATTTCCTTCTTTAAGGGTACTCTAAGGTAACAGTGCACATACAAATACTTTTGAAAGAAAAAATGTTAATGTTTTTTACACTTACTTTTAAAGATCTGTGTCTTCAATGGGGAATAGGATAGAGTTAAAAACACATATTATACTCCTTTCCAGGTTCATATTTATATTTTGTGTCTCTACTTGAAATGTCTCCATGCTTTAATGTTCAAAAAGTTCTTTAGTTTTCTCATACTTCCTGTGCTGCAGCACGTCTTTTCACCCTCTGTCTGAAACCAGAGCCCAGTCATCTCTGATTGGTTAGCTGGCCTGCTCTGTTGTCATTGGTCAACCGCTTAAAGATATCCTGCCGCTTAGCCTATATGGTAGAATGTGGAAGAGTGGAGCACAATAGAAGTTTTACATAGTGATGTCACTATGATCTGAAAGTGAGCAAAGGAGTCCAATGAAGGTGTTTCAGGCAGGGGGTGGGGAGTGTGGTAGAAGATTCTAGCTGTTGCAAGACTATTTACATGCACACAAACCTAAATAACACACCAAAGGAAAGGGAAAACCCCCCAAAAGCATCGGGCCTCTTTGTATTGTATCGAATGTATTGAAGGACAGGCTAACGGGTTGTTATTTTTTGTCTCTTTTATTTGATTGGTTTACAATAACAAGGACATATAATAACTGCCCTCTAACACTGCACCTTCAGTTACTTACTCTTCTGGTGTTTTTTCTGTGCCGTTTGTGTTGCTGCCAGGTCACCACTGGTTCAGGTTCTGTCAGGTCTTCCAGATGGCTCGTCTGACCTTCCACTAACAGGCAATTTATCAGCACAAGGACAAGGACGCTTTCTCATTAGTTTGTATTTTGGGGACAAAAACAAATAATACAAGACAGACATCAGAATACAAGATGACAATTAAAAACAGTAACCCCTGGCTGTGAGGTACCTGAGGGCCACTTATGATACTCTGTGCCTCACGACAAAGGCATTAATGGCAGCATGTGCTGAGTGCTCCATGCATTAATGTGTTCCTGATGACAGACAGCATCATGTGACCAATTAAGTGGCAAAAGAGCTAAACACTCACTATAGCAGTGTTTTTGTCGGCACCTACTCTGGAGGTTGGCCATTAGCAAATATCTGTTTTGGCCAATATTGATATGAATTTTCATTTGTTTGTGACATTATGACAGTAGTGAAAATTGTCTAACTTTTGTCATGCATTTTTCATCTTTGTGACTTCTAGGGATTTTCTGGCTGCAGTTTCATGATGGTTGTTGTGCGCCATTGTTACTGATGTTGCTATTTTATACATTGCACATTTTATATATTACTATTCCCTTATTACACCCATATTACAGCATAATTACAATGATATGACACCACCATTGTTACATTTATATTAGACCCATCTTACACTTGGACAAAGTCTGTCGAATCACTGTATCCCCAAAATACATTTAAAGAGTTAAAAAGCAAAGCAATTGTAAATACACATTCGGCAGCATTGAATGTGTTCATAAACATATTGACATGGTCCTACTAGGTTCCTCAAGACAAACTAAAACAAAACAACAGTCCCAGTATCCATAGTAATTCAGATTTTGGACATATCTGAAGGACAACATCTTCCAGAATAATGGAGAAAGCAAGGTTATGTAGCGGGAGATGTGGACGGGCGTGTACTGCACCCAACTCTCATGCAAGAGGCTAAAGTTGTATTTTGTTACAATCAAAACATTTGGAAACATAACCAAGTCTTTAAATGTTTTGGTCAATGTTCCATCTTGATTATCTTAATGTTGTAATGTCCTCACAGAGCAATTGCAGTAGGTAGTGTGGCCTTCATGTACTGCAGCAGGAAATAAGGATGTGTTAGGACAGGTGATGGACGGGCGTGTACAGTGTGCCTGTGTTTCATGATGACAATGTCACAACAGACACATGCAGTTCTTTAAATCAAACAATTACAACTCAATTTAAATGCTATTCATTTTACCAGGTCATTTAGCAACACATCAGTACACAATTTTTGACATAGTTTCATTAAAAACAGGTCCCGCCACAGTTAGTTTGTACTTCTTAGTTCTAAACAAAGGTCTTATTGAATCAGAAATGCTCTCGAGAAATCAAAAGCCTTCTAGGTCACAGCACTTTGTGAAGGGAAGTGTAAATACAGAGAGGCAAATCAAGTTAGGATGCACTCAGTGCTCGTTTGCTGACAGCGTGGAATAAAAGCAAGGTGCAATAAGATCTGAGCAAAGATTTTGCTGAAGGTGAGCTGTGGGAGCGCCATAATGAGCAAAAGATCCACATGTGATTGACTAAGAGGCTGCTAATTTGATTCCAGCCCTCCTTAATGAGTACGTCAGCACTCAGATGGGGCAGGGGGAGAAAAGAGATGAAAATGGGAGGAAAACCTTGGGTCAGTTGCTTTCAAATCTGCTGCCACTTCAAAGGAGAGGCGTAATGATGGGAGCCAGCAAGCGACCCACAGGAAGTTTGTTTCCTCTGGTTTCTTTTTTCCAACATATTTTCGCAGAAGGTAAGTAATTAAGAGCTTCACGCGGACACAGAGATGACAGGCGGTCTGTCACATCTTGCTTTCATTTGCAGACTTGCGCGATGCAGATGAAATGCGGGGCCACGCTGAGCAGGTTGCAAATACAGCGGCCAGGTTTAATTTTTCACAACAACAGACCTGCAGAGAACAAACAAACCAGACCATACTGTAAACATTTTATTTCGAATTCCATCCAGGATCTTGTCATTTAAAGAATCTATCACAGGCTCATTTCAGTCTGCCAAAAATAGGAATCCATTTCCTGATTTCTAGTTTTTGAATTTTCTAGTGTCCAATCACAGAATCTTGTATTTTTACACCAGTGCCTGCTTAATTAAACTCAACTCCTTCATGGTCATGCTGATATTCATATATAAATATATTTATATATACTCACTATTGAACTCTGTTTATTGCAGCACTGACATCTCTGCATTGCTTCGAGTTGATGCTTAAACAAAATGTAATCTCTTTGAAACATCTCTTTGAGCTCACTGATGGTGTCAAATGTAAAACAAAATGAAAAGCAAAGGCTACTTTAATCTTTAATGTAACATGCTGCACAATATATAAACCGGAGGCACTTTCAAAACCTTAAATAGAAAGCAGGACTGTTCTCTTTCCACAGATGATTCATGAGTAAAAGTAAGTCATAAAAAGCCCAAGACTTGAGAATGGAGGAAAGCTTTAGTCTGGTTCAACCTTTGCATCTTTACCTTACATTTACCAGGTCAGGTTGAGTCTTAAAATATGTGCAACAGAACCTTATATTTTGGAAATCTTTGAACATATTGTTGGATTTGGGGGGGATTTAAAATTGGGCTTTCATTAATGACGAACAAATGAAATGTACTCTGTAGTTAGATTGTTTATTGTAGGTTTTGGGAATTGATTGATCTCTGGTACTGTGATACAGGCAGTATAAGGACTCAACTCAGTAGTATAGGCCTTCCCTTAGTTTATCACTAAGGACAAATGGAGTAGCTGCTTAAATGTCTCAGAATAAAGCAAGCCCCTGAGGATCAACAGGGGTGTCTGACTGTGATTAGGCCCCATCTGAGTATAATGATTCAGTAAAGAAAATGTAAGTTTCATTTTTGCTTTTCAGTTGACTAGAGTGATGCCTTGTGATGCTACATTTTTTTTAGTCATATTTTTCATTTGTTGAACCTGAACAAACCAAATTCAAACAAAAACACAATCAAACTGAAAAAAGCATGCACTTATGTCTCAATTGAATGCCATCTGATTAGAAATGTAGACACAACAAATTCCACAATTGCATCCATCCATCTTCATCCGTGCTGAGGAGGTAGCGGTTCCAGCAGGCCTCCCTAAACGTCCCCTTCTCTGGCCACATCAACCAGCACTGACTGGGGGATTGCAAGGCGCTTGAGATATAATCCCTCCACCTGGTCCTGTGTCTGCCCCTATAGGTCTCCTCCCAGCTGGACGTTCCTAGGACACCTCCCTAGGGAGGCGGCCAGGTGGCATCATAACTAGGTTACTGATCAAACTTAACTCACTACTTTATGCAAGCAAATCGCCATTGTGATTTTCCTTTCCATCTCAAACTCAATTGACCCTTCCCTTGAGAACAAGACTCCGAGATACTTGATCTCCTTCTGTTAGAATAAGAACTCATTACCTACTCAGAGAAGACAGTTCATTGGTTTCCTGCTGAGAACCATTGCCATAGATTAAGACGTGCTGGTCCTCATTCCAGCTGTTTCACACTCGGCTGCGAACAGATCCAATGAAAGAGTGATGAAGCCAACAGAACCACATCATCTGCAAAAAAACAGCAATGCAATCCTCAGCCCAACAAACTAAAGCCCGACTCCCCCACTGACTACACATCAAGATCCTGTTGTTGAATATCGATTAGATGGCCCTGAAAAGAGGCCACCAGTTCAGCAGCACCTCCCACAGTATCTCCGGAAGAACCCTGTCAATGTCTTTCCGGGTCTTTTTATTTACAAGTGCATGTTAGTTGTAGTTGAGTGTCTAAAGGGCTAGCTGTTCGAAATCTGATACATTTCCTGTCAGATAATTCAAGTGATTTCACCAGTAAGTTTGGTGTAAGGCTTCACAATTCAGATGGCACACTGAGTTTTATTTCCTGTTTCGGTGTTCCATGTGTTACTCCCCTGCCCCGCCCCTTTAAGGCTTGCTTCTGGTGAGTCTACTAGTCTAATGTTACCATTAGCTTAACATGTTGATCCAGTTGATGACTATCCTTCGCTAACTCCATATTTCACTAATTTCCCTGATGCTAATATGCTAGCTGTGTAAATGTATATTTTTAGAAAATAAAATAATTACATAAGAATAACATATGTCATTTATTAAACATTACAATCACCTCAGTCCAGTTTAACATTACTGCACATTTCAAACCCCATTAACGAACATTTTATTAATATCTCTCCGTTTAAATCAATCATTGAGCTGTTATATTGAAATGTCTAGGTACACAGGTTTAAGTAATGAAGTGTCTGATCAGTTGAAATTTTTAAATTGATCAATGATGCAGACAGCATTTATATTTCAAGCGCAGTGGTTCTCTCTGTACCTGTCCTGTTTTAACAGAGTAAGTACCAAACATCTACAGAGCTGACACCTGTGTTTGAAAGACCAATAGCCATTACTTTCAGAGGATCCTTGTGTGATTATATTGTTATACTCCTGCTTTTTTCCCTTTCTCACCAATTGTGTGGAAGTGTTTCGCCGGCAGGTTGCTGTGTAATAGACACTTGAAAGCCAATGAAGCACAGTAAAAGCTCCTAAACAAGCATCAATAATAGACGGGTGTGCTATCTCCTGGGCTCAGCTCTGCAGGAGGTACACAGGCTAGTGAAACCAACCATCTGTGGCCCAAACAAAAACCTTCAGAAGAACACCCCCCCCCCCCCGCCGCTGCCTCTCATCTCCAACCAAGCACCCTCTCTCCCAAGATCCCGAAGCTTTGGGGACTTTGCAGCTATTTAATATTTAATCCCCTCTAAAGCCAAAAGAATGCTAATTTCTGTGGCCTGCTACCAATTTCCCTCCTTTTCACTCTTAACCCAAAATTACAAATCTGTTGTCTCCACGGCCCTATTTATCCCCAGTGTTACAGCTGGGGACAATTATGCACAGGAAGCTCGCAGGGGGACGTCGTTCAGGAGCAGCCAGGAAGCGAGTGGCGGATCCATCTTTCAAGGAAGGCGAAGCACTTTGGACCACGGGGGTGCTCTCTGGCCACAGGGCCCTTCTGGGGTCTCTACACTGAACCCCCCACCACTTCTTCGTCACCGCCGTGGCCTGTGAAGATTAGCCAAAACAATCTAATTCAAACCCCCCCCCCCCCCCCCCATTCAAACAGCAAAACATTTTATTTTACATATTTTAAAGGAGAAATGTTGTACTTTGTTAAAAGTGAAATTGTATAAATAAATATAAATAAAATGTAATAAATTATGAAAAAAACCTGAATGTCAAACAATTTGTAATGTAGTTAAAAGGATTAAATGAAATTGACTGTTTCCCGGTTAACCCACCACAGTGAAATATGTTAAAATAGTACTGACATTTATCCATTTGAAAAATATTTAGAGCACCAAATTATGTTCATGTCAAATACTTTAGGTTATGACCAAAAAACACAGCAGATGATTATTATATATAGAGCTGAATAATTCATCCAAAAGTGTGCGTCTATTGAATAAACCTGCTAAACATCAACATGTTGGCATTCCAGCATTAGCATTCAGCTAATTCTGCAGGGCAGAGGATAGGGGTTGACGCTTTGTTTGATTTGTTGATTTTTTGGGTCAGTTCCCCTATATATCCTTCCTCTAGTGGCTATACCTCTGTGCTGTCAACATAACTAACATTTACAGAGGTCACACGTGATTCGACATATTGACTTTCTGCCTTTCTTCAGCACAACTGCTCAGGACCATACACTCTGGGAATTTGACAATAATCCTCTTTCTGGGTTTTCTTTACCTTCGTCAGAAAGCTGCTATTGTG
Organism: Eleginops maclovinus; assembly: GCF_036324505.1. NCBI lineage: Eukaryota > Metazoa > Chordata > Actinopteri > Perciformes > Eleginopidae > Eleginops > Eleginops maclovinus. The sequence continues at coordinate 23,426,809 of NC_086355.1, read as the reverse complement.
GCTGTTTACTCTTATGAAGTAAAGGACCACAGGGATTATGAAATATTAACCTTTTTTGACAATGACTCTGTGTTTACAGCCAATTCAACATCGTTTACCAGGTTATACATTCTACAAAAATAATTTTGAAACAAATCCAAACACATAGTTGTTTGACCCTGTAATATGAATGTGGAAATAGGATAGCTGGATTGATAGATATACCTGACTTTAACCCTTATGATCATTTTCCCTGACCCATGAGGTAAGAATAAAGCTGTTGTTGGAGCCATTAACAGCCTTTTGATTTATGATGGAAATATCTGAGTCATGGCGTTTATTAGGAAAAAGCAGTTTTTTAGCTGTTAAGATATTTACGTTTTAAGTATTAATATAATTATGTTTTGATACGGACACTTTTTGTGAAGGAATGACGCTAGCTTTCACCTGTGAAGGGGGGGGGGGGGGGAGATGCTGGTCATATAGTTTTCCAACCACATTATTAGACATATTATTTGACAGATTGTTTTATAGTAGATGACTTTATTTGGCACTTTGTTTTGAGTACTTGGCACAACATTTAGCGCACTATTTTTAATTGTTAAATCACAATATGACAGATTTGTCACAAAGCATACAGAGCCATCATGCGAGCCTTGCAGCATTATAGGATGAGTTTTGTACCAATTCCTTGGATGAATTTACATAATTTTGCCTATTTTTGTTTGAACAACAAGTGGAGTCAAGTCTTTCGAACACATGGCTGCCATCTTTAACCTTCTATTACTGAAGAAGCTTTCATCTAAAGGGGTATGAATATTTCTGTGTTCCATTGTGGTGTGTATGTGCTCGTATGCATCCAGTTGCATTGTGGGAAGGCTGGCTGATAAACATCCTCTCAAGGGAGGCAGGTCGAGGTGGCATTTATCTAAGGGGACTCTTTTGTTCTTGAAATGTCCCCAGTGCTTTCAATAATTCAGCAGCAGCCTTTTCTTCTCCTTACTTCCGCTTGACACGATGCCAACACTTGCCACCTCAGGGTTAAAAAGGTGCCCCCCCCCCCCCCCCCCCCCCGGCAGACGCAGACAGTGGAGACACACATCAATGAGGTGTTATTTATAAGGCTGTCTGTACACTGTACTGCTTTCCAGGTTTTCTACTTTATGAATGTGTCAGAGTGCGCCCTTGTAAATACTTTTCTATTTTATTGATGGGCTTTTACAGGAAAGGTGTTATTCCTTGCTTAATGTGTCCCAGAACACCTGACAGGCTTTTATTTTGTTGTAATCATGACTGTGTCTTTCATTTAACCAATCACTTTTCTTTCATAGCCTTAGCCAGACACCAACCCTAACCCTTACCTTTAGTTATGATTGGATTAGATTTGTATTAGTTGAATATATTTTGGAAGGCCTTGACAAACACTGTGTTCCTCATCTAAAATGATGAATATCCCAAAACTCAAACACTATTAGTTTAAAACGTAGTCTACCTAACCCTTTGATGACAGATAATGTCAATAGTTTAGACATAAATGTACTCTACGCCTCTCTCTGCTACATCATCCAGCACTCTTTACATTTCATTTAGCTGATGCTTTTATCCAAAGTGAATTACAATAAGTGCATTAAACCATAAAGATACCAACTCAGAACAACAACAAAATGCAGATATAATAGCTTCAAGTTTGCTAAGCTATTGTGAGTGCTGGTGCATTAGTTTGAAATGGGCTAAACTATTTGAGAGCTATTTTTTTGTGTCCAATTCAATTGCAAAGGTACAAAGGAGACAGGTGGGTTTTCAGTGTGCAATGGAATATATAACGATTTTCAATGGAGAGCCCGATCCACCATTTTGGAGCCAGGATAGCAAGCAGGTGTGTCTTTTGTTGAGGTGTACCTCGGTCCACATCGCAGTACGGGAAGAACAAGCTGATTGGCTGGTGCAGAGTTAAGTGTTGGAGTGTGTGGTTCAACCATGTCCTGGATGTAGGAAGGACCAGACCCATTTACAGCACAGCAGACCAGTACCAGTGCCTTGAAGTGGATTCCCTCCCACAACTGAGACCACGCTGCCCAGGTTGAGGGTGTGTGTGTGTCCCAACCTAACAACTGACAGTGTTCAAATTGTGCTTTTGCATTGACATCTGGAAGGATAATGTTTTGTGTCGGCTGGGCCTGGAAATTAGGTCATGCATAAAGTTGAGCCAGAATGACCCAGCTAACTGTCAATCACATGCACTTTTGCATGTTTCCGTTTCAGATGTCTTTCAAACCTTGTTTCAGAACCATGAAATTCAGACTCGTGTCAACTCTCCAACAGTCTGACCTGGATAATTTGGTTATCCAAGCACAGAGAAAGGGGCGCTGGTGAACTTTACTTTGAAGTGTCCCTAATGCTGACTGCACTCTTTGTGCCAAAACATATTTAACCTCTACGGATGACTTTAAAAACACATGGAAACACATGCCAAATAAATATTGGAAAAAAATGGTTTTGAGACCATTACGTTTTTCTGTCAAAGAGTTTTTCTGTGACAATTACAATTATTTTATTCAACATGACTGAGTCACTCTCATTTGGTTTGCATTTACAATTCACATGATGACAGTTGCTTCACTTTGTTACTTCAACAAGAAAGATTGTGATGGAAACTTATGGAGACGAAACCCGGGAGAGCTGGAACTTTGATGGCAGAAACTGAAGGTTTATCATGAAGTTAACGGCCGGAGAATTGACAAGACATTTGCTGGAGCCACACCGTGTAAAAGTGATTGACCAACCAATTCTGGAGATCCATGGTTTTAACTAGTTCATAGTGTATAATCAACATTCCTCATCAGCAAGAAACAAATCTGGATCCTAACTAAAGCTGTTGTCCATGGAAAATAATGTGAGCCAGGGAACCTACGTTCCAGATAACAAGGGCTTCTAGACATCCCTGGACAATGAACTATCTCAGGTCAGCTTGTGCTTGGTCATAGACTGGCATCAACAAAGCACCCAAGCTGCCCCTCCTTAAGGGAGATTACAGAAACCCCAAGGCTGAAGAAGTATGCCATGGGAACACAGACAGAGGAAGGAGAAAATGATGAAGTGTCTCAAAGGTTAACTACCAAAGCAAAATATTCCCTAACAAAGATGGCTGGTGCAACTGGACAAATGTATTGTCATTGAGACACGATAATACCTGGTGTTGCAGAAAATCACATGAAGGTCATATACACCATCAATTTCACACATCCAACCTCTATTTCCCTGGGGGTAAGATCACATTGTTTCAAAGTCATTTGGGAAGTCACATTGAGCTTAACAAACACACACACACACACACACACACACACACACACACACACACACACACACACACACACACACACACACACACACACACACACACACACACACACACACACACACACGGACACACAAACATTTTTCCCCAGACCAGCCACAGTGAAAGTCCCAGGTGGGATTGGCGAAGGGGGCTACCCGTCCCCGGCCGCAGGACAAGACAGATCTGCCTCTGACTCTCATTTTCCCCAAGCTGTGTGTGTGTGTGTGTGTGTGTGTGTGTGTGTGTGTGTGTGTGTGTGTGTGTGTGTGTGTGTGTGTGTGTGTGTTCTTGATGGTAATCAGGCTCTGTGTTTCAGAGGATATGGGCTCTCAGAGGGTCAGAGGGGCCTACCTGACGAGCGCGTACATCATCAGCCAGGAAGTGGAGAGGTCGTATGTGACCGTCTCAGATGTTGTTCAAAATCAATCTCCGAGTGGGCTGCACCCGTAGACCAAAATAGAGACTGATTGTTTGCTTTTGTTGTGCAGCTGTGTGTCATTGCTTGTATGGATGTTGATTTGTTGGGCCATGAGATTGATATCTGAAAGCACTTTTCTCCCTCTGTGTGGTGGGGGGCAGCTATGTGGGTCAGAGTGTTACATTTCTGGTTCAAAGCTCCATCAAGTTAACATGATTGTTTAAACCCATGGTTTTTATTTAAATGAGTTTCATTCCTGTGGTAAAAGAGAAACGCCACAGTGGCCCGCAGTCAGTCAGTCCCGATCCTTTTCAATCTCACACACACAAACATCAAAACACATTTTAAATAATCATGTTAACTCTCATCAAGGTCATTTAGAAAGTAGTTTAGATGTTTTATTCCCTGAGCAGAATATTTTATTTATATCAAACTGCACTGGATTTTTTTGTTTTTGTTTTTCTGGTGTGCAAACTTGTATTTTGTTGTTTATTTTTCAATAAATAGATTTAGGTTTTTTGTTCAAGCAAAGAGCAAAACAATCCAGACAGTATTATTTTTGGTAATCCATTGCCAGAAAAGTGAAATAATGAGAGACATAATATATGTTTTGACTGACCACAACCTAATTAACATTTAACAAATAAAATAAGTCAAAAAATGATATTTTCTGACAATTGCAACGCACAACTTCCCACTAATAACCTCTTGAATCCAATCATATTTATTGATTATTTTTTTCACAAATGCAAGTCAAAATAAGTCATTGTCAGCAAATGTATTAGTCACTATGAAAACATTAGAGCATACATATATGGATATTTTAATTAATTTGAATAATACATTTTTCATCTATTGTTTTGTGTCCTGGCAGAATTGGATTATTGTTTTGTGCAACAGAATACAAAACGGGATCAAATATTAAAAGTCTAGCATGGATAACTTTGTCTATTTGCTCCTTTTTTTTATGGATTGTGATGCTGTATTTTCTCAAAAACATCGTAGTACAGCTTCAACAACAAACAAAGTAGTAAACAGTCACTGCATAATGGCCCCAGAGGAGAAGTCAAAAGTACTTCTTTTCAATGAGTTCTGAAGTGCTCTCTGACCGGGTGTCTTTGATGATGGAGACCCCCTTGAGAAGTCCAATCAGTCAATTATCTTTCCTCTGATGTCCCCCCCCCTCTGCAGGCTGAGCCTCCTCACTGAGACTCTGCAATACCCAGCTGTGTAGCCTCATTACCAGCACCTGGGCCCTGCAGGACCCAAATGAAGTCATTATAGGTGCCTGTTCACAGCGGAGCACAAATGGAGATAAATCAACCTCGCACTAAATGTGTGTTTCAGGTGGAGCTGCCTAATTAATTCAGATAATTGCATACACGCTTGTACATTTTATGAACATTTATTTAAGGCATTGTTTAGTTGTGGCTTTTTCTCTGAATACCAACACCGCCCAGTGTGTTTTGTGTTCCACCAGAAAAGTTAAAAGGAATATACTGACGATGTTTGGAAGAGCAACAGTGCAATACAATTAATACACATTTTCAAAGTCTTAATGTTAAACGAGATATTTCCATTTTTCGTTTTCACTTTTCTGAAGCAGCAATACCTCTATGTTGATGTCCTTCAGTGGTTGGTAAAAGAAACTGCTAGATGACTGGATTATATAGTGCTTGACCCGGTGAAAGAACATATCTCAACCCACTTTAAAATCCCAGAGGGCAGATGATGATTTGCTTGACTTAAACACCTCCACAGTGTAAATGCAATTGTGTTTGAAATCTATAAAGGTGGAAATATGTATAAAGAAGTGCATGGCCTGTCAGTGTTGCAGTCTAGTCTGCATGACACCTGTCGTAGTATTTTTAATTTAAGATCTAAAGTTTGACTCTGCAAACGGATGTTTTTTCAGTGTGATAGTCGCGCTTACAATACCATTAAGAATCTTAAAAGCAGAATTCCAATTTAACTGTAGTCTTTTTTCCTAATAACGCAGTTAGAATCAGAGCAGAATCTCTTTGTAAATAAAATAATTCACAGCTCCTGCAACTTGGAGGTAATCAGCAGAGCACTTTGTTCCCTATTGAATTTTTCATGTCCAATATAGAGCAAGCACAAAGCCAATTTCTCACCAAAAAGTCATAAAACCCTGCAGATTGGTTGCCACAGCCGGCAGCGTACTGTACTGTTGTCTGCGGGGGGAATTAGCGCGTTGACTGCTGTCAGCGCTATTCATCCCGATGGCTCATCTGTCACTGGGTGCTAACGCTAACAGCAGGCAGGTCACTGTGCAGATCGTCCTCTAAAGAACAGAGGAGGCTTCACTTGGTCATTAAAGTGATAGATTTGCTCTCTCCACCTTTTTCTGCTTTCTTCTCTTTTTTCGCACCCTCATCTGTCAATCTGTTGAGCTCCGACTGAAAATCCTTCTCCTCTTTTGCTCACTGTCTCCCTCAGCCAGACACCCCTTCTTTTGCTTTTGCTTTCATGTCATTCTCCATTTCACTGTACCACTTTGCTCCATTGTTTATGAGCTTGAGTAGCAGACAGCCAATGGCATACTGTCCTAATCATCTATCAGCCGGATAAAGGCATTTATCATATGTTTAATTAAAGCAAACAACAGGAACAGGGCTTGTCTGTGTCCCCTTGGGAGCCAAAGGTGACATCATTAGCCCACGTTCAGAGGCCCGAGCCTGGGCATGGAGGTAGAGGAGGAGGAGTTGGGGGGTATCTTTGAGTGGACTGAGTCATTAAACTGGGCCTTCATTCATTATGAATGAGCTGTAAGGCCGTCTGTTCCAGCGTGTAATTCCAGCCCCTCTTTGAAGTGAAAGAAAGGAGAGAGTGATTCAGAGAGCCCGAGAGACAACCGAGGAAATACAAATGGAGGGAAAGAGATGACGGAAGGAAATAAGGCATGTGCTTGAGAGAGAAATCATTTCTACTTCTGCACCTCTTCTTTGTAACATGGCCGTGTCGTCTGTTCAGCTGATGCTCCTTTTGTCTCTCCATCTTCTTGATTTTCGTTTTCCTTCTGTTAGCAACACTGGCAGTGGGAAACTATCGATTGGTTGGTGGGATGATTAAAAAAAAGTGAATATTCATAGCACCCAACAATGAATTCTAATTTATTTTTTACTGAGTTTTTAAAGACTTTACACAGCAAAAACATTAAAGGTATTCAGTGAACAAGACTAAGAGTTCACAGCCATGCTATAATCTCTCTGCAGCTGCACCTGAACTGAATGCTGATGTTTGCATGCTAACATGAGGATGTTAAGCAGGCATAATGTGTACCATGTTTGCCATCAGAGGTTTGTGTTTCAATGGCTAATACATAAAACATAGCTAAAAAGAATGCCATTTGTGTTACATTTAACAAAATGTGCTAAATTAAGGTGAAATGTCTCCTTAGTCAAATTTTCTTTTGTGTTGAACAATATCCTACATGACAAAATAGTGGGTTAACTTATCATTTACATATGGGATATTGTCTTCTAATGCACACAGTAAATTGTGAATGTGTTCCCTGGAAACTGGTGCTTACATCCACAAAGGGGCACTTGCAGTCCATTTGCAGACAGGGATCTCATATTTACTGGATAAAACCTTATTTTCTCTCTCTGTCTCTGTTGATTTTATAACTGCACATGAGCTTTAAACTTTAAATACTTCATAGCAGTGGTGAACCGTCAGGGCCTTCAAGCTAATCAGAGAATACCCTGGAACCCTCAGATAAAAAATTTTAAAAAATCAAATTAATTATACAAATAAAATGTAATAACATGTAAATAAAATGAACAATCATATCTGTGTTGTTGCTCTGTAATATTTCAGTGTTATGTTGATCTGTTTGTCTATCTCGCTCCATGCACTACGCGTTTGAGTGGTTTTGTGTTAAAAGAAATAATTCAACCAATCTGATATTTTTTTGGGTCTCTGGGTAGAATATCCTTCAACCATATATTCTATATCCTTGATAGAATGCCCTGGCCCCGAACCTAATGAGAGTGTAGGTTTGGATTGACAATTTCATCAACCAATCATATATTGATTTGTAGGCAACAGGCGTATTCTTTCAGATTTTCCCACGGTTCCAGGGTATTCTAGAAGACCCGTTAGTTCACTGGCTCGAGACAGAGGATCTAGCTAAGTGCGATTCACGTAGTGAGTTTCAATGTGTTCATTTTACTTCGAAATGGCAACAGGTGAAGATGATGTTATTGCAGAATTGTTGTTTGTACCCTTTTCAAGACGACCATTCAGTGAAAAGAGGGACATTATAAAAAAAGGCCGTCTAACGCCCGAAAATCTTGAGCTGAAGGAAGTTGCTGAGTGGGGTAGGCCCTAATGATGTAGTGAGCACAGTACCAGTGATTCAAGTAAGTGACTGCCTCCGACGTCCGTCTGACTAGAACATTTTGAATCGAATGTGACACGGGCCACTGCTTCATAGCCTTCTTAAAGTCAGTCTGGGCTAGTTTCTCCCATCTTTTCTGACACTTAGCAATCTTTGCCATGATGTTATTGTTAGTGTTTTGACATGGTGGAAACGGTGGGCTGTTTAGAACTTCGTCAAGTACTGTAAATATGTTTGATCGGACACCTTTTTTTTGCTCTTTTCTCCTGCTTGCTTTTTTTCTCCCATCCCTCTTTAGTTAATTTCCATCCCCTCCTCTCTCATCATTTAAGAACAAGTAAGGCTTGGTGAAAACAATACCAGAGGTTTTGGAACGCAACAATAGCAGTGAATTATGGCCACATTACCTCACTTTAGGACTGTTTAGTGGGCTGAGTGAATAAGGGTGGTGTACAGTAAATAAGACGAATGGAGCAATCTCAGGCATTGCACAGGCTCGGGGAGAAAAAGGCTCCAAAGTTAGTTTGTCTCTCATAAAACCTACAGCCCTCCTTCTGCTCTTGTTAGATGCATGTGTTGGTAGCAGTAGCCTCAACAAGGGACACTATTTCTATCATTGTGTTGTGTTCTAGTGCACACTGACGGTTCATTCTCCTCAATTACTTGAGCTGTGGTGCGGAGACTCAACAAACTGATTCTCCGCACCAACGGGACATTACACACAAACAAGAAAGCGACCATAATCAATCGTTTGTGTTGCACATTTGTCATTTTAATGAGCAGCAGAAATAGAAGAAGTCGTCAAAGACAAGGGCGACATTACCATTCACCGGTACACACACACACGCGCGCACGCACGCACGCACGCACACACACACACACACACACACACACACACACACACACACACACACCAAATATAAACCTCATTAGGGAAATACCTTTTGACCTAATGAATCTCATCCCTATTCATCATAATGAATGTGTTGCCAGGAAACTGAAAATGAGATTCATTGCATGAAACGGATGAAGTTACAGAACAAGATTTTGTTTCTGTGGGAAATGTTTTATTAAAACTCCCATAAATACTCTTCTTGATGCTCTCAATATAAGGTCCTAATCTGAGGATAACAATACATTAAGTTTATGGAGCAGGCTAAAGCAGATAAGTTGTTTCCTTTCATGGTTTAGTTTGTGCTGAGGCAAGCATATGAATCCTACAGCCGACATGCCCAGCCAGAGAAACAGAGCAAAGAGGTAATCCCTATTAGGAGATGACAGCGTTTAGAGCCAAACGGACACAGGATCTATCTGCCTTAATGAACCGACGCAGCACTTTGGGCCTGGGCTCGCAATTATTTTCCGTTTCCTCCTTACAATCAGTCCTTTCTTTACTTCGCAGCAGTTTTCTCCCTATCTGCCTATTAGGTAGCGTAACCTCTGACCTCCTCTCCTGGTATTGTGTAGACAAAACATGATTTATTCATTGTGGCGTAGAGTTCATAATAGCATGGGCATTTGGTTACACAATTCACAAGTGTTTACCTTCAGGAGGCCAATAATTGCAAATAAGAAAGTTGATGCTCAGGATGATGTTGTCATGTGTTCATATCTGACATGCTGACATGTTTACCGAGCGTTGCTTATACATTTTAAGCCCTGCAGCGATAAACAGATAGAGGTCATCATAGTTTCCAAGGCTTTGGCAAACTATCCTACCACAGTGGGCTGGAGGTGGGTTGTCTTACCTTTTTTTTCTTTTGAAGCAGGGTCTATTTTCACATACAACGTAATGAAAAAGCACACTGAAGTTCACAAGATGACCTCTGGAATGACTCATACTTATATCTTATGCCAAATGTAAGGCTTACTCCTTTTATAAATTGCCCCAAACTGACCGTTCCCCTCTATGCTTCAGCATGTTCCACATTTAGGATTAGCTTTTGTTCTTCTTGGATGAACATTATTAGAATATGTTCTTTCACATGTTGCTGGCAGCTTTCCTGTGCTGTATGTGGAGCATGGGAAGTGTGTGTTCATTAGCTGAAAATTTGTCCAAACTCACATCATTATGGGGCGTGGGTTAGAAGTCGGGATAGGGTTAGTGTAAATTGTGGTTTTGCAGAATTTAGCCATTATTTCCAGCACTATGAATGATCAGGTTGTGTAATGAGCGGTCAGAAAATCAATACACATCCACATTAAAGATCCAATATCGTCTGCAATTTTCTCCCATGTATGCACATATTAACTTAGAAAGGTAAGGATACAATGCCCAGCTGTTTTCGGAAAATACAAAAACAAAATGTGTGTATTGAACATCTTCTGTATGGTTTTTCAAATGATTTGTTGACTTTAAATCACCAGGATGGAGCTGCCATCCATAGAGGTCCTCTACTCCCAGCGGCTCAGGAAGAAAGCCCACATGATTTTAAGAGAACCCCATCACCCAAGCCACAAACTGTTCTGTCTGCTGCTGTCTGGCAGGCGGTACCGCAGCATCCGGACCAAGACCACCAGACCAACAAGACTGCTAAATGCCTGAGCTGCACTATTTTATTCTATTTTTAAAAGATAGTATGTGTGGTAACTGCACTGTTGAGGAACTTGACAATAAATATTTGAATCTAAATAGTTTAGTGTGACATTTCAGCAGTGTCAGCCCTCCATCAGTGACATCAATGATGCTACATGACGTGTGTAAAGCATGAGAGAACCTGTTACACTGCCCCTGGTCTCTGTGTCCACAGAGTGTCTTTTTCTGTCAAGAATGCGCCGGGTGGTTGCTGTGCAGAGCCTTATTGCAGCATTTCATCAAAAAGTACTCCCAATATATTTAAAATGTTTCTATAGCTACAATATCTTCACAAAGTATCCACACAGTTATATGACAGACTAGCGCCACCCATTTTAAATATCTATTTCTGGTAATATCTATTTGTATCACTATTTTTTCACAATGCGCGCCCACTGCTCAGTCCGACAGCCGTAGAGCGAGGAGACAGATCTGCATACGGAGACAATGGTACAACACTAACCTGCAGCAACATCCAGGGTCCGCCCAGCCAATCAAACCTGTTTGGTAAGGGCTTTCCAGTGTTTGTGATTTTTTCTGTTTGACATTAAGAGTTTAGCATAGACAGAAGCAGCCAACCTTAGCTTCTGATCTACTTTCTACAGTGATGTCACAGGTACTTTTCTGAGAACATAACAATATTTCAAACAAACGCTGGGAGCAAGCACACCACAAAGGGCGATGTGCTCCAAAAGAAGGTGCTGGGTGAAGAAGACACAGGGAATGGCAAACACTGAGGATATGGACACAGGCCCTTCCCAATTGAGAGCTGTATTGAAAAAGATAAAAGCATACTCTTGTATCAGACGAGGATGACACAGGTGGAAAAAACATCACACAGACTTCTTCAGAAGCGAGCAATATCTTGCTTTTTTTTCTTTTCTCGCCGTCTGTGAAATCCACTCATCGCCTTGGATTGAACTCACATTTCCTGTTAAAACATTTGTATTTCTTCTATGCCCGAAATGTTTATTGTTTACTACATGTCATACATCTTTCAATATTAATCTTAATATGTTAAAACCCCCTGTTGGAGCCAGTATTTTGTTTTATAAAAAAAGGCCACCTAATTGTGACATCTGTATTCAACACAGTATAAAGGACTACAATTCCCACAACGGCAGCTTCTAAAGACAGAGAAGGGCAACCTGTTGAAAAGACACCGTCGAGGCACAGTTTTTTTTAACCGTTTAGGTGTCGGAAAGAAAGAAAGAAAGAAAGACCACCTAAGTTGTTTATTATTTTATTTGAGGTTTGCCTTTTTCTACCACTTTACAGTAAGACTACCCTTATAAAGGATTCTTAAAGGGTTCATAATTAGGTTATTAATTAGGTTCTAAACACTTTATTAATCATTAAGAACCATTTATAAAAAAGCTCTAACTTTTCATATCAACATATGCTCACTATTTGGCTAGATGACTTAGCCTTATATTGGCTACCTAGCTTACTTCATCTTCTTCATCAGCAATCATCCTTGGTATCTGTTCTTCACTGAGTTGATTTCCCCCCCATCCATCTTGATTTTTCTTGGCATCTCTTAAGCTAAGTATCAAATATAAGGCCTAGCAGAAGAGATACATGTGGGCTCACTATTTGGCAAGCAACCGGTCACAGCTGCCCTGTTTATCTCTTGTCTTATAAAAGCTTATTAAGGATTTATAAAGTGTTCACAACGTAATTAATAACTGAATTACAAGCTATTTGTAAACACTTTATAAGGGTAGTCTTATTGTAATGTGGTACCGACCTGTTTTCTTTGTTACCTCTGTGAAAAAGTTTGTTATTTTATTTTGAGCAAACCCATTACACAATGTCATCACACCATCCGAGGCCAAACAAGTTCAAAAATGTGAGTTAAACAAATGTAAAGGAAATAAAACGCATTAGAAATGTCTGTTTAAGGCGTCTAGTGGCTTAATGAAAAACAAGGGGAAGGAACCCACGACACTCCCTGTTGCTTTCTGTAACACAATTGCATGTGGCAATATGTGCATGTACAGCATAGCTGCTAACAGTTTGTCTCTGTGATGTCATCGTGTCTGTTTTTCTGTTTGTCCCGCACTGTATGTGCACAATACTGTGTTAGTCTGCATGACATTACTGCAGGCTGAGCCTCCCTCACCATCAGGTTCCCTTAGTCCTGTGCCCCATTCTCATGCGGTAAATCAATCCCACACACAACATCCGGCAAGCGAATCGAACTGTTCCCAAGGTACGGTGAACTCATTCCCTCTGAAAGGGATAGTGTTTCCTGTGATCGTGCTCCGAGATCTCCGAACCCCGTCTTTGAAAGGTTCCCCCCTCCGACAGATCTCCTTCCATCAGATTTACAGATTACCCGTATCCTGGTTCTGCCTCTTCTTGGCACCATCAACAAGTGCCACTAAGGAACAGCTGTGGGGGACTAGATCAATGACATCTGCCTGTTCATCGTGATAGTGTGGCTTTCATTTATGCATGCTCTTACACTGCTGCCCCTCAAAGCATTGTTTGTCACGCATCCCTACCAGACTTTAGGAGAAAATGCATTGTTTCATCTATGTCTATTGTAAATGTGCATGCATTTTCACATTTTTGTTATTGAATATTACTATTTAGCATTAATCTGTTTGCATCTTACATATTTATCTGTTATTACAATAAGAAGTATTTATTTCACTGTACAGCATTTCATTTTACATTACATTTTTGGCTCATTTTATTACATTTTACCTGCATTACTTGCACATTAGTACAACTAAATATTATTATTATTATTATTATATTTCTGGTGTTTGTTCTTGCACTTTTTTAATTGTTTTTTATTTGTAATTTGTCTTATATATATTTATGTTGCATTGACGATGGAGCCTTGAACTTTTGACCTTTGAACTTTATTCGAGGGGACTGCAATGGTTCGTTGTGACCAATAAAGGTGCAATCCAATGTTTGTTAAGGTGGGCAAAAACAGATTGAAACCAAACTACTATTACTACTACTTTTAAAGAACATTTTTGTGTATTGCAATGTTTGTCAAACAAAGCCGGACCCTGGACTCTTTCCATTATCACAGACCTGGATCTCTGCCCCAGGAATATGCCATGCCACATCTGCAGGGGCACAGTTCAACCCATATCCCTTTCACTTTTTTTCTCTCTCTCTCTCTCAGACACACACGTAGACACACACGCACTCGCAGAGATTTATTTGGTCCGTGTCTGACGGGAACGTGTAATTGGAAGGGCTCAGGGGTGGTGATGCTCAATTAGCCTTGTTGGTGTGTGTGTCAGGGTGAATTGAGTGACGAGCCACGGTGACCGAATCTCACCAGCAGAGAGAGAAGTCATACAGCATCAGTGACAGAGAGGCCCCCCCCCTCCCACCACCACCACCTGTCTCCCACCACATTACTGAGCTCTAATCAGACACACTCCCAAAAAGGAACACAGCACTTTCGAATTGAAGTGGTAAAATGCACCTTCCTTGCAAAAGTCCAAAGTAGTTGGTTATACATTCAGTGGCGTAAGACTGTGCACATGGTATTCAATCAAAAATATACAGGAATGGTTATCTAATGTATATAGCGGTGCAATGATGACAAATGTATGTAGGATGACCCAGAAGTTCAGAAGGATAATCTTCACATATTAACACCACTTTTGAAATTTGAACCGTAAATGCAGTCTGCATGCAAAAAATGCTAACGCTAGGCTATAAATGAAAGTGTTTATTTAGTCAATTGTTGGCAAGACCTAGTATAATGACACATAGAAGCTTGGAACATTGTCAGGTATTAATTGAAGAATTTGATGTCGTAGAACAAGACTTGAAAATCTGTAAAGCATGGGTTAACCACAGCTCTTATTACAGCCGTCTAACCAGAAACGTTGAAAAAAAACATTTTCATGAATTGTTTGAAATGCTCGTCTTGATGTCTGAACACAAGTATACGTACATGAGCCACCTGGATTAGCCGTTTCTGTTTATTTCTGTTTTATTCTGTTTCTGTTTACATCTACATTCAGCTAGCTTGCTAAACAAAATATTATAAATTCAGGGAAGAACTGAGATGTGGGAGGACGTACCTTTCTTTTTTTTATATAAACACACTAGCACATGATGAGTACAGGGTAATATTAATGAAAAAGTCAGGCAAGGCCCAGTAGACTGAAGGCCATTTTTAAATATAGACAGGGGCACGGTTGTATTTTTTTGTATGTTTAAAATTGCAACACTTTTGATGTATAACATCCATGGAAAGAAGTTGTAAATAAGGGATAAGATACTGTAAGAGCATTAAAGGCAGTGAACTTTATTTAACCTTTTTTTGTTTCTTGTTTTGCTCATCTATGTGGTAGTGTAGCTTACTCTGCCTTTGCTAAATTACTTTTAATAAGTCTAATTGCAAAATCCCCCCATAACCTTTTCAAACACTCCATCCATTTTTCTTTATTTGTAATACATCAGCGTGTAATGTCATAATGTGACATCTATTACTTCTTCTCTTCCTAATCAACAGCTACCTGCGTATTGTGACTTGAACAGGACTGCAATAATGAGTCTGCACAGTGATGGGAAATGATGGAAGAAAAGAGTTGAATAGGTAGACACACACACACACACACACACACACACACACACACACACACACACACACACACACACACACACACACACACACACACACACACATGCAAATCACGCACAGGCACATATTAGCAAGTGTTCCCTTTCATGAGCCATTTGAGACCTACAGAGTCTACAGATGGTCACATCTTCCACACATGGCTCTCCCATCAGTTCTACCCTGCCTCAATTTTCCAACAATGGTGGCCAAGGATGAAGCCCATCTCCTAGGCCTGGGGTGGAGTGTTGACTGGTGTTTGTTTTCAATGATACCGTCTTCCGATAAAATGTAATAGGTAGACGAAAGGGAAAAAAATTAACTCAGAGGGGATGGAGGTAGCGTCCGACCCCTAATTCCATCAGCTCCATCTGGAAATTCTGTAGCTGCCACCGCCATGCACACATGGTCCGAGTTAGGTCTCAATATGTCTGCCGGCTGACTCTAAATGGATGGTGTACGAGGCTGTTTCATGAAGGATTACAGTGTGGTGGAGGAGTGATGCAGCGAAGCAATGCGACTCGTGAAATTGCACGGGGCAAAGGGCTTGAGAAGGTTGTCTTAAAAATGTAATTTGTCACAGACTACCTGGTTAAACCTCTGTAATATGATTCAGAACAATTGGAAGCAGCTTTGATTGTCCTCTCATATTCATTTAATTTAGAAATTTATATTCTCCGCTGCTAAATGTAGCGGAGAACAGAAAAAAAATGTGAAAATTAACTTTGCACTAAGAATTATGTGCACTAAAGACCTACGTGCACTACTCTCAAATTGTGTTGATTGTGTCTGATATACAGTGGGGCAAAAAAGTATTTAGTCAGCCACCAATTGTGCAAGTTCTCCCATTTAAAAAGATGAGAGAGGCCTGTAATTTTTATTATAGGTATACCTCAACTATGAGAGACAGAATGAGAAAAAAAAATCCAGAAATCACATTGTAGGATTTTTAAAGAATTTATTTTCAGATTATTGTGGAAAATAAGTATTTGGTCAATAACAAAAGTTCATCTCAATACTTTGTTATATACCCTTTGTTGGCAATGACAGAGGTCAAACGTTTTCTGTAAGTCTTCACAAGGTTTTCACACACTGTTGCTGGTATTTTGGCCCATTCCTCCATGCAGATCTCCTCTAAAGCAGTGATGTTTTGGGGCTGTCGCTGGGCAACACAGACTTTCAACTCCCTCCAAAGATTTTCTATGGGGTTGAGATCTGGAGACTGGCTAGGCCACTCCAGGACCTTGAAATGCTTCTTACGAAGCCACTCCTTCGTTGCCCTGGCGGTGTGTTTGGGATCATTGTCATGCTGAAAGACCCAGCCACGCTTCATCTTCAGTGCCCTTGCTGATGGAAGGAGGTTTTCACTCAAAATCTCACGATACATGGCCCCATTCATTCTTTCCATTACACGGATCAGTCGTCCTGGTCCCTTTGCAGAAAAACAGCCCCAAAGCATGATGTTTCCACCCCCATGCTTCACAGTAGGTATGGTGTTCTTTGGATGCAACTCTGCATTCTTTCTCCTCCAAACACGACGAGTTGAGTTTTTACCAAAAAGTTCTATTTTGGTTTCATCTGACCATATGACATTCTCCCAATCCTCTTCTGGATCATCCAAATGCCCTCTAGCAAACTTCAGACGGGCCTGGACATGTACTGGCTTAAGCAGGGGGACACGTCTGGAACTGCAGGATTTAAGTCCCTGGCGGCGTAGTGTGTTACTGATGGTAGCCTCTGTTACTTTGGTCCCAGCTCTCTGCAGGTCATTCATTAGGTCCCCCCATGTGGTTCTGGGATTTTTGCTCACCGTTCTTGTGATCATTTTGACGCCACGGGGTGAGCTCTTGCGTGGAGCCCCAGATCGAGGGAGATTAGCAGTGGTCTTGTATGTGTTCCATTTTCTAATAATTGCTCCCACAGTTGATTTCTTCACACCAAGCTGCTTACCTATTGCAGATTCAGTTTTCCCAGCCTGGTGCAGGTCTACAATGTTGTCTCTGGTCTCCTTTGACAGCTCTTTGGTCTTGGCCATAGTGGAGTTTGAAGTATGACTGTTTGAGGTTGTGGACAGGTGTCTTTTATACTGATAACGAGTTCAAAAAGATGCCATTAATACAGGTAACGAGTGGAGGACAGAGGAGCCTCTTAAAGAAGAAGTTACAGGTCTGTGGGAGCCAGAAATCTTGCTTGTTTGTAGGTGACCAAATACTTATTTTACCGAGGAATTTACCAATTAATTCATTAAAAATCCTACAATGTGATTTCCTGGATTTTTTTTCTCATTCTGTCTCTCATAGTTGAGGTATACCTATGATGAAAATTACAGGCCTCTCTCATCTTTTTAAATGGGAGAACTTGCACAATTGGTGTCTGACTAAATACTTTTTTGCCCCACTGTATATATATTACTTAGTTTTTTGTATACCCATTTATCTAGGCCCTTACGCCCCCTTTTTTCCTAGGCCCTTATCTCATATTTTTATGTTATATGTTCATGTTTAAATTCACACTGTGGGACTACAAGAAACAGTATTTCAATGTTCTGTATGTATAACACATGTGGACATTTTGACAATAAAGTGGACTTGACTTGACCTGATAAAATCCTGCATCACAGCTATTGGTGAAGCACCAGCTGTGTCAAGTTTCAAGAATAACAAACACCAACTTTGGCATCTGTATATTGAAACTATATGATGAGTTGTACATAATAAGATGAATGATGGCAGAATTCCATTTCAGCCACTTCTGTTTCAGTTTATGTTGGCTCTCTTTCACAAAGTCCTGGCTTACTGGGACTTTTGAGCAGAACATAGCCATCGCTAATATTATTAGTAACACCTGTGACGGGTCAAAATGTCGACTGTGCTAAAGGATTAATAAGCTCATAGTTAGGTTGGGTTGGGATCTTGTAACAATTTTATTCAAATCTAGTATTGAATCCAAGTACTGAATCTGTAACCTTTCCAGTCCCTCAGGAAATGTAATAAGGGTTGGTTTATAACATGCGAGAGTAAGTTAAAACTAATAGTCGTAAAAGTCAGAGGCCTCAAATCATGATGTGTTAGCCAAGAATGAAGAAAAACTGCTGTATTGACTCAAAGCTCCCCTATTTAGTGTTTGGCTCGAAATACCAATCAGATAATTGTAGCATCCCATAAACCCCTCCTTTTCAGCCCTGTTCCAAAAATGCTGAGTGTCTGTAGCTTAAATGCTAATGAGCTGCTGCTGGCCACTCCCCTCTGAGAAGTGATTGTTTAAAAAAAACACAATAGATAGATAGAATAGAATCGGAGGATGAAACCCTCTTTATTGTCACATACATGCACACAGCAGAGCACACAGTGAAATTGGTCCTCTGCATTTAACCCATCCTAGTACTAGGAGCAGTGGGCAGCTACCGTGCAGCGCCCGGGGATGGAGCTCTAGGAGAAGATTCAGGTGGTAAAGCGGTCCAGGGATTATCCTGGTTGGTTATTGGCTAAAGGTTGCACAACCCAAAAAAACATTGTGACAACACAAAGTGGCAGGTTTCAGACAGGTTTTTATAGATTGATCAGAGAAAAAGAGAGGGGGTCTCTGTTCCGGAAACTTTCAGAATCTCTTAACACAGAGGGGACACATATTTATGTATAAAAGACATGAAAAAAAGGATTTTGCATAATAGTTGACCAACAGCTAAAGATACAGCCGTAACAGAATGGTGCAGGAATGAGCCCTGAACCCATAAAATAATCATTAAAAAAATGACTTGCTAACATGTTGCTACCGAGACCACTAAAGGTCATCACGCCAAACATTAGCTGCCTTTAGCTTAGCGGTGATGATGTGAAGTCATGTGACAGTGATGTCGTTTGTTTATAGCCTGACGTTAGATTTAACCTTCTGCCGAGTACAATGAAGCTTCAACTATTATAAAAGTGGTCTCAATATGAAGAGATTATCTTGTTGATAGACATTTGCATTTATGAAACTTGAAAGTATCAAGTAACCAAAATCCAATGTAAAAAAACCTGCAGTGCTTTGAGTAGAGTCAGCCCTGTGATGCTAACCTCCAGGTCGGCCAACAAAATTACATAATCACTGCACTACTGTTATTTTCCCTTACACTGTATTTGTGGCCATTATGGGGGCTAATCCATGACATATCATTGCATTTGAAGTTGATACGGTGATGTTGTTATCCAACTTGGCTTCTTTTTCACCCCACTGTTAGATGGGACATAAACATTTATGTGGATTTTTTTTCCAACCTGATGTTCCACAGAAGGATCTTCTGCCTTAACACCAGCATGCAGAGCAGCCCCTCTCCTCAGGCTGTAAGACTCCCCAACTCGTCCTCATCCTGCACCCCACCATACATAAATAACAACTGTATGCTGGTTTTGCACTTCATCATTAACTTAAACCTTGCATCCTGCTGAGTGCAATGATGCGCAAGAGTCTGCAAAAAATAGTTCATGTTATGAAAAGGGACGTCACGTGTCCTAAATATAGTAAGCTAACCCACACTGATGAAAGAGGGACTTTATTTTAAAGGTATACATTTCCCAAAATAGTCTACGACAAACAATGTATTAGTTTGGCTATCTTACAGTGTGTGCATCTATTTATTTATTTTTGTGCATGTGCCAAAAAGTGGGGATTCATCTGTTGAGCGACTGACCTACAGACAACAATGATACATTATAGCCCAACAAATACATGCCTAATTTATATAACTTAATGTTCAGTATTATATCAATGACATTGAAGGAGCAGGTGGATTTCACTTTATTTTTTTGATGAGCAACATCCTCCAAAGGTTCTCCTGCACCCTGCAGTCCTCCACTGTTGGCCCACATACTGTACTCTGTAATTTAGCCATATCTCCATCATCACACAACATTACATATGTATGAGGAATAGAGTTTTTCAATCACTTTAGTATGTCTTTTAAATTACTTCTCTGTTATCACTGCAGATTACAGCCCCACTCCTCTTATTATAGTGTGGAATCAATTACACTCCCCTATGCTTCAGATATTACCTGCCTATTGTGAGCTGCCGTCAGTGTGCCTGAGGGTCTCTAACTTACTGTAGGCCCACGCATGTGAAGCGTTTTCAAATCCCAGCATCTGGCTGAGCTGTTGGATGACATGAAATGCAAATTCTGCAAGATAACTCAGGCACATGTGAGCAGCTGCGGACTGCTTTAATGCAGATAGGAATTGGTGTACCATGTGCACATACAGTAACAGTATTTATTGTATCTGCATCAGTAATACGTATTGTTTTTAATAAACATTTATTTTAGTTGTTGCTGTGTTATTTACTCTTGTGTCGTCTGGAAATAAGTTGATCTTGTTTGTTGCAGCTACATTTCACTCTATGCCCTTTCATGAATTCAGGTGCAATTACAGTTTAACTACATAGCTAATGACTATCCATAAAAAACACAACATGGATGAATCGCCACTTCAAGCAATGGAAATGTTTTGATCACATTTACAGCTCTCACTCACGTGACACACTACCATGCAGATCAAAACTCTCTCAACAACAAAGATTTTTTCAGAGATTGAACTGGTAAGGGATCAAATAAATGCTCCAAAAGCATTGAATGTAAATTGTGTGTTGATGTTACTTCTAGCCAAATAGAGAACGACAGTCATGTCAGTGTGTGTCCAGCTGCCGTTACAGAACCATTGTAACTCAAAAGTGTGTTTTCAGTCTACTGCATATGAGAAAAGGTTTTATGAAGCCTTTTCTAGAGTCTGTTTAGTCACTTCAATATCGTGATATCAATACAGAATGCAATTGGATTCAGAAGGACATCCTGGTATTTTTAGCATGCTGGAGTACGATGTCATTATCTTTCATTGATGTTACATAATATGGTGCAATGGGAATTGTAAAGCGCGCTATATCTATGGTTATTCTGTATACATTTTGATCCTCTCTTTATTATTAGTCAACAAATGTTTCAACAGTTTGGTGCTAAATTAAATTGTTTATTTTAGCGGGCCTTGGAAGATTCTGGGGACAGAATAGCCTGTGAGTCCTGTTTTACTGTACATTTTTGAGAGCAGTTTGTCATTAAATTCATTCTAAACTTGTCAAATCCCAACATATACAAGTATTTGTTGGCATGGGCAATTTTGAGAAATATGAACCAGAAAACCCTCCAACACAATGTAATACTTTCTGTTTTGCATTGTTCACCTGGTCACCATGATCTGCAGCACTAGAGGCTTGATAAACTTCAGAGTGTATTCAGGCTGAGTGTGTGGGGCCATTGTTCACCTGCGTGCGGCACAAACCTCCAGTAAATTACTGATCACAGTTACTATAGTGAGCTGGAACAAAACACTGATGAATTAAGTGAACTAGAAGATCAAGTGGATGTGGTGTGTGTGTGTGTGTGTGTGTGTGTGTGTGTGTGTGTGTGTGTGTGTGTGTGTGTGTGTGTGTGTGTGTGTGTGTGTGTGTGTGTGTGTGTGTGTGTGTGTGTGTGTGTGTGTGTGTGTGTGTATGAGACTTCTAGCGGTATCATATGTATGTGTATTTATCTGTCCTGCAACATGGGCATGGTTATCTCTATATCTGTGTGTGTGTGTGTGTGTGTGTGTGTGTGTGTGTGTGTGTGTGTGTGTGTGTGTGTGTGTGTGTGTGTGTGTGTGTGTGTGTTGAGTGTGTGTGTGTGCATGGCCATGTCCGTGGGTGTTCCCTCCCTCCCTTTGTTTAATCAGCCATGTAATCAAACTGCAAGGTCAGACAGCAGAAGAAGCATGAGGAAGCCGAGCAGAGTAAAGGGGATTATACATATGGACGCTTGCAGATACATACATTCAAAAAGTATTTGCTGATTAAAGTACGACAGGATCACATATACACTGTTACATAGTCTGAACACATCTGTGATTTTAATTTGTAGACACAGTGTTCTCTTGGGGTCAAGTTTAATTTATTTATTGATAAAGGTGTGGTCATGGAAAAGTTACTCTTTTTAAAAATAGTAACTTGAGTCAGATCGGTTCAGGTCGGTGTATCCAGAGTTGGTTCACACTTACTATTTCATATAGCTCCCAAATGTCCCCTTTTGGTTTCTGTGTATGCCCTGAACATTACACTCAGTTGGACTTTCAATTATCCTTATTTGACAACCTTAGGTATCCTTATCCAACAAAAATGTAAAGCTGACCAACTTTTGTAGGTCATGCAACAAGGCACTGCTGAGAAATCAAGCGTTAAGTTAGAGCGTAAATTATTGGATTCCTTTGCAATTTTTGTGTCAAAATATAAAATAATGAGGTAATAACTTTCCTGAGTTGTGAAATTGTGTCTCCATTGGTATTCCAAACCCTTGAGCAATGTTTTGAACGGTCTTCAAACTCAATGATGTACTTCTCAAAGTAAACTGGTACCTGAAAAAACCCAGATCCTTTTTAAATGCCTTTTTGAATTGTTTGGGCTTGTTTTTATCAGGACACCTGCTTCAACTTGAAAGTGCTGATTCATTCCAGCCTTTTCATCCCAAACAGCAAAGTTGCTCGTGTCCACTGGAGGTCAAAGTCAATCAAAGTAGGTATTCATAGGACAAAAATAATCTCAGTGACCCGTTAAGTGTTGACACAGCCTGACTTAACATTTTCAGATATAATACTGAACTAAAGTGAAAAACAACAAACATCCGACACCAGGAGATAGAAGCCTTTTCATAGCCATGGCTGATGATGTCATGTAATGTTTCTCCAAACCTCTCCCAGGCGTGATAATCTCATTGGTGACAAACGGTCTCAAATGACAACAGCGGTAAAAGAGATCCATGGAACATTTCCAATCATTTGGGTGTCTGAGTGTGGCTTTTCACGGATTATCTTTGCAGGGCTACATGTACCAAGCCATGACAAAGCAGGTACAATGATTTTATGCTCTGGGTTGAAGAATGAAATACACATTAACCAAGAAGGTTGGCACGCACGGTGTTTGTGCAGGAAAACTGTCCAGTTATTTCACGGTCCATCAAGTACACATTGGTCCCAGGAAATAAGCAAACAGATATCACAAAATGTTAAACACAATAGCAATCTAACAAGATAACAAATTAGTATTAATATATAACTAACACGACAGCAACTGGCATGAAGGATTGGACGCAGTGCCTTCGTAATGTTGAATTGTAAACCAGGCCCACAAATAGTCTGCTAGCTAATCCTTTTAAAAAGACATATAGCTAATCCAAAAATATACAATAGTGAATTAGTGATCATTTAAGAGACACAAAGCCAACTTATGTTATCTTTAAACTGAGCTGTGCTATCTGTTTCCCCTTGTCTGCAGTCTGTATGCTAAGCTAAGCTAGCCAGCTCCTGACTCCAGCAACATTTTGTTTGTATTTAACTGCCCTGAGGCTCCAGTTGTTCCAGTTTGTTGTCACTCGTTTTTCAAAATGTCTTAAAACTATAGGTTGTTTTGATCCACCTACTTGCTTTTTTAGCTACTCATTAAAAAATGAGTGGCAGTTCCTAAGTAATGTCTCAGCTATCATATAGTACCATTTGTCTTTCTGCGGTTTTGTCGGGGTTAGGAAACATCTGCAGTTGTATCCACTGAAAAGCAATACATTGAGGGGGGGAAGAAGCACAATCCATAATAATACTTCTAAAACACCTGTTTCAGTTGGGGAGTTGGCAAACTAGGAGTTGCTTGTAGTAGCTAATGTAGCCTCGAGCCTCCGGAGAGAATGAGAAGTCGTCTGATGCTGATCCCAGTAAGTTTATCTCTAGACATATAAGGCTCTATTCAACTTTGTTTTCACATACGCAGTGGTACTTCACAATGCCTGCAAGCAGACATAAATGTGTTGAATTGTCTAGAGTTGCCATTCAATTGCTTCTTTTATGTAGATAGTCACCTTTTATATATGCATGCATTGAGATTGTGCAAATTAGAAAATACAACCAGCTACATTTTTACAAAATAAAAATGTGGATTATGTTCATTCTACAAAGACAAGTTGGCCTGTTGTACATGAACCTGTTGCACCTGAAATGAAATGGATCGTTTGTGATCCTATTCACAGCATGCATGATTTGTCTCCCCAGGCTTCTTAAGTGAACACTTGTGATTGAGACTCAAACATAATGCATTAGAAATCCTTTATTAGTCCCACAGCGGGGAAATGTACCTTTGTTAGAGCAAAGGTGGCATAGATAACAAAAAGGCATACAATAACACAGAAAAAGCTAACAAATGAGTATTTAAAAGAAAAGCACACCTTAGTTATACATTGCTAATGAGCCATGATATGATGAGCAGCGACTTCAGAACTTAGTGACATATTTAATGTAAGACATTAAACAAATTATGATTGATGATGGTGATTATTGCACAGTGTTTCAGTTGTTGTTATAGCCTGGTGAGGCTATAGTCATCTAGAGTCTGCTGGGAATTAAACAAAATAATTACTGAATATTTTTTTAATGAGAGGTGGAGTAAATACATTTACTCAAGTCCTGTACTTGGGACTTGTACTGTACATACATATTTCCATTGTATGCTTCTTTGTACTTCTACCCCACTACAATTCAGTTGTAAATGGCGTACTTTTACTCCACTACATGTAGCAATGATGGACTGTATATGTCCTAAGTAGTACTAATGTGAGGCCGCAATAAAAGGCAATTAAGCAGTAAAGACTTTGCCGTCTTGGTTAAGACTACGGATCCTCTGTGTTATTATTATATTACTTTGTAAAGCAATTAAGAAGCAACTGGAGGTGAGTTAAAGGAGAAACATTACAGCAGCTTTGAAGACGTGTTATCTGTCCTTGTTGAGGAAGCATCATTAACATTAACACTTCAAAAGATACATGGTCAAAGGCAGACCACCCCGGCTCGTGGTTTGAGTGATGGGATCACATGATGTGTTTTACATTACTGCTGATCTGTTCTCCCAAGGCGCATATTAATGGAATTTATAAATTGAAAAGATAAATGAAATAAATAAATATATATGTCGTCATGGTAGCTGTCATGTCTTTCATGTGCGCTTCAATGTCACCGTGCACCATTTAGATGATTGAAGCGAGTCATGACGACACTGTTGCCAAGTGTCAAATGCAAAGTGTAGGACAACATGTTAATGCAACCTGACAAGCATGGATCAAAGCCTGCGTCGCCTCTGATTGCATTTGTGCCTCTACCTCAGTGTAGAGCGTTACTGGTCAGACAAAACAAGGCAGGCTCACATATCACGGTCACAAGACATCACAAGCACCAAACGGGGGGTGAAATGCTTAAACGGACATGTGTTATGGCCTGCCAGTAGGAGAAATGCTGATGTAAGAGACGCAAAATACTTCCTGCTGACTTCAAAAAGCATGAAATATAACATATAAACACCGTCAAAGGAACGGCAGATAGGAAACTGGAGATGTGTTCAGCACATTCAAAAGAAGGCAAAGCCAAAATCCGTCCAGTACTTTGAGTCAGAAGAATGAAGATAACTCAAACTGACACCTATCTGGAATAGACCAGTGTTGGTACTTCAAACATGCACATTACACATATTAAATCTGTACGTTTTACTACCTGCCCCAAATTTCTCACGCAAACCATTATTCACTCGTCCTTCTGCAGTTGTGTTGGTTATTCACAGTGATGGCAGAATTACACTTGCTTTATTACAGCAGATATGAATGACAGAATAGTAGTGCCATTGTTGGTGAAAAGAATATTGAGTAATACATTTGTAGGGAAAACTCTTGAGGAGCTTTCAAAAGGCCACTTCGACCCCAAACACACATTTTAAGTTGTGGAAACCGTTTGAAAGAGGTGCTTCCTAGCATTCAAATGATGTTGTTGCGCCCCTTTGTATGTTTTTGTTGTGGTTTTTCAGCCCTAGATGACACTATGGGGCACTGGGTATTTAGGTGATTTCCCCGGCACAGGTGCGAGTGATTGGGACTGGGAAGAGCAACAGTTTCAAGACTTTGTAGCTGTACATGCAGTTTTTATTTGGAAATAAATGGTATTGAAAAAGCTAATACTTTGTCGTTAATGGAGATTACACGTGTCCAATTAGTTTGCCCAGTGAGCCAATCGCTTGGTGATATTGAGTGGCAATAGTCACTACAGATATCGTTAACAGTTGAATCACTAATTATTCAGCTAAATATTTCACATACGTTATTGAGAAAAAAGCCTTCAAAATGTGCTTACAAGTTTAAAGCTGAGTAGTTTTTAAGAGGGGACTAATCACTGGATCAGCTGTGTTTCTGCAGTCTTTCTTTGTCTGTTAAAAAGCAGGCTGTCCCTCTCATGATGTTCAACAGATGGATGACAGAGATACATCTCTCACATTGATTTTAAGCTACGAGGAGGTTTTTCTCTACTTGCATCATGGAAAGTCACCAGACAGAAGTTAGTGAGTGTGTGTATGTGTGCAGCACACACACCACCTGTGTCTCCATTCACAACTCGTCATCAAACCTTTACAAGCTTTATTGGCATATATATCATCTGAATTCAGTCGTTTATTTAATATTATGAAATCCAAAACTTTGTTTTTATTTGAAATCAAATCCCTGCCACTTACTATCAGTTTGTCATTCATCATTTCAGGGAGACATACAGGGGGGGCAAAGAGACAGCTTAAGTTGTCATCCTGTGTTTACAAGCTTCACACCTTTTTTTATTGTCTGAATGTGGCTGGGAAAGTTTGATATTCGGAAAGCTAAGGCTTTTTTGTTTAAATCAATGAAACACACAATTTTTTTAAGAAATACATTATTCTCTCATTGACATCCAACATATCTTGATAGAGTGAGTCATATATAGATATCCTCATTTTAAATGTATCAGACATGGTTAGGAAACTTACTTATAAAACAAATATGAACCTTAAAGAATAAAAAAATGTCCCCTTACAATTTATCAGTAGTTATTCTAACATGATTTGCAAAGTGAACGTGATTGCTTTTGATGTGTATTCATACACATTGCGCCTTTGATCTCAGACATTTTTCAAAGTATGTTTCTCCTAAAATAAAAAGAACAGAAATGTTCGACTTAAATCCTTTAAACTCTGAATTTTACCCCAAGCTCTGTAATTTTTTGCTACAATGGTCTTATTTGCCGCCATAAGAGGTGAGTTAGAAAGGGTTGGTATTGAAGTGGAGGAAAGAAGCCAAACTGAGACCACACACACACACACACACACACACACACACACACACACACACACACACACACACACACACACACACACACACACTCACACACACACACACACACACACACACACACACACACACACACACACACACACACACACACACACACAATCCAAAAGCATTTATTTCATCAGCCAATAAATCACTATACTGTGTTGGTAATCAATAGCAACTGTCCTCTAAAATACAATTGTCCTTCTTATAAAGCTTTACTGCGGCCTCGCCAGGCTATCAACATTTGGATAAAGTCAGAAGCTCTTCAGGAATTTAAAGCATCTTTAAAAATATCCTATGATGAGATGAACAGATATAAATGACATGGCTCCAGAATAATGTGTCTTGGGGATGCACGAAATCTCCGAATATCAAATGCCGTCATCAAATCCTTGTCAACACTTACAATTGTCGTATAGATGAGTCATTCTGCTGACTCATCTTGAGCAAATCAGGCAAGCAACGTTTGTTTATATAGTCATTTCTGAAAACATGATTGAGAGAACAGAATAATATTTTCGATTGTTTATTTTGAATTTTAAACTGTAATGTGTTCTTTGAAATGACTTCTTGCTTGATATTTTGCAGGAAGTTGTACCAAAGTCAAGGAACAACAAAACGACACACAACTAATAAGAGACTAGAGCTTCCAAGATACCGAAATATGACACAATCCCATAAGTTATTGTATTCACTATACTGATGAGATCTAATCTTTAAAGAAAAACGTTTTGTCAAGGTGAAACTAAAAAGCCAATTACAGTCACTGTTTAGCAGGTTGCTATTTATTCTTCCCGATTCACATTATTTTTTCTTAAAAGGTCCCCTATTATGTAAAATGCACTTTTTGCTGTCTTTTACACATATATGTGTCCCCGGTGTGTAAGGAGTGTCAGAAAATACAACCCTTTCTCTTCTCCTCCTTACCCACATCTCTATAAACGGGGGTACAAATGACGTCATAACCGAAATGTGGGCTGGCTTTATATTGAACTCCTGGCAACGTCCCGCCCACGTTACACGTCTCAACCTATCGTCCCCCATATACAGTCGCGAGATGAATCCCCTTGAGCAGCACCTCTGTGTCTCTTTATTCAGCAGGATGTCTGCAGGAAGGACTTAGAGTAAAGTTGTTATATATATGTATATATCGGGCTCAAATTGTGAAAGAGTAGTTCAGGGAGCATGAGACATCATTTCACACATGGATTGGCCCCCACAGAGTCCGGACCTGAACCCCATTGAGAATCTTTGGGATGTGCTGGAGAAGACTTTCACAGTTGTCCGAATCTCCAGTCATCAATACAAGATCTTGGTGAAAAATTAATGCAAGACAGAAATAAATGTTGTGACATTGCAGAAGCTTGTGGAAACGATGCCACAGTGAATGTGTGCCGTAATCAATGCTAAAGGCGGTCCAACGAATGTTAGTGTGATTTGGGGCGGGAAGTGTAGCCTATAATGTCGCTATTCTAGTGGTAAACACTGAGAAGTGTTTCAGAAATAATGCTTGATGTGGTTTTGAACATAATATGGGATTTGATCACGGCAGCGTTTAGCTGAGTTTCTCCATTAGAAAGTTCTCATTCGTGATGCTCGAAAGGGGCGTGTCCAGCAGCAGCTATTTCATTTAAAGCGACAGTCACAAAATCAGCACTTCAGGAACAGGGCTGAAATAGTGGGGTATGAGGCATGCTACAATGGAGGAGCTGTTTGCTATTTTGTAAATATATTGCCGTACAATATATTTTTCAAATATAGCTTAAAAGGATTCTTTTAAATGTTTCAATACTTCAATGACATCTATGTCATTTAAGTCGTGTTCACACCAGATTCTGGTTGTATCGAACACTGGAGTGGTTCATTTGGGTTGGTGTGAACTCAGTCGGAGAGCTACGATGTGAACTAAACAACCGGACACTGGTCCGCCTGAAAAATGCACAGAGATATAAACAACTATAAACATGAGCTCGGCTATATTTGCTTTTGTGACTGCTCACCTTACTGGTCTACATAAAGGCCGTGGTACAATCTGATCAGATTCCCCTGTCGTCGAGGGAAACATAATAATGTTTTTAAAGCACGTTGTCTGATTATATAATCATATGCGCCATCCGCTGGAGTCTGTTGATATGCTCTCCAAATTAACAGCAGCATGAAAATAACCTCCCGATGCTCCATGGTGGAAGCTACGGTAGAAATTGACGGGATTTGCGTGTTTACCCGCTTAATGTCTGACCAATTGTTGAGCAGCATTTCGGTGCAACTGACTTTCTTTAGTTAATAGTCTGTTTAAGGTTTGCCTGTGTGAACGCAAGCCGAATCTCTGAAAAAAAGAAGCAATGCAACAAATGTGCGTCTGGTAGCCTAAGGAGCGGACTATTAGGTGTGAATGGGACCTTAGTTTACTAAAAATACTTCTACTAATTTTAAGCCATGGTTGTGTAGGCTACTACTTATTTGTCTTTATTTTATTACTAGTGGTGCTTTACTGTTTAATGATTTTATTTTTTATTTTTTAACCTGCAATTCAACTTTTGCTGTAGCCTAACACTTTAAATGTCCGCACTGTGGGATCAAGGATTTTTCTTTTTCTGATTCTGACATCCCACAATCCCCTTTTTTGCTCACAGCTTAGTGTACGGCAGCATTTTGAGTCTTTATAAAATAAGAGGCAGCCCTGCCACAGCCCCGAGCGTCACAATATTAAAACCGCATAATGCAGAGGCTGCATCATGGGTCTGACCCGTCAGATCTCCATGTCTGGTTCTGTTTATGTCCGTTAGCTTCAGTGCCGTACATGTTCCCCGGTGTGTCTTTACCCCGCCAGCCTGCTCCCCATTACAAAAATTCATTTTAGTAATGCAGGACAGCTTTAATAGATTAAATGAATTTAATAATCGGCATGCCCTGCCAAAGTCTCCACACAACAGGTTCATCTTACAAAGCAGAAGCCTTTGAAACCTGAGGAAAGAAGTTGGCCATTAATTTCATTGAGTTTTGGAGTCGCTCCTACCCAAACTCATCAATTAAACATGGAGTGACTGAGGTTAAAGCATTTTAGTGAATAGCGTTGTCTAAAAAAAGCCCCCTTTTAATACAGACAAGGAAGCAATACTGTATTACTTAGCTGATTTATCTAATACACTCTGTAGCACTTTATGAAATATAACGGTGGCAGATGCATTCAACTCCAAGACTTATTAATATGATGCTATATTGTATAGAATGCACCAGACACAAGGAGCTGTGTCATCAGGAAGTGTGTGGCGTCTCTCAATGATTAAAACATGTCTTATTTAAATCCTGTTTCAATAAATAATGCAGTGTTAAGCTTATTTTCTGTGACTCTCAGAGCCGCTTACATCCAATTGCCAAAAGCTCTCTTGGATGAGGGAGTCATGGGTCTAGATGCTAAGCCTTAAAATCACACTTGGTCACAGGCTGTGAGTAAGCGCCACTGGTCCTCTGTAGCCGGGCCGGGGCCCAACAGAGCCTGAGCAGCATGTGCATTACCATGGCAAGCGAGGTGAGAAAACGCCACCCCTCAGAGTCACAGTGCATCGCATGAATACTGTATGCAAAACCAACACTCTCCTCCGTATTTAAACCAAGTTAACACCAAGGCCGAGGTGAAAATGGCACGTCCAAAGGACTTTAAGAGGAGGAAGTGTGAAAACCATCATATCACTGAGTCTGAGATAAGATGTTTTTTATAGCATAGGTAACCAGAAGGGCACTCAGAGAGCGCAGACCTCTAGCCAAATGCTCTACCTACAATAGGCTACGCACAGAGAATAAGTGTTAGCTATGGAGGTAGCATAGATCTGTTAGCCTTAACCCTACTCCCATTTAAGCTGCATACAATGTATCATAATACTGGTTAACATGAATAACTGCAGTAAATACAAAGAATGAACACTGAAAATGCGTTCCAAAATTACCTTTTGTTGATTTGTGGGTGTGTACTAGCTGATGGATCAACATAATAAGGTTAGCCATTCATTTCCAATGGCGGGGAACCTCATGTGTGTAACAACAAGTGTAACAAAGTTGACTCAACCACTCCAAATTCAATGGAAGTGGTGATTAGCAAGTATACATTCAGTGGCGACTCGTCATTAGGGGCAGGTGGGGCACAGCCACCTACTGGTCAGCAGAAAATAATAAAATAATATTTCCAAAAATATTGATTGTGTGCTCGGAGGGTGTGCCCCGAGGGGATCTCGCCCGGGTGTAATTCCATGTAAAACCGCCACTGCCTCAGTGTGACAATTGAGCCGGGCTGAGCGATGTGGGACAAGCTCCGGGCAGCCCTTCTCTCACTGTGAAAATGAACATGTGCTGTGAAAACTACACTGCGCGTGCTCAGAGTAGTTTTCTATTCCGTGTGCGCGGCCAAAAAAAACAAAAAAAAAACAAAAAAACAAAACAAGTGGGGCCAAGCGCTGGCATCCCCACTACAACGTCATCTCATATTCCAGAGCTGATTGGATAGTGCAAGTGTAGTGTAATTGAGGAGAGGAGACGAGGGAGGAGAGAGAATACGTCAAAAGCAACAAATAATAAAAACAGAAAATGAAGGAAGTTGACAATTTACTGGAGCACAAATTCGAGACACTGATCTCTTGGAGAACAACTGGAGGTAAAGCGTTGCGACTCAATGCACTGTCCATGCTTTCAATTCAAAGCCAGTTGATCTACAGAACTCAAATTCCCAAAGTAACTGACACGTTTTCCCAGACGAAGAACCCAATATTTCTTCCCTATGAGCTTGTGCAGACATGATGCCTGCATGTTGTGCTCGTTAAGTGGACGTTATCTCAAGCTGGGTTAACGCTGCATTGTTAACCCAGTGTGCCTTTTGAACTGCAGAGTCTGGCAAAGTGTACTTCTTTAATACTGATTGTTGCCAAGTAGGATCCAAAACAACTCGCTAAATGGAACTTTGTCACTGGCGGCAGTTTTGTTTTACTGACAATCATGTAAATATTGTGTCTGACATGTCTTAAGTAATATTTCCAGCAGGACCTACCATTCCTCAAAGCAACATGAATGAGGAACAGCTGTCACTTATGATTCCAAGCCCCTCTCAGCTAAGACCCGCCCCCCACGCACCTGAATTCTTTTTTTTTTTAACACATCCTTGTATTTTTCGAAATTCAGGATCGAAACTAGCATTTATAAATACATTCAATTTTTTCAAATATTCAGAAACTTTTGGCCCAGATTTAGCTTCATAGGCAAACACCTGAAAACAGAAATCCTGATGTTATAATTATAACACCCAGCTGACGTAGAACCACATTTTGAAACCCCTAACAATTCACTTACTTGGTGATTCTGTCACGATAGGTATTCAAACATTATTGATATGAATACCAAATGTTTGCATAGCACTATGCTACCGTGTCAGGTACATATGAAGCTGAGTGTTAGGCAAAAACATAAAAATGATCAATACTGTAAAAGTATAACACTGTAGAGCAGAGGTCTTCAACAGGGGGGTCGCGACCCCCAGGGGGTCCGCGGAGGTACTGCAGGGGGGTCGCGAAATCTTTGGTTGATTAGACAATTTTTTATATATACATTTTTTTTTTACAAACCGTTTTTTCCCACAAATTGCAATGTCTTTAAATGCACAACACAAATCCAAAATATTATAGCGAACGGAAAAATGGAGGCAGATGTGCCAATCACGAGGCCGTGTGACACACACTGGCTCATAGACATAATATTATGTCTATGCGCTGGCTCTGTCAGGTTCCCCGTGATTGGACGAGAGCCTATTCAGGCCCCAGTTTACTGAAGACCCAGACACAGGGATGCACGCAGCGACATTATTGAGAAGACCATACATATAAAATGGATCGTTTTGTAACTCGAGCGAAAAAATCAACAAGCACAAGCGAGATACCATCCACCAGTGAACATGCAAGTGACGAGGCAGAACCTGCTGCGCCTGCAGATGTTGCAGCTAATAAGGGTAAGCGCAAAAGGGAGAAGACACGAAAATATTCAGATCATTATCTGAAGTTCGGGTTTACCTTTAAGGAGACAGATGGCATTGAGTTTCCAATGTGTGTCATTTGCTCTACTGTTCTTTCAAATGAATCTATGAAGCCATCAAAGCTGCAGCGTCACTTGGAGACAACACACAGCCACTTAAAAGACAAACCTGTTGAATACTTCCAAGCTAGCCTCAAATCCCTCCAAGGTCAACAGACATTGATCAGAAAATCAGCCAAAGTTGGGGAGCTAGCTTTGAAATGCTCTTATCAAATTGCTCTTCGGATTGCCCAGAAGAAACAGCCATACACACTTGCAGAGGATTTAATATTGCCTTCAGCAACCGATATGTGTAAAACCATGTATGGAAATGATATTGACATTAATAAACTGAAAACCATTCCAGTGTCGGACACAACCATAGCTCGCCGTATAGACGAGATGGCATCTGATGTGAGGATGCAACTGATAGAGAAGCTGAGGTTGGCAGATGCATTTGCGTTACAATTAGACGAGTCAACAGATGTGTCGAAGGACGCCCAGCTTCTGGCGTTTGTGCGCTTTGTCGATGATAAGGAAATGCAGGAGGAATTTTTGTTTTGTAAGTGCCTCCCTCAACGCACAACTAGTTCTGAAATCTTCAAAGTGATCGATGTTTTTTTCAGAGAGAATGACATTCCGTGGACAAAATGTATTGCGCTGTGCACTGACGGTGCAAGAGCCATGGCTGGTTTAAAAAGTGGACTAATCGCACTTGTAAGGGATGTGTCTCCGCAAGTGATTTGGACGCACTGCATGCTACACAGGGAGTCACTTGTTGCCAAAGATATGAGCGCTGAATTGGCAGATGTCATGGACTCGGTAGTGAAAGTAGTCAACCTAGTCAAGAAGAGCGCATTGCAAACACGTCTCTTCTCGAATCTCTGTGCTGCTGAGGGAGAAGAACACACTGCGCTACTCTACCATTCCGAGGTTCGGTGGCTTTCACGTGGAACAGTGTTGTCACGTGTGCTGGAATTGCGCAAGTCTATTCGGGAGTTTTTACTTCTCCAAAAGCGCACAGAGCTGGCTGCACTTTTCAGTGACAATGTTTGGGTCACCAAACTTGCCTATCTTGCTGATGTTTTCGCTGAGCTGAACAAACTGAACAGTTCAATGCAAGGCCGCAATACCCATGCCATTCAACTGTATGACAAAATGGAAGGCTTTCTAAAAAAAATCAAAAGGTGGAGGGAGCGCATCGGGGAGGAAATATTTTCCATGTTTCCATCAGTGGATGAGCTGGGAGATTCTGCTGTGCTCTCGCCCCCCATTACACGCGCAATTCTTGCGCATTTGGAGGCGCTCGAGGGACAATTTGGGCACTACTTTTCTGAGGCTGACTCCTGGCGCAGGGACAAGACATGGATACTGTTTCCATTCACAGACAACGCAGCAGACGGCACACACCTGACAGTGACGGAGGAGGATCAGCTAATCGAACTATCCACTGACAGTACGTTCAGACACATATATGACACAAAACCACTCACCCAGTTCTGGATCTCTTGCCAGAAAGACTTTCCGCAATTGGCAGGAAAAGCCATGATGAGCCTTTTGCCCTTTGCCACAACCTATCTTTGCGAAAGTGGATTTTCCTCACTGACTTACTTGAAAAACAAATACAGGTCAAGGCTGCAGCCTGAGGCTGATATGACCCTCTGCCTGACAACCTCCATCCGTCCAAGGCTGGATCAGCTGTGTGCTGCTCATCAGGGTCAGACATCTCACTG
The DNA here is from genome assembly GCF_036324505.1 of Eleginops maclovinus. NCBI lineage: Eukaryota > Metazoa > Chordata > Actinopteri > Perciformes > Eleginopidae > Eleginops > Eleginops maclovinus. The sequence goes on along the minus strand of NC_086355.1, from coordinate 23,391,533 downwards.
ATGTGAGAGTACGTGTGCCATCCACAGATGGTTTGAGGATTCATTGTCCCATCTACATGCATGTTTAGTGTTAAAATCTCATAGCTCAGTGTTTGTTTATAAATGACAGTGGCACAGCCACTCTGCACCTTGCACTTGTTTAAAGTTCAAACTTTTATTGTGATTTATTTTAATAGCCCTGTGTTGTGTGCAAGATATATGTTCATAAATGGCAGTGGTACGGCCACACTGTACCTTGCACTTGTTTAAAATAAAAACATGAATATATTAACCTGTGTATTATTTGAATAGCTTAGTATTGAATGTACAATAACAGTATCTATGTTTACACACTGCACTAGGCCCCGTTTAATATAAAACACAATTGTATGCCATATTAATAGTAGGGGGTCCCTGCTCCAACTCTCCATCAGTTTGGGGGTCCCTGGCCTGAAAAACGTTGAAGACCCCTGCTGTAGAGTACATTGCCAACAAAAGCTGTCCATAATATCCAGTGGAAATAATCAAACATATGTTCACCAAATGCAATTAACATAGAGGTTATAATCTACTGATTTAAAATGTTTCGATAAAATGCAGTCCTATTACAACAGAGCGCTGTGCTGTCATCACCTGATCTATCAACTTAGAATTTGGGGTGAAATAAACATCAAGTAAGAGCCACAAGGCTCTGAGTTATAAAATGTAATTTACTTTGCTGAATCTCTTTTATTATCAAAGCCTCATGTTTTGCCCAGACTCTGAGCAGCTTGCAGACAAAAGGCTGATTCATCTACTGCATCTGCCCCACTTATTATTGGTGCTCTCACAAGTACTGTCTCTAAAAGACCCAGGACATTTTATGGAGTCAAATATCAATCTGGAACACACATAGTTCTTTGGCAGACATTCTCATAGTGGACCAATATCATAGATGCTTCTTTTAGGAACATTCAAAAAGTCTCTAGTTAGGGCAGAGCTACCTAGCTCTGCCCTAACTGAGCTGTATGGTTTGTGGAAAACAGCAGAGACTTTTTGATTACAATAGAGAGGGCCATAGATCTAAATAATGAGATGTTTCATCACTCTTGGGAACAATTTCATTGAAAAGGTACTTGGAAGACCTGTCAAGATACTTTAATTCTTCTGGAGCTTGGAGTCTTGAGTCTTGAGCCTGTGCCGTTAAATTGATAAGGGATAACGTGGTGAGGCGCACATTATCCCTTACCTACACCGCTTCGCGTCAGGCTCCATGATCACTCTGTCGGGTGTTCTTTTTCCCCCACTTATTACACGGCCACAAACTAACAAAGTGACTCACAATATTATTTTTAATGTTTTTATTAACTTTAAATACCTTGTTACCTTTATCCTCCTCATCAACGGTCATTATTGTGCTTAGCAGCAGTTTGTTAATGGAGTATTTACAACCTCTGAAATCAGGCAATCAGAAAAAAGTATTCAATTAAGCCGTGTAATTAATGGTGTTAAGGCTTTCAGTTTTAAACAAAAAAGAGAAATAAACAGTAAATGCAGATAGTTTGATATTCCATTCATGATATTGTTATTCCTTTATTGTTACACAACTGATTCTCCCTTAACAACAGAAATTTCCCCTCCGTGGGACGAATAAAGGGTTTCTGATTATGAAGTCTTTTTGACATGGACTCAAGCAAATTGAATTGACAGAAAAAAAGAAAAAAAAACCTGAGACTTGACTTGCCTAAGTATCCATGTATTACACCATTACTTACTTAAATTAGTCACTCTTGTCCCTATTATACATTTGTTTTGGTCTTTTTTTTAATAGTAATTAAATAGTTATTAAGTGTTTTGAGCCTCTGCACAGGCAACAGTTGAGGTGCAGGCTTTATCATTTTTGGTTGACTGAACCATTCTCCTGAAAATAATATTGTGCATAAATGTGATTGAAAAATTAGTTCTTACTTTTCTAAATTATAATGTAAATAATAAATGTTGTTAACATTTTGTTAGCTGGAGGTTGGTCTATGTAGAAAATGGCCTGACTTCCATCTGTATAATAATATTGTGTATTTGATAAATTGTAGATGCTACTGTGAAAAAACATTCTCTGAAGCTGGATCAATAATGTATATCTAATCTAATACATCTCAAGAATGCCTGTAAGACTTTTACTTACATATGTTTGTGTGGACTCAAGTATGAAGTAATTACAGTTTTGGGAATCAAAGGCCAAACTCAATGTGACCTCACAAATCATGTGTCTGGCTATAACTCAATAATTCATACAGTAATTATAACTACTTCACACAAATGTCTAATTATATAAAGTCATAACGTGAGACATACATAGATGTAGTCTGGTTGGCTATGGCATAAACCTGGGAGTCAGTAATTCAAGTTCATCTAAGGTTTTTCTCTTCTCCTCACTTCAAGGAGTGTGGATAATGGAGTGTGACGATGGAAGACATTAAAGGAGCCAGACCGGCTGCAGGACAGTCAGCGGCTGCAGGAGGGCAGCCGACACTGTGCAACAAGAGGCAGCAGTTGCAGCAGGGCCAGGGTTAACAGTACACCAATGCAGTATAATAAAGTAATACCAAATTATGGATTAAAGTTAGCTTTATTGTACCTTATGCCTCTGTGTTCAAGCATGTGCATGCATGTTGGTTTATTCCTCATTTGTAACATTTGTTTGTTTGTCAGACCTCAACAAGGAGTCATTTTCTGACAAATGTATTCACCTATTCTTAGCTCTTTCTTCTGTAACAACTGTTAATGGGTAAAAACAAACATGTTTTTGGACAAGTATTTATTATAAAGGCGCCAATAGTGGTTCCTTTTTTTCCTGTGAAGTAAGCCAACCTTAACTGTGCCTGTGAGAGGACCTGCTGTGCATTTTCAACTGCTGTTTACATGATAAATGCTGAGCCAATCACTATGTCTGTATGCATGTGCATACTGTGTGTGTGTGTGTCACACTCCAGTGTCCCTGTGTGCCCCCAGCAGATGAAGTATCACCTTGGTTATCTGATGCCCTCAGTGGAGGGACTCACTTTCTCTAATGACCCAACATGTGCTGGATATCATACAGCATGTGGTGGAAGGGCAACCCATTACTTTGCAATTACTTAACAATGATGGAACAGGAGACCTCATGGGGTGATAGAGTGTATGTCTGTGTGGCCATGCTTCATGTTTGCAACACATGCAGAATGCTGCTATATTAATTAATGTATTCATTGTGTAGATTCATGGAAACTAAAATAATATCAGAACTATCCCGGGTCATAAAAGTGTTTGACCAACCATGCTTACTCTATAACAGGAAAAAGCATTTACAGGTGAAAAAAATAAATAAATTCAAAGTTCATGATAATCCCCTATCTCTATCTTCTATCTCAGATGACTCATTTCAAAGGAGGCCCACAGGCAACAGCGCATCATATTCTGGGTCAGGCATCCTGTTTGATGTTTGTGAGGTCCCTGAAATAATAATAATAATAATAATTCATTACATTTTTATTTAGCGCCTTTCCAGGTGCTCAAAGCACTTTATAATACGTTGTACATATACTAGACATGTAACACATCAATACTGTGGACAATAACCACAGGAGTAATTTTGTGGACACATCTGCATACAGTGGCAGTCAAGGCGGGATTCGAACCATTCTTCAACAGTTCCAGCCCACTGCGCCACACCCGCCAAAAAATAATCTGTAAACTTTACTTGGTGCTTGTTATGATCATTGATAAATGTTTTATTTTAAACTTTTTGGGGCAATTTTGGCCTGTTTCCTTATGAATGATGAGGGATTTTATGAACACATGTTTTAAAGGATCCTTATTTGTAACATAATGGGCTAATGCAGCCACATTATCCCAAAGTGCTACAACAGTAATGACATTAAAGTGATTTAAAAAAAAAAAACCTTAAACCAAGTTAACATGTCCTTTTCAACAGGATTAGTTCATAATTACAATACAAGGAACACACTAAAAGCATCTTAGAGCAGTAGGTAAACCAGAAGCTGATGCACACTATTTTATACTCCATGTGTTTTACCTTTGATCAATGGACCATTACTATTGCTTTATCAATGTAATCATTTTAAGCATGCTAAAACATATACTATTTTTCATGTTAGGTGTTATATTCATGTGTTTTGGTATTCTCTTATATTTAGAACTTCTGCTTGTTTGAGCTTGATAAAAATGTAATAAAGACAATCTGATAGTTACACATCTATGCAGCAATAGCAGCAGTTTAAAAAGTAAGTGCACATATAAAGTAATGAGGTAGCAGGTGATAACATGATTTATGCGTTTGGATTAATGAGTGTACTGTATATTGCACAGAGCACTGTCATCTCTTAAACAGCAGTGTAGTCTGAGCCGACTGGAGTGGCAGCCAGTCATACCAACAATTAAATCCTAGAACAGCAGAACCGCAGGTATATATTTAACTGAAGTTAAATAACATTTTGAGATAATAGAACTTTACTGAAGAAAGTATTTTAATTTGTTGCTACTTCACAACTCTACCCACTAAAATTCAGAAGTAAATGGTGTACGTTTACTTGTAATACATTTAAATTACTTTACAGATCTGGATTTATGATGGTAAATATAATCAGCCCTTAAATCAGACTTTAGTTCACCTGGAGTAAATCCAGCAGCTACCCTGCAGTATACAAAGCCATTCAAACTAGCTGCACCTTTACCAGCTCTGAGAACACTTTAATGATCAATAATTATAAAACATATCAGAGATATTATTCTGAAATGGACCAATCAAACAATGACTACTTTTACTTTTTGAATGCAGGACTTTAACTTGTAACAGAGTTACTACACGCTGTATACTTATACAGTAGTATGTTGCCGATACGTGCGGGTGAAAGACGCGATAACGTTGCCGCAACATATCTTAGCAACGTTGCTCGTCCGTAACCACCACGTCCTGGCGACATCACGGCAAACAAAGGACACACTGGCGACATTGTAGCAACCTTCTTGGGAAATGTTGCCATAACGTCGCCATTAGGGCGGACCTGCATGGTGCAGTCCTCATTTGCCCTAGAACCCCCAACATCGAGTATCATATTCATATTTTACCTGCATTTTGGCTGGTTGCTGTAGCTAATGTTGACCCCAATTCTATTCAAAAGAAAAGACAGCTGTACACTAACAAATATCCATTTATTATAGTTTTATTTCAAAATAATTGGGAATTTCAATTTTGGGGATCTTCCACCTGTCGTTCCATCCGACCCTGTGAAGACCAGAGAGAAGAGAACAGGTGAATGCATTTATATTCATTTTACATTCAGTCAAATGTCATTTTACATTTAGTCAAAATTTTAAATAGGATTATGCCAATAGCTGAAGTTACGCCAGACTTTGTGTCTGGCCCGACATTCAATGCGCAGACAGTTGACAGCCTGCCTGTTGAGTGCATCCAGGCTTGTTCTTCACTGTGACTGGTTGGCATCTTATTTATTAGTTGTAACCTATTTCTTATTCTTAGCCCGTAAGTTATTTAAGTTTAACTTTTTAGCGTTTGGATAGTTTATCAATTTATTAACCCGGCAGTATTTTTTGGCTGGCTGTCTGTCAACTAGCTCTAGAATATTTAGTTGCCAAGTAGACCTGTTCGGGATTTAATTGTTAAGTGAACCAAACAAAAATAGTTAATGTGATGTTAATTTCATCGGCCAAAAAACACTAAACCTGGATTAAACCAAACAAAAAGCTATTATATTGCCACACAGATTTGTTAGTGATATCTTTTGGTCTTTAACCACAAGAGAACAATAAGAAAAAATCAGTGTATAGGTACAGAGGTGTGGGCAGAAGAGGTTTAGGATCTTGTTTAAGTACATAGTTTCAATTACTAAGTTGCCTCATAAACACGAGTTAAAACTACTTTTATGCATGCCCGCCGAGATATGTGACCCGCTCTATCGAAATCAGTTGGAAGTCGCAACGGCTCATTTCAAAATAAACGTGGATTTGCGTAAAAAACTCGTTTTTCGGGGTTCCGGTGTTTTGTTTCATTTGAAATAAACAGGAGGCAGTAGAACTGACGACCTCCAAATGAGTAGAATTTATCAATATTTTGCATTTTTTACGCTACTAAAAATATACCATTTATTTCCACTCGGTAATCCACAGCTGATTTTATTCAAACAAAACTACGTAAAATGTAATTAATAAATCAATCAAAATGTTTTGAATTTAGCTTAATGTGATTCCAAACTACACAAACTATTGTGTATAATTTACTTTGTATAATTTATTTAATAGTAATTGACCCCAATCCCAGTTTTTACAGTGTACTGTGAAAATAAATAATTATACTATGTGTTGTTTTTTTTTCTCCTATGACCCTCCAGCAATTTGACTATTTTTACTTTCCAATTCTATATTAACAAAATAATAATTTTAAACTCCATCTATTTGGGAAATTTCACAATTAACAGTGTCTGCATTGAATTTTCATTGAGCCTATCCTGAAGTTTGATGTCACGGTAAGTAAATGACCACACCACTATGTTGCCACAACATTACTTGCGTTACCAAGTGGCAACGTTAGCAAGTGACCACACCACTACGTCGCGGTAAAGATATTAACGGCACCGTAGGGCAACGTCAGCAAATGACCACACCACTACGTTGCAGCAACGTATTCATTTTACTTGATGGCAACTTCCTATAGGCAACGTTGTGGCAACGTCACTCGTGCTACCAAGTGGCGACGTTAGCAAAATGACCAAGCCACTATGTTGCGGCAATATAATTTGGTTACTTAATGGCAACTTCCTGTAGGCAACGTCATGGCGACGTTGCCACAAGGTAATGTCGCCATGACCAAATGGCGACTTGTAGGCAACGTTGCCGCCTGGTCGTGTGTTAGCTGGGTTGTTAGTCTTCCTCTCCGCCATCACGCTTCGTACAATCCAGCACACCTGCGGGCAAATATCTGAGTACTTCTCCTACCTCTGCAGCTAAGAGAAAAACAAAACTTTTAAAATGTTGGTGAATCTCACAAACAGCAGTTTCCTCATAGGCTATGAGCAGGGGTTGAAGAAGCGCTCTGCCTGGGTGATAACAATGCAGGCCAGCCGTCAGATCACAGATCTTAGTGCTGGTTTCTGCCTGTTACTCGTCCACCTAAATTCCCATGGGAAGGATTTACTCTTAGGCTTTGCACCCAGAGAATTCCAGGGAGGACTACCACTTGTAGATTTATCACCAAGTGCATCACCCTTCTGTTCCTCGGAATCCTTTTTTGCTGCTAACTAGCCTTGCGTTAGCATACCCTTGTCCATTCTTTTGCGACATTGGTAAGGGGGTGTTGTTCCCACATAGTCCATTCACTTCCACGTTAACTTCCAACCTGTGCATTTTAGTTTCCAACCCGGCAATGTTCTGTAGAAGAACTGGAAGTCAGAAGGGAGAAATGTTGGTGCTAACTAGCTTTAGCTAACTAGCACGCAGTAACAGCAGTCTAGACTTGTTGGACTGAGGTCGTCATAAAAAAAACCGCTCTGTCTGTCTGAAGAATAACAGTCCGCGTGATTAATAAATGTCCAGGAGCCGCTGCTTGAAGTTTTCAGATGAGAAAAATAGGAAAATTAGCAGCAAAAAGTAAGCAGAGTCAAGAGCGTCTGCACTGTAAGGAGAAGGAAGTCAAAGTAATAAATGTCAGCAGGTTAATAATATTTTTTATTATGTACTTATGGTGAGGGGTGAATCTCCATGATTTCAGGAGGATATGATACCTAACCAGCGTCTTTTACAAAAAAATCCATGAATGCTCTGCAAACACCTGCAGGTTATGCGTCTGCATAATCATGAGTTTATTTCTCCTGATGTGTGAACTGCAGTACGGCTGGCTGTGTCATGTTGATGCGCTCTGTGTGAATTAGCATCCTTAAAGGGGGTGGAGAAACAGCAGAGCTCTCTGTCGGCTTCACTCTCGGGGTGACACAGACATACATAAGTGATGGGGATATTTTTAACCCCCCTCATGAAATCAGAGATAAATTGATTTTATTCCTGCAAGGCCCGTCAGCGATGCACATCCACCTTTGATTCAGGCTGGCAGCCGGTGAAGGTGCTATGAATTTTTTATTGTCTCAAAAATGAACCCCCCCCCCTTCCAGTTCCTCCTTCCTTTCTGTGTGCTCCTCTTTCTTTATCTCCTCTCAAAGCCTACATGTCTTTTGTGTTGCTTCTCTGTGCCGCTCACGTCTGTGCTTCCTCCTACCTATTTCTTTCACTTATCCTGATTCTTTTGCTGCTTCCCCACTTTATATTTCTCTGCACAATGGCTTCTCATTGAGTTTGACTTCCCCAAGCAGCTCAATGTCAGCGCTGACATCTGCATGCCTCTTGAGTGCTTGTTTCCTTATCACTGCAAACTCATTGTCACAGTGGTAATATTGTAAAGCTAAGTCAACATGACTGCCAGTTTCAGGGAGTGGAGGTCTAATCAGACTCAAATAAAATGAAAGACTGTATGATTATTGATAATGATGTCTTCTGAAGGACATGGGCCTTTTAGTTGTGCTCCATCATGGGAATGTTTGTATTCATCTGCAAGTTGAAATTGTATGTTATATACATTATTATAAGCAATTAGGGTTAAATAAATAGTTGTACAGAAGACTTTTGGACATTCTGAATGCAGACATTTAATTCATTTGCTTACAAATGTTCAACAAAAGTTGTCGGGAACAAAAAGTGGCCCTATAGTTGGCAAATTCATGTGTCATTGGGGGCACTTTACTTATCAAGTCAAAATGTTTTTACCACCTGCATTATTTAATCCATTGACCGCTTATATTCAAATAGAGTACTGCAGTGATGATGTATTTGGAGGCCGACCAGGGAGTTAGCATCGTAAGGGCTCCCTCGACAAATAGCCAATACAGTTTTTAAATTAGATTTTCGAATATCACAAAAAATCATCTCCACATGTGAACTCCATATTTATGTCATCATGTATACAATTGAGGATGTAAAGAGCTAGCGTTAGGCTATAAATGAACTAGATCACAGTTGCATGTGACCACCAACGCTAAGCTAAAGGAGGTTAATGTTCTGTATGAGGACATTTAGCAGTCTCATGGAGTCACTTGTTAGCAATTGTCTATGTTTTTTAATGTCGTGGAACAAAACGTAAAGTCGTATAAACTTGTTTGAACGGGCATCAAACTGAAAAGTCATCGAAACAAGGTAACTGGGACTCATTTCCTCACCACTCTAAAGAGTTGCTCATCTTTTACACTGATGACTAAACAAGTTCTATGCAGAAAATGAACCAAGTCTATATTTCCTGGAATAGGTTAAGACCCCAAACAATGTTTCCCCTTGGCAAATATATTCACGTGTACAAAAACTAGTCTGTCTCTCAACATTGTAATCATAATACACAATTCTACTGCTGTGCTGGAGTGAACTCAAAGAGAATTCATATTAAAAATGGTGAAGAAAAAGAAACAAAAGTCAAGTTAACAAATGGAACTGGCCAACACTCCTAGAGAATAATTCTATATTGGTTTATTTACAACTAGATATCCAGCATTCCCTAAATTAAGAAACATTACCAATAGTTTCCATTCTTTAAGTTTGAGGCAGGTTCTGGAACTGAGCAGTATTTGTTTTTAGTTTGTTTTTGTTGAGCCTTTGAGGGCCATTTGATTTATTGAGGCAAAACCTTTAAACCCCCAAAATGACTTAACAATATTTTATTTAGTAGCAGAAACAAGTATTTGCCCATGTGTGATGCTGGATGACTTAAGAAGGAAGCTATAAATCCCTCCGATGTGGAAACTGATTACACAGAGGGTTTGACTGTAACACAAAAGCAGGACACGGACCCTTCAATCATTCCGAGTCCCATCATGTCATCACATCTGACACAGTGACGGTGTCCTCCACTGCGCAAAACTACAAAAGCAGGGGGGAAAAGAGCCTTCACACAGTGGAAGAATCAAAAGGAATACGGATGAAGGGTTTCCACTGCTGATCTTTAAATCAATATGTGCCTCATATTCCATTGTGTATACTACCCCTATGAAAATAATGATTTTTGTGTTTCACGCTCTTTTTATTTTACTGTAAAGCGACAGAGGAGCTGAATCATGCATCCTCTCAGCATTGCACTGAAGTTATAAAGTGTTTCTTCGAATTATTAAGCTATGAGGCCTATGACCGTTCCACAGGACTGAAAACCTCCTGCTATATGGAGCTCGTTTTAACAGCTGGTAGAAACATGCACCAGCCTTTGCCTGTTGATATATGGAACATGTTGACGCCGTCTCAGAGGATTACTGACAACACGTGTAGCATTAAACCACCTTCAGGTTAGCAGATTAGCACCATTAAAGCCTGTGGTCAACTCACAGCTGTTTTGAGTTTTTAAAGGAAATGCATTTGGCTTGTGAATTCTTTTCGCAGGGACCTTTGGTTGACTCCTTTAAAACTCAAGTTTTAGGATTGAGCTAACAGTATTCTTTGTCATTAAATCCCATTAAACTACAAGACTTGATTTTGAGCCTTAAAAATTGACCAGTTGTAATATTAAGCTTCTAGACCAAATTAGGATTGTATTGGCAACATTTAGTTATCTTTCAGTGTCTCAGACCATTATGAGGTTAAAGGGGCCATATTCTGCTCATTTTAGGTCAACATGTGTATTTAGTGTCTCTACTGGGACATGTCTCCATGCTTTAGTGTTTAAAAAGCTCTTTATTTGTTTCAGCTGGCCGACTCTGTTGTTATTGGTCAACCAGGAGGGAAAACTGGGATTTTAGATTTTGCAGACCATTTACATGAACCGGAAACCTACAGTATATTGCACACTATGAGAAAGCCCAAAAAGCAGAATAGGGCCCCTTTAAAGACATTCAGATGTTTAGACCTGAAGTAAAAATGACTGTCTAACAGTTTCTTTGTCTTCTCTTGCACCTCTAAAAACGCACTGGGTCTTTAGTGCGTCCTCAGAGAAACCCGTTTTATTCTCTTGCCTTTTCCCCTGTCTATTGTTCTCCATTAAACACAGCAGCGGTCTGGAAACAGTATAAAACTGATTTGTGGGGTGACTATTTGTAGTTAATGTTCATAAAAACTACAGGCCCAGTATTATGCTCAACCCCGCTCCGCTACAATAAAAACACCTCTCATCAGCATCATAATAGTAAGGTTTAATAGACAGGGACTCCGGAGATGATGCTTCATCGTGCTCTCTTCATTAGGTTTTATTATATCTGCGATTTCTTCAGATGCTGCCGTCTCGGTCTCCATGCACATTCAATAGCAGGTGAGACACTTGGGCCATAAAATAACACCCTTGTGTCTTATTAGCTGGCAATCGCAATGTAATGGGACTCTCAGTGGTGTGGTACTTACACCTTGGGTAAACATGAAGCGTGAGGCAGCAAGGATGGTGCTTACCAACTCTCAAGGTCAATGGGAAGCTGCACTTTTCCAGGAACCAAGGAGTTCATCTTATTTGCAATTTTGGACTCCAAGCTATATCTCATTGAATGTGACCCCATCTTGTGTTTTTACTTAATTCATTGAGTGCTTATTCCAATAATAAATACTGGTGCTTGGTCATCAAGAAGCGACCTTGAGCATCTTTGTAAGAATCACCAGGCTGTCAACTAACTTAATATGTAAACCCATCCACGTTAATATCACACAGTGATAACATTGGATGTGTTTGAGGTCCAAGAAACTCCTTAGGGTGTGGGTGGAGGATTGACAGGAAAACAAACACAGGATTGTCTCCCAGTGGAATGTGTTGGTGTTTTGCATGAAAACGAAAGTCAATGTTGACCAATTTTACTTACCTCTGATACGTAACCTATGTACATAAAGTCCCAGTGAAGTATTCCCAACTGAAAACAAAGTATTTGGACAGTTACAAGTCGGAATCTAAAGCAACATGGACCCACAGAGGGCTTTAGCTTACAAAAGCTCCTCCTTTTTTCCAACATTTGGGTATTCTTTGATGATGGTTGTCATGCTATGATTGATCTGAATTAATGTCATTTGAATTTTGATACCGTGATTTTCCCTGACAACTGTACATGACCTATTGGTATATTCTTGTACGTAAAAATGGGGGTGCAACCTTTATTCCGACATCCCCCTATAACAACATGCCCCTATTCCGACATACCCATATGACGACACAATTTTAGTACCGCCATTCCGACAGTCTACCCAGGCGTGTCGGGGCATCGTCTTTCTTTCATTTTTGTTTGTGTGTCTCTTTAACATATACTTTAGTAACATATTCAGTTTATTTTGTATGATATAATATAGCCTATTGTTGTAATGGATACACTGACTGGTTGGCACTCAATTTCGTTGTTGTCCGATCGCCCTGCATCCGATCTGCAAGGGTGTCGCTCAAAGAAAGTAAAAGCTATGCAAGCCATCGAGGCTGCTCCCAATTCTGCGGAGCTGTAGACCGGAGCTGATGGGATGATGATGGAGAGACTTGGAGGAGCAGTGGCACTGGATTCGGGAGGGCTATCAGAAGCGTCCATGAGGGAGGAGGGGGGCCCCGGCCAGTGGAGCTATGCAGACCCAGCGCACCATGTCGGAATGGCGGAATGTTTCAAAAAGAAGTACTGCTACTCCGACAATGGAAAAAATGTTGTCGGAGTAGTGGCACGTTTAAAAAGAAAACGGAAATGCCGCTACTCTGACAATTAGACGTCAATCGGAGTCGAGGTATGTCAGAATAGCAGCATGTAACTGTAAAACTGAATTGTTGCATTTCATTCTGGCACGGGTCTTGAATATACACACAATGATGCAGGATTAGATGTTAAAAGCATTTTTAACGCATCATTTAACAGACTTTTTACAGTACTCTAAAAATTCCTGTTAAATATTGACTATCAAACATCAAAGTCAACATTATTGTGTTTCACATTGTGTGTACAGACATGGAGATCAAAATACTGATTTTGAATACTGTTGCAGGTGTAGGTCACCCTTTAAAAGATTTAGCTATTTAAATGTTTTTAATTTATTAAAATGTAAATAAATGATTTGAAAAAAAACAATTGGAGCACACTTTTCACATTATGGAGACATTTCAGCTTCTTCAGCCACACAATGGCCTTCATCAGCTAATGGAACAGCAAAATCAAGTCTTCATTTCAGGTACTGCCGATAAAAACTTCTGGAGAATTAAACTGCATTACCATTTCAAACAATTAAAATGAGCCTTCAAAGTAAAACAATACATTGATGCTGACAACAAGTATTGTGTGTGTGTGATTGAACTTCTTCCTCTGAGACGAGGAGCTCTATTGTTGTTCAAGAAATGATAAAAAAATATTATAAAACTGCATCCAAATAGGAAGGTGCTGCTTTCCATTAGACAACAACATTGGATCCAATATGATCAGCTTGTAAGATAATTGATGAAACCATAACATGTTGAGCAGAGGAGATCGATGAGAGGGGTCTCTGCCACTTTATTCAACACGAGGGGGAATTTCTAAAGTTTCGTTTGGGGCAACTTCAAACCCATGGGTACTTCCTTATTACTTCACAATACTCTGAGTTTAGTGCCTGTAGTAAATTAGCCGTGAGTTTTCGTGTGGCAGACAGGTCTCTTTAAGTAAACAAAGAAAAGCGAGAGGAGAGCAGGGGATTCTGGGTGAGGAAAGGAACAGAGTAATAGAAGAATGCAGTGCTGACCTCTCCAGTTAGTATGATGTTAACCTGTCCCCCTCCTACCCCCATTGCCCCTCAATAAATAAGCCAGGCAAGTACAAGAGATATGGTTCATTCTTTCCCCACCCCTTCCTGTTTCCACCCGGCAAAAAGAAAGCTAGCTGCATGTCAGCGCTGGCTGAGAGGTGACTAATCTAATCAAGTAATTAAGTGCCTGCTTGGGTCAACACTATAAGCTGTTTTGGACAGAGGAAACAGAGGCTTGGCCACAACACAACCCAGAGTGAACTCAAAGTCTGGACAACACGAAAAACAATTACAGCCAGGGTAATTCAGTAGAGAAATAAAAAAAAAAGGAAGGCTAAAACAACAGCTTACAGGATGGTAAAAAAAAATCAATAGAAGGGCGGAATTAATATATTTCCCTGAGTAGAAGCAGCAAATGCACAATGAACTGCTTAAAATGCAGGGCGTTGCATGCGTTTATTCATGTTCACTTGCTGGAATTCACCTCACTTTAAGGAGATGAGAAAAGTGGTACAAAAGCGGACGTGAAGAAGATCAACAGTCTCTGTGTCATTATAAGTAGGGGTGGAAAATCTCTTCAAACCATTAGTTCAGTTCAGTTCACGGAGTTGTAATCACTGAATGTGTAGTTTAACTTTTTTGTTCAGCTCAAAATTGTAAGAACATATAACTGTAAGTGAACGCATCACAGTTCTGGCAGTTCAGCAGTATGCTCAAACAGTTGCTCATTCAAACTGTCATGATAAAACTAGCCTCTTCCAGCTCTGTACAGCAGCACTCACACACTATTTGCAATGCTCTTCAGATACTGAAGCGTTGCTGTCTCAAATATGCTTACATACTTAAGCTTACTGACGTTTATATCAACTGTGGTTCACAGCTGCACTTTTTGGTTAGACGCCTGAAATTAGGTTTGTGGTTAACCCAAGCTTAGGAGATGTTCATGTTTGTGGTTTTACGACATGAAATATGTCAGTAAATACCCCACTCTCCCAATGTCAAAAGCTTGTATGTGTCAAAAAAATGTGCAGAGGCTAACAAGTGACTAAATGAGCTACTAAACATCATCACGCTGAGTGTTGATGTGAAGCCATGTGACTGTGATGTAGTTAGTTTATAGCATTACGTGAGTTGTACTTCTGATCAGTGCATTTATACTTCTGATTAACCCGCTGAACAAAACAAGTATCAAAAACATGCCACAAAGCAATCCAATGGCAAAATCCCCTTGCTTTTTGGCGAGGGCCTTCCGGGTTGGCCTTTAAAAATACGGCCTCAGTGCATCGCTCTATTGTGTTGCTGTACACTGTTGGAATACAGTCTTTTAACACATATTCGGTTGTTGTGATACCAATGTAGTACCTACATCTCAAGTTTTAGCTGCAAGTCTAAAGGAACAGTGACATGAGAGAGAAAAGACTCCTGTAATCCTTTAAAGAATTAATTGGACAAAGTTGTTCATTATGCAGAGCTACATGTTCTTTCAGCACGTTCAGTAGACTGGAACAGGCTCGCCGGGCTCACCGAGCACAGAGGTAGCGCTAGGAAGATAAAAGCAAGTGAGCAGGACTTAGCTATTGTTATTAAGTCCAAATGCCAACTACAACGTTCATGTCTATTTTTAAAAAGCACATCGCTGGCCCCCTACTTCATAAAATTGCAGCCCCGTCTTGAAGATGTGAGAAAAACACAGTCATTTTCTTAAGAGCTGTGCAGGTAAAACTAAATGGAAGTGTAATTTCGCTGCATTGTCGGCTTCCTTCTTTAAAGCCCTTTAGGTGTTCCTTCAGTGACTGCCTACGATGCCCAAGGAAGACACATAATGGACCTTGAATTATGTTATTTTCTGTGCTTGCATTGATTTTTCACCATTCATTTCATTAAGGTGACACTTTGAAGAGATACCCTTGAAAGTGTAATAAAGAGACACAAAGATTTTTTGAGTTGCATTAGCCTCCAGCATGCCTAAACTAAATGAGAGAACACAATAAAAGTTATAGTGGGATTCAACATTGCCACATTGTGTTATATGTAAGCAGCTCACAGGCTACCTTATTCGATTCCCTTTCCGTCTGCCAGCAGCGCTCAGCAGATGTTTCGGAGGGGCAGTCGTCAAGGCTCCGGCTGTTGCTATGGGACTAATAACCATTCAACAGCACAGCATGATTTAGCTTGAGTTGAAATGTTTTTTGGCTCGTGTCTTGCTGAGCTCAATAACATTCACACCTCAGTAATTCTTTCCTATTTTAAAAACGGCTGGTCAGTTGATGGATTGATCTTCATCAAAGCACTTCATCATTTTAACAGTGTTTCAGCTCACAGTGACCTTTACACAGGAGGAGCACAGTGAAGCCTCAATGAACTGTCTAGCTCCAATAAAGATTAAAAAGTGCGTTCATTGATGTATTAACCTTAACCCCTCAGTCGTAGCACTGATAGATCATTCCATTACAGATTTACAGAGAAGTTCACAATGAAAACAGTAGATTGTTTATTCTGTTGACGTCCATATGTCTCCCCCGACAAAAACCAATGGGATTTCCCCGTTGGATTTCAGTATATTGCTGAAAATTTGCTTTGTGGCAAA
This sequence comes from Eleginops maclovinus, assembly GCF_036324505.1. NCBI lineage: Eukaryota > Metazoa > Chordata > Actinopteri > Perciformes > Eleginopidae > Eleginops > Eleginops maclovinus. The sequence goes on along the minus strand of NC_086355.1, from coordinate 23,375,239 downwards.
TACATATTTATGATACTTAACATGATCTTTTCAGCAGGACAATCTCCACATATTAACAGCACTTTAGAATTGTTGTATGATGAATGCAATCACCAGAAGTAAAAGCTAACGCTAGGCTATAAACAAACTCACGTGTCAACATCGCTAAGCTAAAGGTGGAGTAGTGTTGGTGTCATGATATTTAGTAATTTGTTTAGTCACTCTTTAGCAACCATCGTTTTTATGATACATAGATCTTTAGACATTCACACGGTGGGTATCTACTGACATATATTATGTTGTGAAACAAAATGTGTAAATCTCTTCAGTTTGTGTTAACCACAGACCTTATATCAGGGATGTTCAAAAACTTTTACTTAAAAACCAGGGTACCAAAAGTGGTACAATGCAAAGTCATTTCTGGGTTTAAGGACTCATTCCTGCACCTCTCTTTGGAAACTTCAAATAAAAGCACTGGGTAAAGTCCTTGAGCCAACCCCATCTTTGGTATTGATGGTGAACCAAACTGTTCTTCGGCTAAATTTGTGATTCATGAACGGAAAACACACCTTGAACTATGCTAAATAATTAAGGCCTTCATAGTGATGGACTTTGTAGTCTGTGCAATAAATCACAACCCAGGTATGTTGGGCTTGAGTGAAATGTATTCCTTAAGTCAGGCATCTGACAGACATCTAAGAAAACCCAGACATACCCAGCAGTGGGTCACATATAGAACCTGAGCAGGACTGAGAAAACATACAGAAATGTCCAACAGGTGTCTCCAGTGTAGTTGCTAGGTGAACTCACACACACACACACACACACACACGTATAACACACTAAAGGACACAGCAGCTAAAGGACTTTCATAACCCCCTCCCCAAGCCCATTTCCTCCGCTTCTCCTTTTTCAAAAGCAGAGCTTTCCTTGGACAGGGTCATGCTTGCCTGACTCCCCCCTTTGCTCTCTGCTTCCTCCGCAGTCCCCGACAGTGACCCCCCCCCCACACCCCGCACCCCAGCCTCCTGCCCTGTGTTATTGGTCTGCAATGGAGCATGGCGACAGATGAGGTCCTTTGACACGGAGACAGAAATACAAGAGGATCGGGCATGAATAAAAATCGGGGTGCATTCCATTCTGCGCCGCTATCTGGAGGTTCATGCTGCGTCTCTCTGACCTGATATTTTTCCAGTCTGCAGACTATAGTGTCACTGCTCTGTGTAATGCGATCCAAGCTATCGTCTTTGTGGTGCTAATGTATTTGGAGCCCTCCCCTACCCTTGGGGCTGCAATTATTTTTTATCAGCCTGTGAAAGTTAGTTAAGTGCTACAGAGTGAGGCTGAACAGGGCAGCACAGGAAGGGTTGGGGGTGGTTTTGTTGACTAAATCATGCCCCTCAGTGCCCCTTCTGTGCATGAGATGACAGAAAGCCACCCCCCCTCGCACACCCAACATCAAATAAACGGGCGCTATTATTGCTAAATTTTTTCCCAGAGTTGGAGGAGGAGAATTGAAAACAAATTAAGTCATAACGGAAAAGGGGGACAGGCAGGGGGAGGGACAGGAAAGGGATGAGGAGGTAATTGGTAGAGACGGGACGATAAGATAACAGGCCTACTAGCTTCTTTATTTAATTAGCTCTCCTCTGAACTCTGCACCTAGCCCCCCCCCCTGCTGTTTATCGTCGTCTGCTGAGGTTGCTGCGAGCACATATGGCTGCGCGACAGTACACACGCTTGATCAGTCGCTCCCATTTGCATATTTTAACGGGCTAATTGGTCTAATGTATGCAGTTGTAAGCACATTAGGATAATTAATGTACATGTGATGCTCGAGCTGTCATGATATGCTGACCTCTGCTCCTTCGTGGATTTTTTTTTAGCAACAGCTGTTTCACTCAACAAAACTGGCAGATCAGACACATTCAAACTTTAACCTTTGACAATTCCTCGGGTATGTACAGTATCTTATATAACTCAACAGGTGCTGTGCATGAGGATCAAAAATGTTTATATTTTTTTCAAGATATTCTTTGGGCCTTCATTGGAGTCAAAAGAGGGATCAGAGGGATAACATGCAGCAAATGGGCCCAGGCGGGATTTGAACCCTGGTCATCCACAAAGGGACAGAGCATCACTAGCAGCAAAACAAGTGAGCATTACAGCATCCGAAAAACCAACAAAAAATAAGGAAGAAAAAATGAAATGTTTTGCCAAAAATGTTTTATAATTATTTTATTCATTACTTTAAAAACATTTTATTTGAACAGGTATTCTTAATAATATTCAAAAGAAAACCTGCTTTGCTTGTACCTTAGCCAATAAAAAAAATATATATATATATATATATATTAGATAATAATAAATAAGTTATTAAATCAGTCAAGCATGAGCACTTATGGAGTTTAGCCCATTTGAAACTGAAGCGAATATATCTGCATTTTTTGAGTTTCTATCTTTACAGTTTATTGCACTTACTGTAAATAGCTTTGGAAAAAGTCTCAGCTAAATGTTGACCTGCTGGGATGTCATTACTTTGGTGTTTGATAATTATATGTAATAACATTTTGAGCAAGTGTTGGATGAATATTTCCCGCCAAAATGATCATGATATATGAAACGGGAGTATGTGTTCAACGGCGGTCCATCCGTTAGTGGAGTCTAATGGATGGCTTTGTACATGTTTAGCTGGCCGTGTGCATTAGTATCATCATGGTGTCAGCTATCCAACAGACATCTCAAATGTGACCAGTGCTCCAATGCGCACATGTAGAGTGAAGGCCTACCGTGGTCAGAAAGGGGGAAGGGGGGACGGGGTATGCCAAAGGACAGGTGATAAGAACGCTATTGTAGATGGTGAGAGGGTTGTAACCGAGAGGCATTAAAAGCTCCGAGCTCCTTTGTGTGTGTGTGTGTGTGTGTGTGTGTGTGTGTGTGTGTGTGTGTGTGTGTGTGTGTGTGTGTGTGTGTGTGTGTGTGTGTGTGTGTGTGTGTGTGTGTGTGTGTGTGTGTGTGTGTTCCATTATCACAGTGTCAGGGTGCACAGGCCTGGCGTCATGGGTCTCGAGGATCACACAAAGACTCCACTGTGAGGACAGGTGAAGCCAACACAAACAATTCATACCGCTCCGTCACCTGCACTCATTCTGTGTTGGGAAGAGTCGGGAGAGCATATGTCATTGTATTTTCATTTTTTTATGCACGTTAATACAGAAGGTGTCATTCACTAAGAGGCCATTCCTTTCAGCAGACTCTTTTACAAGGCCCTTTTATCATTTCAGGGGGTTTCCCTTTCCCTTTAATGTGTTATATAGGTTTTTGTGCATGTAAATGGTCTGTAAAGACTAAAATCCCTGTGTTCCCTCCAGAGGGAGTTTCTCTCCCACACACTCGCCCACGCTGTGTAAGAATAATTAATATATTGTGACGGAACATTAAAAGATATAATTCACTGTTTTTGACGGACCACATTTCTCCAACACATTGTACGTGATAAGCTAAGGGGTCGGACCTCTCTAAGAGGGTGACCAATCACAACAGAGCCGGCCAGCTAACCAATCAGAGCAGACTGGGCTCTGGTTTCAGACAGAGGGTGAAAAGAGGTGCCGCAGCACAGGCAGTATGAGAAACATAAAGAGCTTTTTGAACATTAAAGCATGAAGACATGTCCCAGTAGAGACACTAAATACTAATATGAACCTGAAGATGAGAGGAACATGTCCTCTTAATGTTTACACTTTTGGATCAAATTCTGCCCCTTTTTATTCAATTAAGCTTCACATCAAAAGTAGTCCAATTGATAAAAGATCAGTGCAATTCGCCCCACAATGTTGAAGTGCAATTGTGTGCGTCTTCAGAGAGTTGTTGGCAACTGAATAAAAAGGGGTGTCTCATCAAACACATTTATGTTAGATTGCAGTTATTACATGTAAAAATTGTCAGGATGCAGGCAAATTCATTGTCACAAGGACAGATACAGGAGAACATTCCTGCCGACTGCAATAACCCTTTATATCAATTCACTTCTGGCTGACTGCTAACTGTCTGCTCCATAGCTTCACTGGTGAAACTGGACTTGAACCACACTGTACATTTTACATTTATATTCTATTGAATATTCCATACCTTACACAGTTGTATAACATCCTACTTTATATTTTGTTTTTGTGTTTATTTTGTGTGCATTCTATCTATCTATCAAATGTGGCCACAATCCATTCTTTGTGAATTAGCCCTCCTTTCCTCGAGGTTGTCTCCTTCCTCTTCTCACTTCTGTGGTCTTTGCTTCCTCCCCTTTCCCTCTATTTTTCCAATTCCCACATACAAACACATCTCCTTCCATCTGTTCAAGTCTCTCATCTTGTCACTCTGTCTGCCTTTGTGCCCTCATGCTCTCTTCTTCATCCTGCAACGGCTCAATCCCTCTCTATCCCTCCTCCAGTCTCTGTGCTTACTGTGTCTGCCGCTCTCTCCTCGGTTCATTGTCTCGTTCCTCCCTTTCTCCTCTCGGTAAATCCCACTTGTCCCCCTCTCTACTGTACCTCTCACATGTCCATCTCCCCTTTCTTTGTGTACCTGACTCTGAGCCCTGTAGAAACCAAGGGGCTACAGTGGCTTAACTTTAATTGATGCATGGGATAGAGGAGAGGAAAGAGGGGAGGGATGGCTCGAGGGCTGACAAGGTTAATTCTGTTTTTCCTGGCTCCCGGTCACCTGGCGGCAATTAAACCCATGACATGTCTCTCGATGGAAGGAGACACTGACAGAAAGTGAGAGGGGCGGGGAGAGATTGGTTCCATGTTCAAAGGAATCTCAGACAAAAGAATGCCATGAAAAAGTAGAGAAGGTGGGGGGGCTGCGTGAAGCAAATGAGATACATCAGCATGGTTGGGATGCTGTGTGGTGATGAAGAATTGGAATTCAGGGGATTAAACTTCTATTGATATTGACAGGTTCTTCAAGGGGCGCCTGCATCAAATGCTCTCCTGGAATATTGAGATTTCAGATGAAGAGATCTGAGCGATTCTGCGCTGAATTAATTAGCTTTGAGTTACGGAGAAAGACTTGCAGGTGTGCCAGAAAATACAACTGATAATCCCTAATGATATTCCATGTGTTACATTCCATATGCATTCAGGCTCTCTGTTAATTCAGATGTGAGATAAATGCTGTTTCTCCCTGTAGAATAAGCATTATTAAAGAATTAGATAAGACACCACAGGCAAAAAACGCTATTTAATGAGTTCTTCAATTCTATTTAGTACATGAACCAAAGTCCCCCTAATGTAATGTATATGGAAATGCTTGGTAAATATTAAAAGTAGAAATAACAAATAGAGGACTTAATGTTATCTTCATATCATTTTAAAGCAACAACAAAGTACACAAGTGTATTTCTATATTGTATATGTATAATCTATCATTCAATTATGATGCATTTTTTATTTGATCAGTCTAATCATTCAACATATCAGACAACTTATTTATGTATGTATGTGTATATATGTACACATAAGTTGGGTGTATAGGAGTGTATGTATATACATATTCTATATATGTTGTATATTTTAACTTTTTCTTTTTTTATACCTCAGGACTTTGGGAAACGGTATTTCAAACTTTCTGTCTGTACACACTAATGGAAAGATTGATAGTAAAGTTGACTTTGACTCTTTGGACTTTTGACCTTGTGTGTATTACAAGATGGTTAAAGGTATTGATGACATATTTGCATGTGGACATCTAGTTCACATTGGGTGACTTCCTCATCCTTATTTCCAGAGATACATGTGATGAAGCTGACTGTCCCCACTTTGGAAAAGACTACGTTTCCACAGCTGTAGGTTATAGCAAGGTTCCAAACATCAATATCATAGAAAAGGGTATTTTGTTGCTAAATATATTTTAGTACTGAAAAAACAGGGTTGTGTTCTGTAGTACTTTGGGTAGGGGTAGGAGTTGCTTTGGGTATCAACTATTCATAAAAAAAGGCTACAAAAATAATCAAAGATTCATGATCTTTACTTGTAGTGTCTCGCTAAATATTTGGGATATAAGAAATCCCTGTCTCTAGTTTAAGTTAAAAGTTAGCAAAATCAATCAAATATATTATTCTACATCACAGCTCTCCATAGGGTTTTAATTTAATTGGTTACAAAAAGTGATAGCAGCTCTTTCCTTAAAAAAGAAGCCTTGAATTGCTAATAATAAGGGGACATAGGATAGGCTTCTTTCCTTTTTTTCTTTAAATGCTTTCAACTTTAATTGACATATAATATATGTTACCATATATGTTTGAGAAGTACATTATAAGAAAAGCACAAGTTTCAGGTTAGGGCCATATTCCATTATACTTTTTGAATTTGCTGAGGGTCAATTCAAAGGGAAAGACAGGCCACAGTTTGCCCTCGGGCCGTAGTTTGGACACCCCTGCTCTAATGGATCAAAATGAAACAGGAATGCTGTGTTCTGGATATGTGAGCGTGCGCACATACTTAATGACGTAAAGCCTCACTTCCAAATCTAAACAAAGTACTTCAGAAAATGTGTTGTACAACAACTGATTTTCTTAATGTAGGTAACCTTTGTGCCTCAATGTATATAATTAGGACACATTCACACGATAATTTAAAGAAAAAGCACAGATGTTAACAACATTAACACATCCGTCGGCCCCACAAAGCAGAATCAACAATCCTGGGACCATGAAATGAAAGTCACCCAATGGAATTCAACCATCATTTATTTAATACTTTATATCATTTAAGTTATGTATTTATCATATACATTTATATTAGTATTTTATGAGATACAATATGTTTTAATTATTCATTCAGAACTTATCGGTACTAATATTGAAATAGTAGAATAAAAAACGTAAACCGAAAAAAGTAATGTTGATCTTTTCTGGTATTTATTTCATCAACATTTGTTTACAAATGAAAGAACCACTAACTAACATGTGTCATGTTGAGAACACCAAGCATACAAACAGAGATCATGGTTTAGGCTCACACTATCTGAGTAATTCTCACAGACCTGGCCAATCAGCAGCCAGCTCCTATATTTACCCAGCATTCATCATTTCCTGCCATTTTGGCATTCCTCTGTGTCCAGGCTCGACACAATGGCACTGCAGACCTCGTTGTTCTGTGCCCCGAAACAAAACAGAGCACCAGCCATCAACAGCATTCAGGTGGGGGGTGGGGGGGGTTGGATGTGAGAGAGTGAGACAGACAGGAATAGAGAGGAGGGGGGGGGGGGGGGGGGGGGGGGGGCTGAGATGTGGTATTGTCGGCAGAGATAAGGAATGATTAAAGAGCGAGCGAGAGAGCAGGCATGCTGAGTTGATCCAGCTAACTGTTCACTCATCAGTCTGCTAATGGTCTGGAGGGGGAGGGGGAGGGGGGGGGCATTGTTTCAACATGTGTTTCCAGATGTTACAATATGGCCTCCCTCTATAGTCCTTTACTCTCCTCTTTTTCTTTCTTCTCAGAGTACTTTCCTTTTTAAACCCCCCTCTGTGTTAATGAAGAACACACACTAGGGGGTGTGTACCTTGGATTTTCTGAGCACATAAATATTATATTATTAAATATTTATTTTGTGAATAACTGGACATAAATCAAAATGACCTTGTGTCGTCATGAAAGCCTTTTTAAAGTTTTTATTTCATTATTGATCTTTTTTTTTACAAAAAAACATGCTAAAAATAACACAAATATTAAAAGTAAAAAGAGAATTCATGAACAATTTTGTTGTGAATAAATATTTTCCATCGGCAGCACATTGGCACATCAGTCAACAAATAGTAAATAACATTCATTTCAATTCAACATCAATAAACTGCCTTTCCCAAAGCAACAGACAAAAAGACAAACAGTATAAAAGCAAACAATCTAAAATGACATGAATAGTTTTCTATGCCAATTAGATCAAATTGGGAGGTGTTGTGAAATTTGATTCATTCTGATTCCTGCAGATGCTTTTCAGTTTGGGGCCGCTCACATATGGGGAGAAGCCGGTGAGGTAGTTCAGGTCAGTCAAATAACGCCCCTCGCCACTCTCGCAACCAACCAAACATAAGCACTGAATCTGGCACTCTATTTAAGCTATCAGATCTGCCTGCCTCTGCCCCGCTAATGCCGCTGCTGCTACTTCCACGCTGCTAATGCATTCACGTTGGCGATGCTCGCCTGCCCCACCACCACCCCAGCTTCAAACCCAGCTACCTGTAGGGTCGGGGGTAAGTTACCTAATCATCTCTCAATGTTCTATGTAAAACTGTGGAGTGATGAGGCGGAGCCTAGACGCCAAACTCAAACTATGTACTGCTTCTAATAAACATAGCAATGAAACACATGAGTTGTCTGACTGAAAAATTCAAGGTATGTTTTTCGTCCGTCCCAACGAGGACTGTATGTTCCAGCCAGAACTTTTTAGACAACAACAAACCTGCTATGACTCCAGCATGAAATATTGTAATGTAAACATTATAATGTTGAACATGGATATGTTAAATTCTTCACAGCATGATTGTTTGAAGGTTGAAAAGATGGTCCTCACTTTGTCATGCATGAGTGCCAACAAGAACAGAGTGCATGTAGTCCAAAAAGAAGCTTTTCAGGGAGCTCTGCTTTTTTATGCTTTTTAATAAAAATAAGGAACTTTTTTTTATACAGAACTTTTTTTATGCAGAAGTTCTTTACATGGATTAGGAACAGTTCGTTCAGGCGCTAACAAAGCATGCGGTCAAAATTCCCCAAACCCACCCAATAAAATATCCAGCATTTCAACCATAGCAGCAGTAGTACAGAAACAGAAAGTAAAACAAATAGAACATGGAGTGGTGTCTTCATGAGTAAAAAGCTTTTATAAAAAGGTGAGTTTTAAGAAGTGATTTTAAAGATGTCACCGACTCTGCCAGAATCAGATTCTCGGGAAGGAAGTTCCAGGCTTTGTTTTAAACCTGGTTTTGGGAACAGCTAGCAGAGCCCTTCCCAAGGATCTGAAACTGCGCACAGGCTAATAGGGCACAGCAAGTCAGTGAAGTGATCAGGAGCCAAACCGTTAAGAGCTTTAAAAGTAATCAGTAAAATTTTAAAATCAATTCTAGAACAGACAGGTAGCCAGTGAGGAGAGATTAAAACGGGGGGGGGGGGGGGGTTGCTTTGTGTTGAAAATATTTCTTATTTTCTGAAAATTATGGAGACGTCACTGTGGTTAATTGATGAAGAAGCTGGTTTTGGAACTACCAAAAAATAAGTAAATGTTTGTTTGTAGCTTTCAATGCGACATTTTAGTGAAGCCCACCACTGTATACTTCTGAAATCAGAAGCATCGATGGTCTGCCCAAAGAAAAGTGGTGTGGACCCTAAGTTGGCACCAAAGCAACCCCTGAAGATAGTAGGGTGATGTCTGTGCGCTAATCTGATCTGATTACCTTCAAATTACAGTCTGAAGGCACCCAACCCTCAGATCTCTCTTCACTTGCTCATGTTTGCAGCTCTTACCTATGTTTATAGTCCACATATATTTATATATATTTGGCAATGAGCTGATTTGAATCCACTGTACAGTATTTTATCCTACATGCTGTTAACTTCATCCAATTATTGTAAGTAGTTTAACAAATCTGGCATTTAACTTGTGCCATTGCCTAATTTGCCTCATCTTATTGCATTATTTGTCTTGTCTTTCTTTTTTATATCTCAAGTATAATGTTTGGAGGAGCCTTGGACTTCAGATTTGCATTATTGCCAACAAGTACAGAGTGGCTTTTATGCCAAAAAAGCCTTTCAAAGTTAAATCTTAACATCATTTGTTTAATTCAATTTAATCGTACACCATGCAGCCGATCTCAGTGTTGTGGAAAGAGCTTTTCAGATGCAGAGTTCTATTAGATTAGATGCAATTACTTATATAATATATTATTATTCATATATTAAATTTGAGATACTTTTTTTTTCATTGGAATAAAGAGGTAGTCAGTAAAGGAAGGAGGGAAGAGAGAAACCAGATGGTGTGCTGCAAATAGGTTTAGAAATGGAAAGAAAATAGAATGGAGACTGAAGGAAGTGGGGACTGGAGATAAATGGGGTTAGATTGTGGAGTACAAGAGAAAGCAAAGAGAGAACATGAGAGAAGCAAACACATTCTCTGCAAACACAGCTGCAACCCCAGCAAAACCTTTAACTGTTGTTTCTCCACGCCAGAACAGATTTACCATGTGGCAAATTGCAGATGATTGAATATGTGGGAATTACAAATCAGCAACAGCCTTTACTTAGACATGGATTTACATGTTAGGTATTAATCTGCTGTTAGAGGGACTTAAAATGAGTATAGGTAAGAGGATCAGTTTGTTAAACATTTGACAAGAACTATTGTTAGAACACATCCAGAGTAAATAGTTATACTTGCCATTACAGCGTCCAAAGTTCACCTCTTATGAAGTTCACCAACCTATGTCTCAGGTCTACGTTTGATCCAAATTTGACATTTTCAACCTCTGTTGTTATCCATGCATCAAAGATAAGCAAAGCAAAGCATTAATGGACATCTGTTGGTATAAGGGATGGGTATTGTAAGGATGTAAGTACTGCCTATAAATATAGATACTTTTATCAATATTCTTACCTAACTTTAATAGGATTCCTATGGACCGGCGATTTGTGTGCCATTTCCAGGAGAGACTTGTTTTGATGTAACAATATACAGTATATTTATTGCCAAAAATACACAGATGAAGTAATGGTGGTTGGTGATTAGACATTGTGCGGGAGTATCATTCAGGAGGGGGAAAACCAAGCTGATAAAGCCCCCCCCCCCGGGGTCTAGACACTGGTGGTGGTGCAGGAATGAAGGGATTGATGGAGGTCGGTCTGAAGAGGAGTGGTTTAAGCTTGATGTGGACCCTGGATTCGGAGGAAAGGGAGGTGGAGGAGGGCTTCGTCGAGTCCCCTGCAATGACAGCTGTGAGGAGGGGGGGAGAGAGCAGATTTAAAGGTTTAACAATGCGCTGTGATGGGCTTGTGGGAATGGAGGTGAAGTGATAGGTTTAGCTGGGGAGTGAATGCCCCTGATCGCTGATTGAGAGGGTGAGCGTAGTGAGATGGAAATATGTGAACGACAGATATACTTATATCTTACTGGTTGAACTGCGCTGAGCTTCATATGTCTTTATTTATATTCCCGAAGTCGCCGGCATTAAATGAGTTGCTCATATGGTAATGAACAACAACCAGCCCCTACACCGTGTTGTTGGTGGGATCATTCATTGTGATTTATAGGTTGCTTTTCCAAGTAACTTAAACCCTCTCATATTGGGGTTTCATTTCATGAAAGATAAGCTCCATCCTTTTGTGGCATTTATGGATACAAAAAACAATATGACAATGATAAAATACCATGATTGTGACTGAAAAAGTCAAACTTGAGGCTCTGAATTGTCAAAGATAAATAAATTGCATAAAACCAAATTGCAGCTCACGTCTTGAAACTGAAGTAGTGTTTAAGGTTATTTAGTGAATAAACTTGAACTTATTAAAAAGCACATCAAGTATTCAATTGACCCGTCAAAGTTTAATTCAGGTTGAGTAGCAGTCATAAGGTTTCAGTTTAATTTATGAGTCACTGGTTGATACAACCCGTCTGACTGGTCTGTCTAAAGATGTGGAGTAAATAATCTTACAGCCTGTCCTCAGCATAAGCACACTTAAACATGACAATACTGCCTAATCTTCCAATCTGTTTCCAATATAAAGACTCTTTAGTATTACAGCAAATGCATTCACAGATCAAACTAGTTAACATTGCGACGGACAGGCCACCAATCCACCCGCATATGCCCTTCGCCCTTTGGATTTTGTCCAATATCCAATGATTAAACCTCATTATCCCCTTTCTCTTCCAGCAAATCCACCAATTTTGGGTTTAGGTCCTCAATCAAGGAAGCTATTGTTGTGTTCCCACCTGGCTGCTGGAGATAGAGGACTGGGGAGGGAAACCAACTTGAGACACTTAAAGCACTTGCTAACACAGACGTTTAGTGAGTTTTCTCTATTGTTGCCAACTTGTCGGATTAAATGAAGCTAAACGATTAGGACTCGTGCATATTGCTCTGTAATTGCAGCGTGTATTGTTAAAGCTGTAATTGCCCAATAAAAATCAGCTGGCAAATGATTTCAAAGTTGAATAACCAATGCAAACAAGAGAGTTGCTAAGCCTCTGTATGTCTCTAAATCGTTTTAAAAAAGAAATTCTGCTCAATTGGTCTCTTGCATTATAGCCAACATTTTCTTTTCCATTTGTTTAAGGTTGAAATAAAAACACCAAGTCTGGACAGACTGGACTTTTGCAGGAAGTCTGGCACCAAACCATTAATAACATTCCAGGATGCCTCAGATGTCAAGTCCACCTCAAGGTTGATTTACATTCAAGTGCTGACGAATGTATTCCTAGGGACACAGATATGATTGACATCTCATATAACTCGATCCTCAGCCCCATTAAAATACCCAAAGTGTTTTCATTGACTGTCTTTATGTGATGAGAACAGCGAGAGGAAGAGCAGGAGGCGCAGGTCATCTGAGATGGTTCACTTTAGGACTGTTAAAGGTTCTGCTCAGCACAGATAATGTCTCATCATAGGGAAATCAAGCCGCTTTGTAGAAAAAGAGTTGGAAAATATTAGAGTTTCTTAACATTCAAAACAATTATATGTGCTCTACATGCTGGACTTCTACACAAAGAAAAGGGGAGGTAATGTGTCGTTTCCAGGAAACTGTCCAGCTGTACACTAAGGTTGAAGAAGTCTGTGGTTTCAAATCTTGGCACAGACCTGTCTCTAAATCCCAACTGAAGGTAATTGTGTAATTGAACATGATAAATGTGCTGGATGTAAGCTCACAAATGTGTATCTTTATGTGATTTTATGCTATCCTAGTGCGTGATTCTGGGCGCTATTTCAAGCTTGTCTTCTAGGACGTAACCCACAGAGGAATTTTTCCTTCCTCTCATGTTTTTCTGATGCAGTGTCACAACACACTACCTAAGTAGATTCCAGCAAAAACTGCCTTTGGCAGATGTGAAGCAGAGACTGTTTTTACCATTAGCTTCCTCCGGTTGACTGAGTGGCTGGTTCGGTTTGCCGTCTGATGGCCCGTCACTCAGTGCACGTTATTAGCTTTGTTGTTAAGAGGTCTAGCCTTTACAAATCTCCATGTGTTGTGTTTGTGCCAAGATACTTGAAGGGGGGGGGGGGGGTGTTCATTGTTTAGTTGAACAATTTGCAACATTAGCTTAACCTTAAAGCATTTGTCATTTTTGACAAATCATTCCAGTAATTGTTACCCTCACCTACCTAAATGTGAACAGGACTGAAGCCACTCACACTGGAGATTGTCTGGATATTCATTTCCACACATTTGGAACAAAACAGTAGATAGTCCATGTCAGACGCCTACTCACTTCCTGGAAACATATTTATTTTTGACATACAGTTCCGACAGGTAGTCTAGATCAGCTCAGGGTTGCTGTGAAAGTGTGAAAAGGGATCATTTTCAAAGTCTTAACAATGTTCCTGGTCAATAATCTTTACTGCTGCTACTTGGAGAAGTCACAGTTCACCCCCTGGGCCCTGCTGTGGTGCCCTTGAGCAAGGCACCGGAAACGTCTAATCCCCCCTCCCCGGGCGCTGCACAAAAGCTGCTCCTAGTACTAGGATGGGTTAAATGCAAAGGACACATTTCACTGTGTGTGACCAATAAAGAGGGTTTCATCCTCCGATTCTAATTCTTCTAATTTTGTTAATCATGAAAAAGATATATATTTATGGAGATAACTGCTATTATGATTGTGCTTTGTCCTACTCTACCTTTACACTGGCCGATTTTCAGCTGTCTATTATTATTTATTCCACTCTGTAGAACAGCTGTCATAACAACTTACTCAGTTCATAAATCTTATTTAAGTAATAGTCAAATATATGGGATTTCCATTCAGATGATTGTAACAATCACATATACCCTACTGAGTCGGTTAACAGAACTTCAGGCATCACCCCACACAACACAGCTGGAGTCAATACAACGCCAAACTGGTGATAAATCATCAGCAGTGAAATACAGTCAAATTGATCCTGAAAACAATGATGAGGTGAGAAGGCATCATCATATGTCATACATGTCACACACTGATGTACGGAGTTATTGAATGTGACGGACAGCGGGACACAAACAATCCGCTTTGTATGCTGACACAGCCTCTTGATTCTTATTGGTCTGGGGCTGCCTATTGAATGTACACACAAGTACACACACACATACACACACGTACACAAACACACACACAGACACACACACTCACACACACACAAGGAAACACACACTTGTACACTGTTACATTTTGTCAATGGTATCATTACTTTACTTTTTAGAGTTATTTCATTAACATTTTTTTTAAAAGAACGAGCAGGCATAATACGATTTTCTTCTACCTGCTTCTTTCCACCATGTGCTATAAAATGTGTGTAAAGTGTACATGCTTCGTTTTAAAAAATTGCCATGTGTGGAAAAAACAAGTAAAAAAAAAAAGAAAAAAGGTACCTGCATTAAATGCATCGCAAGGTAAGGCAATTTATTAATAAAACACATTTTAAAAACAAGGCAACAGAGCTTGAAAAATAGTATTAAAAACATTAACACAGTGCAAAAGACACACAATATAACAAGACATTTGAATACAATTAAAAACAGTCAATAAAAAGCAAAAACCAAACAAATTAAAATAAGCTCAAACCGACACAGAACATTCAAGAATAAAAGAGACTGTAGTGTAAGACATGAACAAAAGCACAGTTAAAGCAAACTCCAAGTTTATCCCTGACTCTGGGGACAGAAAGCAGACCTGATGGTTCATAATGTAGCTGAGGACCACACATTTTAGCCCTAAACCATTCAACGCTTTGTAAACCAGCAGCAGTATTTTGAAATCAATTCTTTGACAGTATAAAGACAACAGAACTGGAGTGATTTGACCCACTCTGTTGGTGTTAGTGAGTACTCAAACAAACACACTCAAACATTTTAAACACAAACACAGACCAATAGAGGTCACAGTTGCAGGGCACCAGAGTTCGACCTCTATTAGTCCTGACATATAAAACTAACAAAATACAAGAGTGAAATATAAGGGCAGAAAACAACTGCAAGAAGGTTGGTCCTAGATTTCCCGAAATGCAACTCAATAGCATCTTTTGAGCCTCCCAAGTACCATGCCTTTCAATTGTGCAAAGTCAAAACAGCAGAGACTGCTACACAGTTGTTTCATGCTGAGAAGAACTCCTTGTGAATAGTAAACCTGGCATGAAAAATCTGTGCCCTTTAGATTAGATTAGATTAGATTCCTTTATTGTCCTTGCACACAACTACAATGAAATTGAGTAGCAATCCTGACGGTGCACTCACACTCAACAAACAGCAATCTTGCAAAATATATATATATATAAGAAAACAAAGCAAAATATACAAAACAAATGGACACTCTAACGGTACGGCACAATAACTTCTATCATTGGCAGCGAGATATTGCACTCCAGGATATTGCACATTCCGACTTTCCGTGGCCCTATGTACAGAAGTGCAGTTGGAATATATACATAAGGTCCAGATGAGTTCTTAAAGTATCATCGGCAATTTAATGTGATAGCAAGTTAGGTAAATATCAGAGTCAGTTATCCCAGTGGAAATCTGTGTGACTGTGGAACACCTTCACCGCCTGCACGCTTCATTCTGATGACAGTCCACCTCTCGCCACAGAGTAATTAGAGAATTATGAAAGGCCGAGGTGACAGTGACCTCATTACGGTGAAGAAGATCAAACTAACGACCCATGACTGATGAAGGCCTCCATGTCTCCCTAGCCAGGGGATTAAGGGTCTGGGGGTCTGACAATCCCAGACAGACAAGTAGAGCTAGCAGCCTACAGATGACATTATCCAGGATTCTAAAAAAAAGAGTCTTTGAAGGTTTAGAAATGGTACGTATCTCCCATCCTGCACGATGCATTCATGTGTGCACTTTCCTATTTTAGATGCATTCTAAATGCAAGCTCAAAAGCAGAAAATGAAACCAGAAATACATCGGTGCAAGCTCAAATCCTTCAATTGATTTGTTTTGGACCCTTTTCATATTGGAACCATACTGAAATGTGTCTCAATGCTGTCTGTTGTACCTTAAAGCATATTGAACACATACTGGGGATGAATGTCAAATGTAGATAACAGTTCAAGTAAATTTATAACCGAGGCCATGTTTTACACTCCTTCGGAATAATGAGATGTAATATTATTCTAAGTTTGTTCACTGACAGTTTGTTCACCAGTTAAAAAAGCAGCAAACGCAAGGGAGAAAGGCGAGGAAAGTGTTGCAAGATGAAGGGAAAGGGACACAGAAAGAGAAGACAGAGGCAGCAGCGAAGGTAACAACAATAAAAGGGAAAACTTTCTAGCAGTCTGCACAACACAAATGTCAGGGTATGAAAAAAAAACAACACCTCATCACATTCAAAGGCAGAGATAGAAATGGAGACATAGTTCCTGGTGGGAAATATTCCACAACACAATTCAGAGCACAAAGACTCTGCAGACGGAGAACAGGCTATGTGTCAATGTAAGCGGAAAAAAGAGTGGAGGACAGAACAAGACACATGAAACCAAAGAAACCTGAGAAACATGGTGTTAAGTACAAGTGATTTCTGGGACTCTAGAGATGATTATGTGAAACACGCACACCCGGAGTCTGGGTGCCAAAAACAGCAGTCTGGATTGAAAAAGTATTCAAACGCAAAGTGTTCTCTTAATACGACAATATCCACTCCTCTAAAGCAAGGCTGCTGGATCAGGTCCGGAGTGGTACTGTAGTTTGTGGTTTCGCTGATGTATGTGTCTTTTTTTCTTTCGATAGCTTTCTGTTTCCTCACTGATGACTGTGGAATTTTAGCAATGTGTTTCTTATAAATACGATATGAGCGATCCTTTAATTCACAAGTAAAGTGGGAATAAAGGGGCTCTGTGAAAAATCTGCACCTGCAATGAAGCTGATGGAAAGACTAAAGGAGTGTGCTCGGACCAGCTGGGTGTCAAAACAACAATAGTATCACTGCAGAACAATCAGAGGTTTTGGAGGAACAGTAGAGACCTGCAGCCTTTAGCTATGATAACATGGTTATTAATATTACCATTGATGAAATGTGAAAGAGATGTCTGAAGGGTTTAAAACTTGTAAAGTCCAGAGGATGAGTCAGTGGAGATTATCAAAACCAGTTAATTTGAGGTGCAACTAAAAGTAAGGTTATGTGAAATGTCACTTAAAAAAGTGTGCCGTGCCACAAGGATTTGCACATTTTAACAGTTAATCCAGCAAAACAGCTTTATGTGATTTAATCTCATTAGCTTCACCGTTATTCTCTTTACACCTTATCAGAACTGTATTCAACCTTAAATAGATACCTTTGGTCTTAATGAACCTGGGACTATAATGCTCCGTGTCTAATTAATTGTGTTCATAAAATCCCAAATGGGTGTCATAGAAGATAGATAGAATCGGAGGATGAAACCCTCTTTATTTGTCACATGCATGCACACAGCAGAGCACACACAGTGAAATTAGTCCTCTGCATTTAACCCATCCTAGTACTAGGAGCAGTGGGCAGCTATCGTGCAGCGCCAGGTGCAGCTTTTCCATTTCTATTCTGCTCATGTTCAGGTTTATATTAGTTTTCTGTGTCTCTACTGTGACATGTCTCCATGCTTTAATGTTCAGAAAGCTCTTTATTGTTCTCATACTGCCTGTGCTCCAGCACCTCTTTTCACCCTCTGTCTGAAACCAGAGCCCAGTCTGCTCTGATTGGTTAGCTGGCCGGCTCTGTTGTGATTGGTCAACTGCTTAGAGATGTCCCACCCCTTAGCCTATCACGTGCAATGTGTAGGAGCAGTCGCCTATAGACAGAAGAACCCTGAAAGGCCCCTGGTTGTAATTTTACAACATCACTTTAAGTTATCCTAAACAAGTCAGTACATTTTGTTGTTTTAAAAGACTGCATTTACACAGTCAAAGGTCCTTTTGTTCAGCCTCACAATGCTATTTGGTAGTAAATGTGTTTATAGGTTCCGCCGCCTGGCCATAAACTCACACAACTTCCAAATCTGAAATTGTTTTATTGGATTTGGATTTGGTCAGATTCAAGTCAGGGAAATGCCTCAAGTATTTTATTTTTGGAGGTTACACTGTCTAGAACATGTGCATATTTAGTTATTGTGGAATAGATTCATCAAATGTTATTTTATTTTTCATTGCAATATTACAACATTTCCCTAAAAACCTACAAAGACGTACACAATGTGAAAACGCTTTCATTTCTGAACCAGAGGCTTCCTACAACAACATCTGAAAGGTCAAACAATGGCTAATGTTTTTTTTCTTCTAAATTTGGGCTTAACAGGGATAAATCAAGGTGTTTCAGGCTGGGGGGTGGAGTGTGTGGGAGAGAAACTCACAGGTATTGTAGCCTTTGCAGACCATTTACATGCACTAAAACCTATATAACACACTAAAGGAAAGGGAAAACCCTAAAAGCACAACAGGACCTCTTTAATTTGGTCCCTTGTATATAAATCCTATCCCTCTCTGTGCTGTTTGCCGGGCCGCTCAGCCTCCACTCAATGTGACAGTAGTGAGGTGAGTTGTGACTGTAAAGCCTGGTCCCGAGTCAGAGACAGCGTGTGGCAGACCAAAGCAGGATGATGGATGTCTGGCCCACATGAATGGAACCAGCTAAGTGGGTTTACTTCGTAGGTGTTTAATTAGCTGGTTGCATTGTTTTCCAGAGAGACCAAAATTGTAGCCTGGATGTCACAACTGCCACGAATAAAGCTCCCTCATGTTGTTTTTCCACTCATTTTATTTTGTCTCCACATTCCTTCCTCAGTATTTATGCCCCCACAGCTTCTCCCTCCCACCAGCCTTCACTCTGAGGAGATGTGAGTGGGTGGAGGGTTTACCTGTTGATTATGATGTTGCTGACATGTTGTGGGTAGAATGTCTTTACTGGCAATATCTCTCACTCCTTTCCCTCTATTTTACATACTCACGGCTTTCTCTCACAATCTCTTTGTCTTTTTGAAACAAGTGTTAAACACAGGAAAGAACAGTGGTGGCCTCGGGGCGCTCATCGCCTCGCATAATGAGAAAAAAAAAATGAAAAAAAATGAAACAGAGCCTCATCAAAAATAAATGACAAATATAACCAGAACTGTAAACACAGTTATACCATCGGAATAACACATTTATCTTCATCGTCGCTGGAGTGGGAGGGCATAGGGCAAAGACATTTTAATAAAGAATAAGACTTAGTTTTGTTTGTGCTGAAAAGACAAGAGTTACAATTAAACAAGAAATAGAAGTAAAGTTACAACTAAAACTGTTAATGTTCAACAGCAGCACTTTGAATTGCCTTAGTGTCTGAAAATGTGCTAAATAAATAAACTCAACTTTACCTTAACCTTAACAAAGCAAGTTTGTTTGCTATCAATGTGTTTGTCTGTGTGTGTGTGTGTGTGTGTGTGTGTGTGTGTGTGTGTGTGTGTGTGTGTGTGTGTGTGTGTGTGTGTGTGCCACACTCCAGTGTCCCTGTGTCCCTCCAGCAGATGAAGTATCACCTTGTGTGTGTGTTTTTCTTTGTGTAAACTTCAATGGTCGACCAGTGCAAACGTGTTACAACGGCCCTAAACACACTGTTTTGGTACACTTTTGTTTTTATATTTACATTGCTTTTGTAAGTGCTGCGCATTTCTCTTAATGGAAGTGTTTTTGGCCGTTGTAGCATGTTTGCACGGGTCGGCCTCTGTAGTTAACCCTTATCTAGTGAGATGTTCATTCCTCCAGACTGTGATCTACACAGGGATTTAAATGTGCTACAGCATGCAGCCCACTGTACTCTGTGTCAAACACAGGGATCTGAAGTCTGAACACATGTCGACACAGCTAGTCATTATTGATGAATAGGGAGTTTAATAAATGCAGGTAAAAAAAAATAAGAAGAGTAAAAAGAGGTCAATGTGAGAGTGTGGTTGTGTCTAATGATAGCGAGGGAGCCGATTAAAGGTAGGATTCTACTCTGATTGGCTCATCAGCTCCAGGAACTCCCAAACGTAAATTCTTTATGGTGAAGGAAGCATGTATAAATGATGATTGACTGTACAGGACTCATCAGAGAATACCCAGAGCGTTAAGAGGATACAGCCTGCTTGCACATGCATCGTCGTGTTACCCTCGTATGCTCCATCTTAATATTAATTATTTCTGTGATATGGGAACTGAGGGATACGCATCAACCAGTAGTGACAAAGGGAGTTACAGATGGTGCAGGAGGAACAGCTGCAGGGCCAGTCTGCTGAACACGGAGCGAGATAAAGGCTCAGAACACAGGCTGCTGGTGGAGTGTGGTATTTGACTTCTAGATCAATGGAGGAGCTGAAAGAGTCATGTGATAAACACTGTAGCATCTGAGGCCAGACTGGAACCAACTGTTCTATTTCAGGAGAGTTATGACTTGACTGTAGGAGGTAAATGTGTAATGCCAATGCTTACCATGATGTAATGTTTCAATAATAAAAACAAATAATGTACATATGCAACAATATTTAAAATTTGAAGACAAATTAAATTAGGTATGCTGAATTTGGTGATTCCTTTTGGGGAGTCATCATTTTAGAGACAAAACACCGTATTAAAACAACCTGTATATTGTAGTTGTATTACATTTAGAAAGAATATATTGCATACTTGGCTGGTTGAAATATGCTTCAGGTAATGTGCTTTCTCTCTCATTTAAACAATCACTAATAAATATTCATAGTGTCATTTGAACCCGTGCTACTATGAAATGAAACTATGTTCTTGATGCAATGAGCCAGCTACTGTCAGAGTTTATGTCCCTGACAAATTAAAACGGGGGTTCTGCCTCAGTTTTTTTGTTAAATTTATCAATTAAATGTAATTGGTTAGACCCCCAAGTTTGTGAAGATCTGATTTATGCATCAGTTTTTTATTGCTAATAAAGACATTTCTGATACATCTCTAAGTTGTTGACCAATCACCATAGAGCTGGCCAGCAACTAATCAGAGCAGACTGGGCCCTGGTTCCAGACAGAGGGTGAAAAGAGGTGCTGCAGCACAGGCAGTGTGAGAAAAATAAAGAGCTTTTTGAACATTAAAACATGGAAGAATGTGAACCTGAAAATAATCATAATATGTTCTATATCTTTAAGATTTGCCCAGGCATATTTGTGGAACTGATTAGAACATGAGTGCCTCATAAACCTTATTTTAAAGCCTGTAACTCTGTCCACGTATCTGTGCAAAATGTTATCATAAAATGATAAAGCAGTTGGAAAACATATGTAACTTCACTTCAGGGACAATCTTTCCATTTACTTGGCCAACACTTACAACTTCACAAATGATAACTCACCCTTAAAACATATTTAGATGACATTGTTATGAGGGAAAGGGACTCCAATCAAAACACTTCAAATACACAGCTATGAAAGTCACCAAATAAAGCACATCATCAGATACATTGAATCTAAATAATGCTGTGAAGTAAGGAAGGTATTTCAGAGGTTCCCTGACATGTGACCCATGATCTCACACCGTCTATATTTTACACTACATGACAACAGGTTGGCAGTGTCAGACAGTGGGGGGGAGAGCAGTGAAGGCTATGATGATCCAAGGGATAAGAGTCAGTGATCTCCACTCAATCCAATGCAGATAATGATGGGTCGTGGGGGTCTAAGGAAGGAATCCAGAGGTTCAGCTCAAAACCTGGAGCTGAATTTTAAATTGCTGGAGAGCCTGAAGGTCATTCCTGCTGGTTTCTGCCCCAGACAGAGTGAGGTTATCCGGACCATTTGGAGAGAGGATGTTGGAAGAAAGAGGAATAATAATCAAAAGCAGTAAAATAAGTGATTCTGGAAACATCATTTGGCGATGGTTACTTCAAACCATGATGGGTATTCCAGTACAAGCAGGGTGGGATGATGGAGTTCTAATGTGGGCATGCAGAGCAATAACAAAAAGGGCTGTTGGTAAAGCTGTACACTGTGAAATCGATCAAATATGTTGGACGAAGAACAAGAGGGTGCCTTTATTTAAGTCTGTTGAAATTACATCCAAACACACCCCGACCACTCAAATCTTGTTTTAATAGATTTTTCTGACTCTGCGAACAAACCCAGAGGATTTGGAATCAAGTCTCCATCGCTGTTAATTTCAGAACTATGCCTAAAACAAAACAGCAATTACCATTTAATAGCTTAAGTCCCTGATCCGGATCACTTTCAAATTCCATAACAATTGTTCCATGGCCCAGGGCTTCTCTGTCCACCAGATTTAATAAAGAGTCACTGTAAGTCTTTGAGATACCTTGAGACAGTCAATCCAACTAATGAATTCCCTTTGGACATGTAATCATTTCCAGATACTGCAGTATAAGTAGTTTGGGTTGTGAAAAGGAGACAGAGCTTTTAAGTCTGAACCTCAAACACATTCACTAGTATTGATGCTGTTTTTTACTTTCATTTACTTTTTATTAAACCAGATATTTACTCTCACATTGTTGTTCATCATTTGGAGAGATTATTACCAGGAGAGTTGAACAGGTCCGACAACAACAAGACTTGGTTATGTTTAGGAAGTGTGCGGGTTTGCGATGAATAAAAGCATTATATTCTGATGCCATCGCCTCGACCTCCAAAGCCTTACTTGTTGACTTGTTACAAGAGGGGCACATTACTTTCTGCATTGGCAATGAATATTGAGTGGGGCAGTGATGATGTATCTTTGTAGGCCAACCGAAAAGTCAGCATCGCAAGTGCTCCCCCGACAAAAAGCAATAGGATTTCCCCGCTGGACATTGCAGAAAATAACCTCTTTGGCCACTCATTTATCCACACTCAGCAGGATAACCTCCACAACTAAACACCAATTTCAGATGTTCTTAAGCGTAAATGCAATTGACAGAATTAAAAACGCTAAGCTAATAACAAACCACATCACGGTCTCAAGGCTGAGCATCACCACTAACCGCTAAGCTAAAGCCGGACTCGTATTTAGTCACTTATTAGCATTTTTATGACACATTTTACTGACATGTTTTATGTCGTAGCACAAAACCTTAAGATTTCTTAAGCTTGTGGTAACCACATACCTCATATCAGGCTTCTAACCAACAACATGCTCCAAAAACGTTGATGTAGAGACAAGAGAACCAGAAGTTGTCAAATGCTAAGTCCTTACCAGGTTTTAGGACTCATTGCTTCATCGGTCTATTGGCACTGGACATAAGGGCCTAACAAAAGCATTTGAAAATGTTTTTCAAGTTGTACTTCCAATAACCCGTAAACACACATTGGTGTGAGACATCAGTAGAGTTCTGACTTTGTTAAGTTAGCAGTCACAGTGTTATCATCCTGATTAAGTGTTTTTTATGATCATTTTAGGAAGATTTTGACCATGATGATGATTCAGTAATGTTTCAATCTGAAGGTTTAATTTTAGAGGTTTGTTTATACATGTACTGAACACCACTAGAGAACAGAATCACTTATCAGGACAAAACGAAAACAACTTTGTGATTGAACAATATGTACTGGGACCACACTTAACTATTAACTTAATTAAGGGTTTGAACAAACCATTCGCTACCTTTTATTGCTAACTCAGACTTTTAAGTGCTTTGATTCAAAGTGAACCTAATGACTTCCCTCGTGCTGTTTGTCAGGTCCGCATCGACACTCGTCATTCATCCCAGCCGTCTAAAGTCGAAGCTGTGCAATCTCTGCTGACTCATTTGGCTGAACAGCGTCAATCCTCTGAAGCTCAATGAGACGTAACTTGGTTTAAGATGGTTCTGTAATAGTGTTCCCACCCCTACATGATGGCACAGTACATCAGTAGACAGGTTGGCACCACGTTAGCAAACCTCCCAATCCCTGCCGCAAATGATGTTTATAGACATGACAACTGATATATAATGCAATGACAATGTCTTTAAAGACAGCAAACAGCCAATATACTTTATTCATAGGCACGATGTACAAGTTTTGCATTAGTGCTTTAACATCACAGAATCTCTAACATGATCAACAACACTCCACCGCATTGGCACTGCCAGCTGATCCCTGCTGGCTCAATTATTTCTCTACAGCACTGTGCTTGATGCATAAATTGCCCGTGTGCCAGACGGATTTTAAAAAAAAATTGTGTTGGAAATAGCACTGGAGAACCCCCACCATGAAACAGAAGTAAGATCACAGGGACTGCTGTTTGTTTTATAAATGGACGCTGTCGCTGCATCGACTCTGCAGCTTTCAAGTTTCTCCATCATTCCGGTGACTCTGATTACATTTAATCTGTTTTAAATATTCACCCATGTTTGTGCTAAGACTTAAAAGCTGAACCAGGTGTGATTTGTGTAACAACATCCCTGTTTAGGGATTAAAATATGTGATTCAGGCAATAGTGCAATGGAAACGCACCAGACTTATTCTCCCCTAAGCTTTTTATTATTCAGAGATGAAAAAGCCATGATTAGGATGACACAATTGGCCATTCTGTTGGAACACAAAAATTTGATTTCCTAATGCTGGGTCAGCAAACACATTACTACACATTATTTAAAATCACTTTAAGCCCCTACAAAGTCAGCACAAAAACAGATGACGTCACATGCATAATAATAAGCCATGTTCCTCTGTATGTCTTATGTTAGAGAAATCCATTTGCCCTATTTACAATGACTGTGTAACCACGCCCACTTTTTCCATCCGAAAAAGAAAAATGTTTTGTTGGACGAGCAGATGATGATAATGACGTCTCTGTTAACCTCAATTCTGTTAAAAAAACCTGGTATGTAATTTAGTCAAAATATTTACAGATAATCATCAAATATAATATGTCCTACACCATATGCTGCTTTTTCCATAACATATACATTATTAGTCACCATTTTTCAATTTTGTGTCATGCCAGTTTTCCTCAACTTCCATACAGCAAGAACCCTGCTCGGGGAAAGTATATCATTAGTATTTAGATGTTCCATTATTTCATGGGCCAGATTTATAGGGTTGCTTGGTTCAATGAATGCTTGCTAAAACTTTTCCTATTTTGCAGCTGCCTCTTCTTGTTTTTGGCTTTGGTGCTATTTTTGAATCCAAACAAAGTTATTTCTGAGAACTGACATCTTACACATCCTTCAAGGCTTCTAGGACTGCCAGTGTGTGATGTAGTTATGCGTAGTTTTCAGATTCTGCTGCAGCACGTCAAAAACAGACACTTGCCTTTTGATATAGGTGGTGTGAGGATTTTTGAATAAAGCACAGATACTGGTACCGCTCTATCAGTCTCAGCTGAGATCACAGGCTGGGCACCCCAACACTTGTTAAAGGACTGCATTCAGCCTGTTTAACTCACAGTGTTCATCTTCACAAAGGACACATCTTTTTGCTCTTTACCATTATTAAACATAGAACTCACTGCTGCTTAGTTTATTCAGGTTGCCCTTATAAGCATGAACAATTACTACCTATATATTGCAGCCTACCGCACAGGATATATTTTATCTGGAATTTCAAGCTAGTGTACAAAATGTTATATGTTTACAGTACATTCTGTCTATATGTTCAGCAGAGGGGTATATTTGGGAATATTACATTTTAATCTGTATATTTTATCATGTTTGGATACTCCTCTGAATATATATATATTTTTTTACTGATATATGGTTTTAAATTATGAAATGTTTATCTTTATTTTATTTGTGTTTTATTCCATTTTTTAAGTCTCTTTGTAATTTTGTAGATTGACTATTAAAATGCTGCTGTGTGAAAATAATTTCCCAATTTGGGATTAATGAAATATCCATTCATCCATCCGTCCCTCCGTCCGTCCGTCCGTCCGTCCGTCCCTCCATCCCTCCGTCCCTCCGTCCGTCCGTCCGTCCGTCCGTCTCTCCGTCTGTCTGTCCATCCAAAGCACAGTATCAATATAGGGGATGACTGGGTGTCTGGTTTTAACCGACTATCAATTAAACATGCATTCTTTAAGGACCTTCAGAGGGCTGTACTTTGGATCCGATGTACCATCTCCAACCAGTTACGTCACTTCTTCTCCCCCCCAAAAAACAACACCGTGACAGACGGGTGTTTTTAAAGTTTCATAAGTGCAGTTCTAGCCTCAGTACCACAATCAATGGGCACCGAGCAAATAGTGGAATTTTTCAATTTTATAGCAGATATAGCTCTGCTATCCACATTTAATTTTCTGTGTCTTTGTAAATACCAAAGCAAATTTGTTGTATTTTTAAATCTAATCTATGTAATAAAACCGATTCTGCTTCTGATATCCCTCAAAATATTCCATTTGTCATCACAGAAGCGTCTGCTCCTAAAACTCACTTTATGGTTTATATTTCAGATCAGCACAAAGTAATCGCTGTTATGCTAATGTGTGATGTGTTGTGAATTACCTTTTTATTGACTGTAGGAACATATTTATTTAGGCAAAGTGCCTGTAAATGGTTATTTGATAGTTGAGTATATTCATAGATTAAAGGGAAAGTAAATGTGCATCAGGTGGGAATCACTGTTACCAGATACTCTGTGTTATGTGTTATGGTTTTGTTTAAAGGCATGACTAACATACTCAAATAATCTTCTCTTGATCTTCTATTAAGGAGAAAAAGCAGTTGAAATAAAATCTGACCCTCATCGTGTGGATGTGTTTCGGGTGAACTGCTCTTTGTTCTTCCTGTTCCAAGCAAATTAAATGAGTCAAACTTTGAGACAAATCTGCCTCTTATTTATTCAATTTATTGTATTTCCACAGAGCTGCATGTTTACAGTGAAACAGTTGACAGCTTATAGGATTTGACAGGCTCCATAAAGAGAACAAAGGGGGGTCACAGTGAGCAGCTCTATACTATGTGTATATGTAAACAATTAGTCAATAAATGAAGAGGTAAGAATAATTGTCTTTGTGCATTTGGATATAGCTCAAATATGACCATCATATATTATGAGCAAACTGGTAATATACAGTCTAGCAGATCAAAGATTATCATAGATTTATTCCCCTTTATTGTAGAAACAATATTCAGAGAGTAGGCCAATTTATCTGCAACCAAACGATCAGGTGATATCATCAATTTTAGAACAATTTCCCTATTTGAATGTTATACCTACTAATATCGAAACAAATTCAACTAAAATAGTCCTGAATCAGGCTCTTTGGAGCATGTAGCTAATGCACAGTAAGGTGTGCAAAATGAGTATATTATGTCTATCAGTTTAAGACGACCTATTGTGCTCATTTTAGGTTCATATCAGTATTTAGTGTCTGTACTGGGACATGTCTCCGTGCTTCAATACTCAAAAAGCTCTTTATGTTTTTCATACTGTCTGTGCTGCAGCACCTCTTTTCACCCTCTGTCTGAAACCAGAGCCCAGTCTACTCTGATTGGTAAGCTTGCCGGCTCTGTGGCGAATGGTCAACCTCCTAGAGATATCCCGCCCCTTATACAATGTGTTGGAGCGCTAGCAAATACAATCGCAAGAGTTACCTTGTGATGTCATTATGTTTCAGAGGTAAACAAAGGAGTCCAATGGAGGCGTTTCAATCGGGGGGGAGTGTGTGGGAGAGAAACTCCCTATAGGAGAAAACCTATAGAACACACTACAGGAGAGGTAAAACCTAGAAAAGTACAATATGGCCTCTGTAGTGTGAACATTAATTACGTTTCCACTTAAAGATGTTTCTGTTGCTCATAAAAGTCAGTTCAAACATTAACCAAAACATAAAAGATTTCAAATCATTTTCACTGAATAATTAGATTTGATCTACTCTTATAGATCATTTGAGACTATGCCTGCAGAGACTGTATGTATGGCCACATATAAAGAGGTGAACAACCCTGGCACCTTCAATCAATCCCTTTTGTACACTGACATTATAGCCTGCTGCAAACAGAATGTTGGCCAAATGATTAGAAACAAATACTAAACCTCTGGCTATAACAAAGCAAAATAAGGCTGTGAATAGTCGGAAACCCACATTTGTACTAATCTGAAATGGCAGCAAACATAGAGTGTATAACCCCTCTTTGTGATAATCTATCCTATTATTCAAATGACATGTCACGGAGCATAAAACATACAAAATAAACACACAGGCGCTGAGTTGTTGTGCATAATATGTTGGTTGGTCTTTAATGTGTCTCTATTTTTGCAACTTTATGTGTGTGTGCAAGAATATTCACGATAAACACCCTTCCATGTTTAGTGCAATGTGAGTGAACAGCAGATTTGATAGACTCCATGCCACCGTCTGCCCCCAACATTTCTAAAACCTTCCACCCTCCTCGTTAATACATTCTCTGGTAATCCCTCCACATTTGGCTCTCTGACTACAACAACAGCCCCAATCAGGCTGGGGTTTATCCATCGAAGGACTCATTAGCTTTAGGCTTGTTTGAGTGGGCTTCAAACCAAGCGCCCTTACACCGTTACCACAGTTTCCAGCCACAAGGGAGGTGCCCGGTGTTTGCCGACTGTGCTCTGGTGCATGCTCATGGTCTGTCAGCGGCTCCTGGGTTCTGTTTGGAGTGTGAAATTATCTGAGGCGCCTTCTGGTTAACACCTCTGGCGCTTTAGCCCCTCTCCTCTGTTTGTGTGCGAGTCTGTTGTTTATGTGTCAGCTGTTCCATGTCCACACCAATAGAAAGCCTTTCCACACAGTCGATACTTGAACATTTTTACTTCAGGGACTGTGACGAAATGCAAAATTTTGATTAGCACAAACACACACACACACATATGAAAATTGCATTCGGCATTCCACACGTCTGGCGAAAAACAGACAGAGCAGACACTTGACCTTTTTTACCAGACAGCCCTGACCCCAAAGGCTCCATCTTTGCTGACGTTCCCCTGTGTGCATGAGTGTGTGTGTGTGTGCGTGTGTGTGTGTGTGAGTGTGTGTGTGTGTGTGTGTGTGTCACTGGGAGTGTGTTTGCATGCCAAATGTGCCCATGTCGGAAGATGAGGTGAAAGAAAGAGAAGAAAAACAAATACTTCCTTAGCTTTCACCCTCACTTGGCCAAGTGATTAAAATAACACTGGAGGAAATAAATGCCCTGTGTGTGTGTGTGTGTGTGTGTGTGTGTGTGTGTGTGTGTGTGTGTGTGTGTGTGTGTGTGTGTGTGTGTGTGTGTGTGTGTGTGTGTGTGTGTGTGTGTGTGTGTGTGTCTGTGTGTGTCTGTGTGTGTCTGTGTGTGTGTGTGCTCTGACCCAAGCATTCTGTCACTCTTAACAGCTACAATCACTAACAGGATCAAGACTGTCAACCCATTAAGCGAAACTGCTTTGTTTTTATACATCAAATGTCAGTAGTTTACATGCTAACCCTCCCCTATACTTCCCTGTTCTTTTTCTTTTATAAAATATGTGCATTCATAGGGTGGGTAAAACACTGCATTGAACTGCGCAAGGGAAGCAGCAGCCCCATCTTCTTTAACCAGCAGAACCCTGAAAGCTATCACACTTACACAAAGGAGGAGAGAGCTATAATTGCCAGAGCTGGGCTAAACCATGCAATTAGCTTCAAATGACAAGACGGTCTGCAAGCTGAAATTATCCAGTTTCCAGAGCGTCTCCGAGAGAGAGACCATGGCGTGTCTCACAACCTTTCACAGATGAGGAAGAATAGAGGCGGAAAAGACAGGAAAGGGGGAAAGATAAAGACGAGGCCCCTTGCTAAAACGCTTTACAGAGAGTGTAATTAAAACTGGGTGACGTATCCCGCGGAATAATGACAGTCAAAGTGAATATGAAGCAGATGAAACAATGGAGCACATGTCCAACCCTTCTCTTTCATCCTTACATTCTTAAAGCTGTTGGTCATTGCGGATTTCAATTCTCGGATGTTTTTTGTTTCACGCATAATCTGTTTCAAACTGACTTTTTTGGGGGTTTGTTTGTTATGTATTATAATTCCAATGTACTTGATAATATCAGTTATCTTTTGTCCATTTCTTTTATGTGGCATTCTTGCAAATTTGCTGTTGGCCCTTCTCTGCTGAAAGTACACTCATTTAAGCTCAAAGACCAGATGTTGCTTGATTTCTTTCAGCCAACTGTCAACCTATGCTTCAGCTGGCCCGCAATTAAAATCAAATATGCAGTCCAGCTGCTCCCTGAGCACAGTACCGCATAACCCCTATTAAAAAAGTCAAAGTGCAGAAAAATAGCACATTGTTCTAGACGGAGAGAACACAATGCTTGAAGACTTAAAAAGACACTTTTCAAAGGCTATAGCAGCTAATTACAGCGGGAAGAGTTTTTTTTCTTTTCATTTTAACTTTTGGTCTAATGGGAGCAATCAAGTTCTATCTCTCTTCATTCTATTTAAAAAAAAAACTAAAAAAACTGTTCACTGTTACCATGCAATCTGTCTGTACTGGCCGTTCTACATGCCCTCATAGAACAACTCCCTGATATACAGTAGACGCCACAAAGTCCTCGAATCTGTAGAATCCAACATAACTTGGCATCCATGGCCATTTGTTTATTAGCATAAACAGTGCCTGCTAGAAGAACATAAATACAGTTGTGTAAATGCACACCAAGAATAGGAAACATGGCACAACAAAAGCTTGTAAGATGAACTTCAGCCGAATGGAAAACAAGGTACTGTTAAATTTATTTTTTAAAGTATACTGTTCAATTCTCCAGAGTGTCAGTACTAGCGCTACAACAAAAACAAATACACAGTTATTAAACAATGCATGTGTGATTCTATAAATTCCCTGTGAACAGTTTGTAACATATAGCTGAAATGAAAAGACAATTGCTTGACAAAAAATCTAAAGCTAATGAAAAACCCATTAAGGTAAGACGGTCATCATTTGTACACCAAGTTTCTGCACGAGTACGCAACATTTGCTGAAATTTTAGGACTGGCCAAGGTTCTGTTTTCGTATGATCTGATTTGTATTTGTTGTCTGAGTAGTTGTATCCAATCACATTCAGCAGGCTTTGGTTGAATGCAGGCAAACCAGTCCAAATTGAAAGCACTTCTGTTGTAAATAGTAAACAGATTAATGAAACAATATCAAGTAAAATGAGACATTGACTTTTATGGAATTCCTTTTTTATTAATGATCACCGTTTACAGTTCAGGTTTCTGTCACGCCAAATATCACTGTTGACAGTCTCAAAGGGTTTTACTGCCCACAAACAAAACCATATGCTGGATAATTTCATAAGCAGTCACTGCCTAACATTTCCTCCACAGGGTGTCTAATCGGGCGGTGGCATGCCTTGTCTCATGGCCACATCGTTTAGCTTTCAGCAGACAATTGTATTTAGACACGCTTGCTCTGTGGTGTATAGAAGCTATTCCCCAGTGTAGTTAAGGCATATCAACGTATGCACTCTACCGACGAGTCGATCGTTGTGCAAATGGTTTCTGGAGATTAGCAAGCGGTGGAAAAAGCCATGGAGGTATTGCATAACCTCAGTCACCTATGTTACATAAAAGAAAGTTGAGTTTTTATTAAAGATTTTGAATAGCAGTCTCCATAATTAAAAATCTCTCACCAATCAGCCACCCATCTCCACCACTCCTGGAGCTAGACACATTCCCACTGAGCAGCAGCACAAAGGAGTCGGTACAGATTACAATAGGGGAATGGTAATTTAGAAAACACTTTGATGTGTAGATTGTGCAGTCTACAGTGCCATTGCTATTTGTGAGTCAAACTTTAGCATAAACAACACTTTTTTCTCATTGATTAGCACTGTGCTGAAAAGATATTTCCTGTGTTGTGAAAAAATAGCTTAGAGTACTCTTAGAAGCAGACTGAAATGCATGAGCTTTCTCTCTGAAATGATCCTGTGGCTAAATCTCCAAGTGCAGTAAGTACTTACAGGTGTGGAGACACAGGTTTTTACCAACATGTGGTTCACCTTAAGTTTATTGCACAAATCCTAAAGAAGTGCTCCAAAACACACTTTTTCTGCTTAGGCGTTGGTGGCCAAAGCATCTGCAAAGCAAACTCAATAATCAACACAAGAAAAGTACCTTGGCTAGGTACGATGTTTTTCTTAGCACAAGCTGCTTCTGGCAACACAGGAGCAGAACTGATCAACACTCAGCTGAATTCCAGATGAGCTTGCATCCTTCACTTTAATACAGTAAGAATTACCTACAACGACAATCAAAGTAAGTTTAGAATCACATGACCAAACAACAAACAGATGTGAATATACATGAGAGCAGTGATACTGTACATCAGTTCTGGCAAAATGATGGCCCTGTCCCCTTTCTGGTGAAAGCGAAGAATTGGTGCCAAGCAGAAAAATAAATGTTCAAGTGAAAATCAACAAAGTGAACAGTTCTAATGTTAAAAGACAAGGTAGTGAATGTGAATGCTGCTTTGAAATATGAAACACTGGCAAGCAAAACAATTCCAGTTTAAGTGTTATTTACTCGTTCTCCGTTCCAATGACATCGATTGGCTATTGATTTTAGCTTCACCATATCGACGCCAATCATCGATCTCTGATGACTTTGCATACCCTTATTGTTTACTAGACTGACCCTCTTATTTGGCTCCTTGAAGATAAAAAAATGCAGAATATTTTAAACGTTTTTTTTACCGCCAAATTTGTCTTTACCACCAGTCAAATGATAGCAGTTATTATTACCCCAAAAGTGGCGTGGCCGTGAAGTAAAGTGAAAAAACCTGCATGACTTTCTCTCAAATGTTCTAGTCAACCAATGGTCATCAATTCAGGCGATAAGTCGACAAATCACAACACGTAAATAATACTGTATGTTATGATTATGAATATTATCAAGTTGTTCTCTTAAAATGGTTTCAGTTTCAAGGGCTGAGAAAGAACGTTATTATAACATCATGTGATGTTGCTCTACATATACAATACAAAATAAAACTGTAATAATGAACCTATGAAATATAAATGAAATGTTAGTTGTGTAAAATGCATGAGTCACAGCGGTCCGCTCGTTAGCAGTATAAACAGCAGAAACGCAAGTAAGGTTTCTTAATGTGTGTCGAAACAAGCAGGGAGCACTCACACTGAATAAAATTATAATGTTAATGAATATATTAAACCATACATACTACTCAGCAAATAAAACACTGACAAATGTTATATTATGTAACATTATATTATAGGTCTATATATGTTGATATAAGGCTGGGTTACTGCCTGACTCACTGCTGCTGTTTTCCTCCGATTACGAGAAAGTAGCACATGTTGTTGGGGATAAGAAAGCTCCATACTAATATAGAAAAAATATACTTTTTTTTTTGGGAAGTACTATATCAAAACTACACACTGAGCAACAGACAACAGACTTTTTTTGAGCAAAACTGCGACTGTGATTTATCTATTATCCAACCCATCACTTGCAGTGCAGGGTGGACAGGAGGAACGAATACAGTAACACATTAAATTAGATAAACTGGAATAAGTCTGAATATATCTTATCTCTCAGATATCAATGTTTCATTCATGTTTGTGATGTATATAATATACAGCCTATTGATGGCTTTTGTAATGAGATGGAGGGGTGTGTTTGTGTCATAGCATACACAACTACTTTCTAGCAAAAACCATTACATTCTTAGGTTCAGAAAAAAAACAAAAGTCCAAGAAACAAATCCCTGATCCCACCTCAGGCACACTCATAACAGCGTTCCATTTAGTTTCTCATTACTAACCCATCACAGTGTGTTGAGCTGAAATGTCTGAACAATGTATATTGCCTGTCCTGGTTCTGCTCTGGCTTTGAGGTTCATTAATAGGGCCAGACTGGAATGGCTGGGCACTCTTGAATAGGCCCAGTGTGGTGACCGCTCTGTACCTATTATTGCATTAGCTAAACTGACCGTTAAACGAGCACCCAGCTGTCCCCATCTGTACACACGATTCCAAGGAACTGACACTAAACTGGAGTTATGATCCTCAGTGCAGATGCTCCATGCATTTTATCCCACCTAACCAATCTGTAGACACTGTAAAATGTTTCCAACATTCAGCTCAGCTGCCCCAACAACATTTCAGATGTTAAGTGTGCATAAATGCCAGTGATAGATTGGCATTGAAATATACTTGCTGGGTATTTTCCAACTTCATAAAAGGTCCTCTAACAATAAAGTCAATGATTGGGCTAGAGCTTTAAGAAAATACTGTTCATATTAAAATTTTAGCTTTAGCAATGGAAATATATATTTTTGAGATAATTCACTCTTAAAGTATTTTCTGGGGGTTTTTCCCTTTCCTGTATATTGTAATATAGGTTTGTGTGCATGCAAATGGTCTGCTAAGATTTAAATCCATGTGTCCCCTCCAGAGGGAGTTTCTCTCCCACCACCCCCTGCCTGAAACGCATTCATTGGACTCCTTTGTTTAATTTCGTAACATGATGACATCACTATACAACACTTGTGCTTCCATTGGCTAGCGTTGAAACACATTGTGTGGGTGGGACATTCCGACACATCTCTGAGCGGTTGACAATGGAGTTGGCCAGCTAACCAATCAGAGCAGACTGGGCTCTGGTTTCAGACAGAGGGTGAAAAGAGGAGAGAAAATAACGATTTTTTTGGACAAGGAGACATGTCCTAGGGGAAGTACAAATATGAACCTGAAAATGAGCACAATATGTCCTCTTTAATATAAACACTTTTGTTTCTGAGCTGTTCATTCATCTTGTTGCTAAGGTCTAAATTATTCTGGTTAGCAAAGTAAAGCAGAGTGAACTTAGGTTTTAGTTTGAGTGAGAAATTACAATTCAAGGCATAAGCATCATCATGCATCTCTGGGCCAGTGGAGGGAGAAACAGTGGAGGTTTGTTGGCTTTAACACAGTGAACTCTGCGACAGAGCTTCAAGCTTTGTTCAGAGTTTAATGCATAATAGAAGACAGTGAGACCGAGATAAATGGGAACAGTTTTCATTGAGATCAGGGCGAGGGAGTAGAGAGACAATAAAGAAAAGAAAGTCTTGCACACGTTATCCGGCGTTTCCACCTGCCAGCAGATATTTTTAGAACCGATGGTGATTTCAAACTGATAATTAGCGTGCCATTAGATATGAGCAATTATCTCTGCTTCTCCCCATCTAATGAGGAAGATGAGGGTGTAAATGAGCGACTACCATTGGAGCAATATGCCAACGTTTTTTGAGCTGTCATTATACCTCGTGGATGTCCAGAGATGAAACGAATGGGATTCAATTAGATGTGTCTGTGTGTGTGTTGAGTCCATTGTCTACCTACTATCCTTCTCCCCAAGGACAGAGACTGATCTGATTCAATCCATATCTGGCGCCTCTCAGCAGGGGACGAGATGGAGGTAATCCCCACTGTCAGGCCTCCATGCTGGGAGGGACTCACAACTTGAGTCCCCGCCTGAGGCCTGTGTGCCGGGGCTAAGACTACTTGAGCTCTGAATTGCTGTTCTGTACCAGCCAACACCTGAGCTCCAGAGAGAAAAACATCCCTCTCAGCAGTCGGCCAAGAATCAGTCTGCAAATCTGAGGCTAGCCTGAAGGAAATACCGTTATTATTTTTTGTTTAACATGTTGTTTTTCATTTGAAGCCCACTAATAAGAGATGTTGATTTTCATATTTTAATGTTGTACTTTGACACAGCACTTGATGCCCATGAGCTTTGGATTGTTATTAAACCACCCGTTTGACCACATTTAGTTAGTGGAAACAGCAGTTTTTTGTATTATGATTGTTCTGATAGTTCTTTTTAGATAGTGTGTAAGCTCTATGACAACCTTTTTATGGCAGAACAGGAAGACCACAATGAGTGCTTATAGAAATGTGTGAGTATAACTTTCAGATCAATTTCATTCTGTTGAAAAGAAACATTAGCAGCTAGTTATAAAAGCTGAGATTCAGTAGCATTTTATAGAAGCCAGTTTCCAACCTCGCTTCACATTCCTTTGATGGAAACTCAATTCAGAAACATTGTAAGGAGCATTGTAATTATTGTTTAAACCAATCTAGCTTTAGACTCCACATCATTGTTTGTCTCAGGACTCATGATTGACAGTTTCAAACACAAAGGATCAAATACAATGCAGCATATATAACATCATTTTTATTGGCCCTGCAAGCGCCACAGCTGTACTGTCGACCACCACGGTGATCTGTAAATATATCATTATTGGAAGGATTGCCATGGAATTTGGAATGAATAAACATGGTGTCGAGATGATGACTTTTGGTTTTCGTCAACTTTTTCATTGGCTCTTTAAATGACGTGGCCATTTATCATACTGTCCATATCTTCCATTTCAAATATTTAGCATTTCAGAGAGCCATAGTCAAACCAAATACTTGAATTGTATTAAGTATCTGCAAAGCTACATCATCTGTTCTTTGTGTTTAGCATTAACTAGCAGATGTAAGCATGCTAAACTATATAGCTCATATGGTAAGTGTTACACATGCTAAACAGCAGCATTCGGACATTGGGATTATGAGCATATAAGAATATAGCTGAAAACACTGCTGTAGCGTAAAGCCTCCCAGAGATGTTAGTATGACTACTCTCTTCTTAATGTAGTTGCATGTTTGAAGTCCAAACGGCAGAACATCCTACTCAAGTCACAAGGCATTGGTGTCAAAGTCAGAGTCCAACAGTTTCTGTAGTATTAGTCATGCCATCTACATACACTGCATGCGTCTGCAAGGCTGAGGCACTTTGCACTGTAAAGTGCATTAGAGGCCATTAAACAGTGAATCTGACAGCTAAAGGCCAGAGTATTATCCCTCTTAAATACGATCCAGAAGGAATGGACAACCTAATGTGATTTGGGAATCAATGGTATGCCCCATTTCACCAGGGGAATGCAAAACACACTTTCATAAGTTTGCTAAGACCCCACAGCATATGCTTAAAAGCGCCCGAGCCAAAACATGATTAGCACTGCTGTTTTCACACCAGCTGCATTGATCAGATGTAATCTAATGAAACCTCATGGCCTTGCAGGAAAAAAGCCAGCTTGTTGTAGAACAAAGGGCTCTTTTGAATTCACTTCACACAGTGGTAAACATAGGCTAACCATTTGGTAAAAGTACCTTACCATAGAAGGAAAGCATATTTTTAACAGGGCTAAGACAAACACCGTGCTTAAATAATGATGTAATAACGTTATAGATGATGATAACATATTTCTTAGGGATTAAGCTGGGTGGAAATCATTGGAAACATAGGCATGTGTGGGTAAAGGAATCTATAATTAATAAAAATGTATTGGTTTAAAGCCGATTCAGACATGAAAGGTAGCTGGTAATTTTGAGTAGTCACAACTCCTGTAAACACTTTTGAGTCAGTTTCTGAAGGATGTGACCTTCAGTTAAACCCATAGTAGTTTACTGGCTTGTTTTGTCCATTAGCATGACCATGGCCACCATCAAAATGTTTCCATGCTGTCTGTTCAGCCGTCTGTCTCGCTGACCGAGACACCTGTCTTCAATCAGCGTTTCTTATTTGGCAGGCTGACCCACAATCTGGTCAACGTCCAATCGTATATGTGACAGCTGGGTTTCTACGCTTTACTGGTACCGTTACAGCCTCGTCCTGGTCCACTGTCCACAACAGCCATCTGTTATCCCTGCAAAATAGACACGACAACCCACTGACTATCATAGCTTTGACCTGCCGCCTATGCCTCAGCCTTAGGGCTAACATGCACGGACACTCCAAGGGGTAAGAAAGGGTCACTGCCGGGTGCTTTGTTTTTATACATAGCAATTATTGGAAGGTGGAATTGTAATATGGATTTGGAACCTGGAATTGAACATGGTATTGTTATTAAAACAGTTTGAATTTGGAATTGGAACCAGGATTTGGAATAGAAATGTTTTACCTGGAAAATAGAATTGGTACCTGGAACTGGAAATTCCAATTTGAATCTTGCATTTGAACCTGGAATCAGAAGAGGAATTTGTAATAGGACCAGGCATTTGGAATTGGAATCTGAAATTTGGAATTGGAGTCGGAACAAGGAATTGGAAGAATTGTGGAATGTTGAATGCGGAATGTGGAACTGGAACCTGGATAAGATAACATAAGTCTGCATTGACATATTATTTCACATCTGACACATATATTGTTATCGTGAATCAGTTTGTGTTCATCCATCCACCCTGTTCTTCCTGCGTAGAGTTCTGCAGAAAGATTATGTACATATCATTCATCTATTAAACACTGAAATCCAGGACAAAATGTGTTTCCTTCAGCATGTAATTGACAACACAGTTTAGGTTATTAGGAACATCATTTGTTGGAGACCAGGCTGGCATCACTACTGTGGTTGAAGACTCTCAGTCTTGTTAACTTTTGATGAATAATTTCCCTGCTTCTCCAGTGTTGGCCTATTAGATACCTTACACTCTGCTCCTTAAATCAAAACTGTCTACTTCCAAGCCCATTTGATCTACACACGGGCAACCACAGAATAAAGCTCATAAGTGGGTCATCAATTACCTATTTCTCTCTGCCACACAGCTGGTTTTTTTTTTATTAAGAAATGAACACATGCAGCCAATTCTATTATCGTCTATGATGATGCAGGCTGAGGATGCTGACAGACACAGCTGCGAAGCTTCTGTGAAGCACCAAAGGTAGCACAGAAACTGGTACTTCAGCGTGAGTGAACTGCACACCTTGTCTACTGTAGTGTTACTCGACGTCCTCCTCGGTCACTCCTCCAGCCTGGAATAGCAAATGAGCTCATGGTCCATTTTAAAACACACAATTTCAGTCTGATTCTGATTCCACCCTGTAAAACATGTTGCTCAAATCAAGTCAAATAACACTAAAAACAAGGTTTTGTGTTTGATATCAGGTGTAAAGACATATTCTGTCTAGAAATCAGAAGAATACTTTGAGTTTTCACAGTGCAGCTTACATATTTTGACACTTC
Organism: Eleginops maclovinus; assembly: GCF_036324505.1. Lineage (NCBI taxonomy): Eukaryota > Metazoa > Chordata > Actinopteri > Perciformes > Eleginopidae > Eleginops > Eleginops maclovinus. The sequence goes on along the minus strand of NC_086355.1, from coordinate 23,336,161 downwards.
CATTCCCCCTTTCCTCCTTCACTGCGTCTCCTGCTTCCCCCTGGTTCCCTCTCTTATCTGAAAGGGGAGATGGCATTCAGTGCCGTTAGCAAAACAAACTTGGATGGAGCGTGCAGGCCCCCCCCCCCCCCCCCCCCCGTGACTCCAACACTCCACTTGAGTAGGTGTCTTTAAGAGCCCTCCCCAGATATAGAGGTCTGCTTTACATTTACACGTATTTATTTATGATGGGCAAAGAGAGGAGGAGAGGTCTCAGAACTAGTTCCCCGTGAGAGGCGCAGGCCCAGACCTTTGAGTTCGAGCTGACATGGCGTATATATAGTACTGAGGGGTTATTGGTGGTGGGTGCTGTGATATAAGTGAAGTGTTAGTGACAAGGCGTCACCTTGGTTTACTATTTTATGATGGCTATTTCATGTGCAACACCTCAGCTGCTATGGGTGGGCATGACAGAGGAGTGTATTGGCTTATGAATATTTGTGCTCACCGGCTTACAGCTTCACTCTGTTTGCCTTCAAACTTCTGCATACATCAATGCAAAAGCTTGTGTTTTGCGTATTGATGACTCCAAACCCACAATTTCCACCCAGGGTGGCACATTTATCAAAATGCTATTTTGTCCCCAGCACTTTCCAGGGTGCATGGTGGACTTTTGTGCTCTGCCTTCAGCCCTCCAAGATTTACACATGCTTTCTTACCTACAGTTAATTGATTCCTAGAAAGTCAATGGAACTGAGAGGACAAGTTCTATCTCCTTGCTTTTCTTCTTCTTCAAAAAGTTTCAGATGCTCCTATGTATGTTTTTTTTTCTGTTTAGCAAACAGGCTCATTCAAGTTGCCATAATAGGTTTTGTTTTGCCTCATCATTATAGCTTATGCTGAACTGTTTTCTAAATGGTTTTGTTATCTGTGTTGTTTTGTTTGTCATATGTAATTTACTCTAAATTGCTGTTGCACTTAAATTGCCTTTGTGTCTGACATTTGCTGCATATTTAAACTTTATTTGCCTTACTTCTGGAAACAACATCCATTCTCTCAGGTTGAAGAGAAGGTATTTTCTTTGATCCAACACGATAAAGCCAGTTAATGTACAATACACTTATGTGCTGTCTGGTTCGTAAATCACATTTGAGTCTGCTTGAGATGTGCATTATGGTACATGAGGTATCAAATTTGGGGTACCTCCAATTCTGTGGAGGTAAACCCCTGCTAAATCTGGTTGGAAACCCTGTTGTTATCCAGATGACATGTGAAGATAAGTGGATCAACAACTGGAGACAAAACTGCTGATTATATTTTAAGATTTTTTAAATTATAAAACTTAGTTAGTACAACTTTTAACAAGAAAACTCTTTGTATAAGATAATACATTTCAATAAATATAATTGTCATGAATGTTCAGCCCACTGAAAAAATCCTTTAAGGTATTTCATTTTTACAGTGCACGGTATTTGAAGACCTTCTTTATGATATCATAAATACATTATATTTATATATAATGATATATACCGTGCGGAAACATTAGGAATGTTCAACTCCACTGTAATGTTTTCATATTGCTGCAAAGCCATTTTATTTTTATTCCATTTATTGATGATGTTATTTACCAACGCTGACTTTGTAGAAACAAGTTATACACCCAGTGTGGAGTGATGGTATTTACAACCAGCTAAATACCTGAACACACACACACACACACACACACACACACACACACACACACACACACACACACACACACACACACACACACACCTGTGAGATAATGCGTATGCATTATAATCACACATACACACATTTGAACAGGCAATCACGCTATCATACACATGCTATCTGTCTCTCTTACACACACACACACACACACACACACACACACACACACACACACACACACACACACACACACACACACACACACACACACACACACACAAACACACACACATACACACAGAAGTTAAGTCCTCTTATTACTGATTTACACAATCCAACAACACAACAGCACAGGTGGCCCGCCCCAGGCTCTCTTCCCTTCTCCTCCCACTCAAGCAGAAAGTGAAAAATGGAGAGGCAGAAAGCAGGGATGAACGTGCTAACGTGTGAAAACATAATGGAAGTCAGCCTGAAGGTAAAGAGCAGGGATTACAAAGTGAATCCAGGCTCGGGAACCAGCTGGAACACTTTTATTTTGCATACACACACTCGATACGCTACCATATTGTGGTTTATGTTCCCATCCTGGAAGGCTCTCAGCAACGTGAGAAATGTGGCGAGTAAGACGTGTTAATTCGTACTGGCTTAAAGACGCCGCGAGAGGAAGTGTAAGTGTTCCTGAGAACGAGGATGATAGTGGTTTTGTCAACCATGGAATACTATTCTATAGTGGTACATTTACAACAGGGCTGGGAGGGTTAATATTATGCTGCTATTACTAAATACCTGTAAACCGAATCTAGTCAGTAACCTAATCTGACTGTCAAACTATTAATGAAATGTAACCTGATTACTTTAAGAGTACCTCAATATCAAATGTAAATAAAAATAGAGAAACAGAAAATGTGACTCTAGAAAAGAAGAAACCAAGATATTTAGGATAAAATATTATTTTATTTGAAGGAAAGACTTCCTTCAATTGGGCATATTCAGGAAGCAGTCTAAACACCAACACTGAAACACAGGAGCACACACTACAGTTTAAAGAAGCAGGAATAAAATCTGAGCTGAGAGAAAATCCTCCGTTTTAGTTTAATAAGAAAACCATAAAGCAGATTCAGGCAGTAGGTGTATAGATTTGGCGTAGGGAAAAAGGTTATTGTAATGCATTACATAATCCCATTACATGTAATCTGTTTCCTCCAAGCCTGATTCAAAAGTTGTACATAAACATGTGCATTAATGGTAAGTAGCAACATCGAGAAAAGGCAGAATATACACCAAAAGTATCATTAGAAAAACATGCGATTGGAAGGTTGATTCTTTTGGGTCAATGTTCACTTAAAAATGTGAAGGAACAGATCTATGTCCACTCTGACTCTGCACAGCTGAACCCTGCTTACCAACCTGAAGGCCCCGAGTGTTCATTAGTTTGTGGCTATTTGATTTATTCCAAATGTTATTTGCTGCACTACAGCACATTTTAAACTGAATTAAGGGCCTTAAGCTCCTGTATATTTTTATCTCGTTCCAATGTACTTTCTCGTCTGGTGGCCCTCCAGCATTAATATTAAATGTTTTTAAACTTCATTTTGACAGTCGACAGCTAGTACAATTTAAGGTCATGCATCACATTCAATCCATCACATCGTATTATCCTGAGGGACAGTGGCGTCTTTTCTTTGTTGTGGAATAGAAAATAAAGTGGTTTTAAAAAATACTTTTCAGTTGCATGCATTTTGGACCTGAGAGAACACCGAACATAGACAGATATCCAAAAAGCTGGACAAATTAAATAAATAAAAACTAACTCTATGACGAGATATATGGTAAAGGTCTAGGGACACGTGATACAAAATAAAAAACATTCAAATTGGACCTAAAGTGTGTTTTCTTTAGATCAGAGAAAGACATATTCTCTTGTGATCAGATCTAAAAAAGTATGTTCATTAGTTCCTTTTTGTTTTAAGGGTTAGGGTTAGGGTTGGGGTGAGGGGTCAATTATCTTTGAACCTTATTGCTTCAGTTTATATTCAGAATGTGACGTTTATCAATGCAACCAATCTGTAGAAGCATAATGGAAACATGAAGTCTTGATTGGACCTTCACTGTTCCGAAAATGCCACTGAAATTCATATTTAAAAAAAAAAAAAATGGAACTATGAAAGGGAGACCTCTGCCAATGCAAAGTGCTTGAAATGTTAACATGTTTTGAATCCCTCACACAACTGAATCTGTTCTTCCTTATCCCATGCTACACTTTCCCACTAAGTTGGGGGAAAATGGGACTAGTATTTCTTTCTGTTATCCTGCTGAAAGCTGGAAATCATGCAGGTTCGTAAACACTGAACAACTCTAACATTTATTTTGGCTGAATCCAGACTTAAAGGTGTTTCCCACAGCATGTTCACACTGATGCTGCTTCATGATCGTTGTTAGATACTTCAAATGCTGCCTGCACTCCATTTAAGTTTGGTTCCCTGCCCAATGTAAAATACTTTGAAATCCAACAGCTAATCGGAGACATGGGAAACATTTTTGTAATTGACTGCCATCATTGCTATAAAAAAAGGGGGAAAACCCCATGAAAAGGGAATAAATCAATAAATAAATACAGCAACCGATAAATAAATACAGTTATTGGGAAATAAATAAAGACATATTTTCTTGACTATCTAATTTATTTAGATTTTTTGCAAAATGTCATTATTTGTATTTCCTCAGTCAATAATTCTATTTTTAACTTCTAATACTTAAAAAAAGAGAAAAACTTATTTAAAAAACAGGAATAAAGAAACATACAGCTGATAGGAAAATAAATGTATCGGGAAATCAATATGAGGAAATATTTCAGTTTGTAAATAATTTTGATCTCATTTTTAAAAAAAATCGTTATTTGTTTGTCCTTTGTTGATGATTCTAGATTCTTTAAAATAAAAAAGCCTGCTATCAAATATTTTTTTTCTCATGTCGGCTCATTCCTGATTAAATCCTTAGCTAAAGTTTCAGATGTGACACATAGTTCCATCTTACATCATCTCCCCCTGCCATGTGTGAATGATGACCCCTAGTAGCTGACATCTTTCACAACAATAACAACACATCACTCAGTCTGCCTGGCTCCCAGCATGAGCCCCCCCCCCCCCCCTTTCTTACTCCCATCAAGGGCCATGATATCTATTTCTAAGCAGGAAACAGACACAATGTGAGCTTAACCACGCATGTGTACGTTGATGTGTGTGTGTGTGTGTGTGTGTGTGTGTGTGTGTGTGTGTGTGTGTGTGTGTGTGTGTGTGTGTGTGTGTGTGTGTGTGTGTGTGTGTGCAGAATATGAAATGCTATGAGTGCTGCCTGCACGGGAAATCTGCAAGTCGTCTTACAGATATCAAGGTTATTGATTCGAAAATCGAATATGAGTGAGTGCACTTATCTTTTCATGAAAAAAAGAAAGAAGAAGGCAACGGTAAAATGTAAAGTTTCCTCCATGATTTATTTATCCCCTCTTTCCTGTGGGACGTGCTGTGCTGTGGTACACTGCCATGACGTCCATGTGTTCGAGAAACAATCCAACAACACATGATGAACCGCATGAACCACGAGCAAACAGACAGCATGCATGACCAGAAATGCACAAACACTGATGCATAAACAGAAAGGTGTGTGTGCATGCAGATGGGGGTGGGGGGGACATAACATCTTGCAGATGATGTTAACCCCCCTAGCCCCTCGTGCTGCAGCTCTGACAAATCAATGGAGCAGTGTGAGAACACAATGTCTGTGTGACCCTGGACATTGATCGTGTGATTGCCTGAGGTTGTGGTTGTGTTTGTCATATTAACGCCACTGATGGGCACTTTATCTCCGGTATCGATGCGTTCATGAGCCGTGCAATTTCCTTTTTCAATCAGACTACTAATTGCAACCTCCAGAACCATTTCAATGAGAAGGTGAGGAAACGAGAAGGGAGGGAGGAGGTGTGAAGAAGGGGACAAATAGAGATTTGGAGGATGCACTGACTCCCTCACTAACATTTGGTCTGCATTGTAAAGACATGTGGACATTTTTCTTTAAAATATTGTTTATTTCAGGTATGGTTCTAATAGCCATTTACAAAAGCAAATAAACATACGGATCTAAATAAAATAGAATTTCTTTACTCCATACAAAGCAACACAATAATGAAGGTCATCACCACTTATTTTGAAATGGTCCTATTCACACAGGTTAGTTGTCCCAAAGGGTAGAAGCAAGCGGGATAAAAACAGACAAATTAACAAATCATAGCAGCGTCACACAGATGCCTTTTTATTTACGTAGTTATGCATTTTGAATGTCCATGTTTGTATTAGTGTTTTTCTTTTCTTTTTGAATGTTCTTAAATGTTTCGGGATTTGACAGAGCAGGGTGTAGCTTTATTAGAGACGTGTCTGTTGTCTGTGTTTGCTTTTAGAGTAAGAGTAGGTTGTAAGATGTCATTGAACAAATGGTACGTGATGTCATGTTGGCCAATTTGCAAAAATACTTACAGTTGTATACTGGAATTGTTTGTTTCGAAAGTACAGATTTCTAGTTAATATTTTGAGGCGTTTTAGATTTAGTTAAATGGATAAAATGAGGTTAATTTCTCTGTTAAGCCTGTTCAATTTCATTCAAGAGGCCTGACCTGATGGGCCTCTGAATTCCTTTTTTTAATTTTTATTTGTCTTTGCATTGAACAGTCCATTTTTGTGGTTCTGACTATGCTGGAGCATGTCCAGATTTTTTCTGTAAAGTTCTCTCCTTCCTCCTCTCCCTCCCGTTTCGGATCACTTCCTGCCTTTGTGTGTTTTCCCTCTGTGATTGTCAACCTCACCCTGATTGTCCTCACCTGTGCCCCCTAACCTTGTCATAAAGTCAGGGTCTCCTTTTCTCCTGTTCCAGTTTGTCTTGTCTGTTCATGCCAAGGCTTCAGCGGTCTCCTGTGATCCAAGTATCCACTTTTCAGGTTTTTTGTTTCTGGTGTTTTTATATCTTCCAAGTGAGCGTGTTGTGTTCCTTTGGTATTTTCATCAACCTCTTAACATTGCCTTTGTTGATTTTGACCTCGTTTAAGATGTCGTGGGTTTGGTTTTTGAGCTGTGTGCTATTCGTAACAACCGCGCAGTGTCACTTTAAACAACATTAACATGTATCGGAGTGGATGCTAACACTGATATATTCATATTATTTTTATTCATTTATGTATTTGTTTCTATCATTCCTGGTGTGTCCCTTTAATCCAGCAAGTATAAACAACACTTGTATGTGAGCTGGAGAGAAGGACAGAAAGGTTGAAATTAAAAAGAACCAACAAAGGAAAAAGGATGATGGATGAGGCATGCGGCCCGACTTATTTGTGACCGGCTGTTCACGCTTCTTGACGGAGGTGTCCCCCCACCCCAGCTGTGTGAGTGCTGTAAGATCCTGATTGCATCGAGGTCATTGAAGTGACGCTCTGTAACTCAGAACACCTGGCCCTCTGCTCCGGCCCGTCACCCAGCTTAAGGTGGGGGGGGGGGGGGGGGTGAGAGAAGACAAGGCGGAGGTGACAGAGTCTTGGCAGAGACAGACTGATAACTGTCTGACCGGGGTTTGAGACTTCTGGTCGAACTTTTTCTCAGATGGCATTGACAGCTCCCTGCAAGAAACATGAAGATGTGTATAAGTATGTGTGTGTGTGTGTGTGTGTGTGTGTGTATATATATATATATATATATATATATATTCATATACTGTATATATATATATATATATATAGTATATGAATATGCATCACACCTTTCTTTCCTCACACATGTATGTACACAGTAAAGTCTGACAGATATATATTTGCTAATACCACCATAAATAACAGAAGGCACTCAGAAAAAAACATTTAGGATAAACATTATTTTTATCCGGAATTATTAAATGTGAATGAATTATAAATAGTAAATGAAGCATTTATGCCATATTTTTGCTATTATCAACATATCCCATTAACGAATGTCAAGTATCAACCCTGAGATATCCCTTATTCAGATAAAATGTGAACGATTTAAAATACCGAGCAGTCTCTTAGGAAAAAGTGGAACATTCCCAACAAAGCTTCCTAGAAAACAAAGTTCCTCAAAAATGTTTTGCTTTTTTGCTTTAGAAATTACTTATTGATTTAAATTAACGATAATAAATAAAAAAGAGTTGACATAAATTCAAATTTGGATGAAGACTCAGCTGAAAATGGTCCCCATAAATAGAGAGTTTCTTCCTGATTGAGTATTTGTTTGTGAGAAAAAGCTGCCCAGTTCGCTCAGCTCCAAAAGCCTTGGCTGCATTTGTGTAAAAGCAGAGTACATTATATCTGACCCTGGAGCCTCTCCAGAAGCTGTTCTTGATTAAAGATTAACTCGGCGTTTGCTAGTTTCTACCTCACTAATGCAGGAATACACTAATGGGAACAGAGGTCTGAAAGCAGGCGGTTATGGCTGAGATCAAAACAGTATGGAAGGTAATTATGGGATGGTGGTTTGTGTGCAGCTGTATGCCTTTAATATGCAGTTTATTGTATGCTGCATTAAAGACCCTACCTGGGGAATTGTTGAGTGTTTATAACTGGGGAAATCAATTAATTAAAAGATGAGCTACACTATTAAGCCCCAGTTGGGATACTGTACACACATTTACACATGCATGTTCACACACACACCATCATGTTAATGCTGATACAGATATACTCTGCTGTATGGAAATAAAAATATGTGTTCACTCTTGCATGGGAAGCATCCATGCACTGATGTATGTAGTAATTAAAAGCAGGATAGGAAATCATAATGACTGAAACAATATATGTAGGATAAGCATGATGGAATTCATTCACAGTCATTTATCAAACAGATATTGATTTAGCAAAGCTCAAAGTTTGTAGCAGCACTTTAAGGCTGTGCTTTGAGCTAAATCACGTCAACGTGCTAACACAGTGACAACGATAACAAGCTAAAGTTTAGGAGGTATAAGGAAGGTTTATTATCTTTTAATAAGTTAGCATAGTAACACTTGCTTTAAGGAATGAACACAAATTAAAACAGGTTGATGGGAATGTCCGAATATGGAGACATCAACCAAAGTATTGGACACATGGGAAGTTTGTGTTGTGCTACATGAAATATCAGGGGATCAACAATAAGGGAGTGATGAATGTATGCTCGACATTGAATGGTCCAACAGTTGTTGAGTTATTATAATTCATCCTCTGGAGACCATGAATGTAATTACCAAATGTAATGGCAATAAATTAAGAAATGGTTGAGATTTCTTCAGTGTGCAGGACTGACCAATATACCCATACCAGAAAATCATGCCGCTAGCATCAGTGTTGGGTGTAACGCATTACAAAAGTAACAGAGTAACAGTAATGTATTACTTTTTGCTGTAACGCAGTAATATAACGCATTAGTTACTGAAATGTGGGTAATATAATACCCGTTACAATTCTCAGTAACGCAGTTACAACACATTTTAACCCAAAATGATGTGGTGTTTTGTTTCTAAGAAATCACAAACATCGCGAGACATTCCGACACCAGAGAAACAATTGTGCAGGTAGAATAGTAACTCAGTAAGCCTGTTTACTATCGGTTAAGAGGGCTGCAGAAACAGATTCACAATGCAGAGCTGCAGGCTCACAATGCAGAGCTGCAGGCTGGCTCACAATGCAGAGCTGCAGGCTCACAATGCAGAGCTGCAGGCTGGCTCACAATGCAGAGCTGCAGGCTCACAATGCAGAGCTGCAGGCTCGGAGAAAAGAAAAGAGAAAGACAGGAGTGCGCGCAGGCCAAAGCACCAGAGGGTAACTTTTGCTGGTCTGCTGCTTGAACCCTGAGAAGTTCAGAGACTCGTGGCAGAGTGTTTTAGAAAGCTTGTCAGCCAAATCCCCGTTAACACACCAATGACAAGGTGAGCTAACGTTGAATAGAGATTCGTTCATATACAGCAGGTTACAGGGCCGTGCAGAGGCTCCACTAACATGTTATTAATAACACACAGAGACGTCATGTTACCGGCATCACATATTATTCAGCCCACTTAAACGGAGCATGAGTTTAGTGTCTAGCTCTTTTCCTAATGTTCAGCATGTACTGCCAGATAGATAGATAGCTTTAATTAATGAGCTGCAATAAACTACATTTGAGCATTTAAAAACATACTTTAGCGTTATTTTGGTGAAAGTAACTCAAAGTAACGCAAAAGTAGTGTAACGCATTACAGTTCAGAGACAGTAATAATGTAATGTAACTTATTACTTTAAAAAAACAGTAATAAGTAATATGTACTGTATTACATTTTGGAAGTAACTTGCCCAAAACTGTCTAGAATGCTACATTGGATTGCAATTAGCAAATTTTGAAACAAGATAACTGTAGTTTTAAAAAACACAAATCAAGCATGATGCAGTTTTTTCATGTGTACAGCGTTCCCTTGAATTTATTGTGTAAATAAGGGGCCTTTTTTCTTCCCTGCAGCTGTCCCTGACACTTTAGAAAACGTCATATAACAGACAGATAAAATGTATTTATCCACTATAAGAAATGAATACCGTAAAATCCTTTTTTTCCGAAAAATAAATGGCCATTGCACTCATCCTCTTTATATTACTTCACTGCAGCTGTCCATGTTGCTAGGCGACAGTGCTACTAGCAGCAGGTGTCAGGTGACGCAAACAGGAAGTCCTCCGTATGCCAGACCGACTGATTTCTGCTGTTCCTTCACTTTATTTTTTTTATTATTTATATTCATTTTGGATGCAAACGTAATTGGCAGCCCTGATCCAAATTGACTTACAATGAGTGCATTCAACCATCTAGAACCGCACTCAAAAGTGCATTAGCTTAACTAAAAGACCACCATTCAACATTTCTAAGTTGTTTTTATTCGAAACAGGTGAGTTTTCAGTCAGCGAGGGAAGATGAGTAGACTCTCTGCTGTCATGATGTCAATGGGGCGCTTGTTCCACCCTTTTATCGAGCCAGGATGGCAAACAGGCGTGTTTTAGTTGATGGGTACATTGGTCCCACTTACAGTGAGGGAGGAGCAAGCTGAATGACTGATGTGGAGCTAAGTGCATGTGCTTGGCCTGACCATGTCCTGGATGTAGGAAGTGCCTGATCCAGTACCAACATGGCCAGTACCAGTGTCTTGAAGCATATAAGGAGGTTCTGATATCATGTTCAGGGTGTCTTCTGTTCAACCAGTATCTGAAACACAGTGTTATCTCCCATTCAACATTTCTGTCCTTTGTCTTAATCTAATATTTTCAACGTTCTTGTGTTATCTGCAGTGTAAAAACTCTCTGTCTGTCGTGCTGTTGTTAAAGAAGTGCTGTTCTGTTCAGTAGTGCATATGTGAATATGAATAAACAATGTTATAAACTGATTAGACTTGTAATACCACTGTCCTTATACAAACATATACAGCCAGACACATGGCAAACCTTGGAGAAAGGGTCAAACCGTATTCTTTGTTAATAAGATTTGGAATGAGATTTTCTTTCGTCTGGGACATAACCTGGAGGCTCTGGTTTCACTTGGGCTCTCTATAACACCCCTGCACATTAACCTGACCCCCTCACACCTCTACAGGGCTATCTATGTCATATGAAACACAGGCCAGACCTTTCATGCGTTCATAAAGTTTTAACAAGCCTCACACACAGGTGGAACGGAGGAAAGACATTCCTGTCTGATGAATACATCCACAGTTAAACGTCAGGACATCTTGGTTAATGCCACAGGGTCAGACACGGAGCTAATACTGAGCATGATATACGATATCTGTCTATGCTGCCAGCGCCACGGCAGCTTCACACAAATGCAGCCGTGTTTTATCAGTTGGCTTGCGCTGTAAATTCTGAAATATGGGACTTTTATTCACCTATAATGAAGAGAGAGATCCTGGCCTTCATTTGAAGAAGGCCCTACTTACCGACAGGTTTTTATTTCTGATGCTGTATATCAAGAGGAAGCCTTCAGCTTTCCTGGTCCATGTTGGTCTGTTTACACTTCTCCACACGGTCTTTAAGCAAGAATACATTAGCACCAAGTAAAACCTTAATGGACTGCAAACACTAAGTTATACTTATACTGTTATAATAAGAGTTTATGCAAGTTCACCACCATGTGTTTCAGTTTAAACCCATATTGTTTCTCACTCTGAAAAACTTTGAATGGAGCAAGAGTTTTTGTACAAGGCGGGGAAAAGATACAATGATCAGATGATTTGTTTTTTTGGTTTGAACCCTATTGCTCAGAGGCATTAGGTAACCAGGAGATGTCACCATCATTTGTCTGAAATTTAGAATCAATTTTCAAAGCTTTTGAGAGTAACATCTTGGATTTGGAGTCATAATCATTTCCTTTGTTGTTTTGGATAACAGTTGTATTAATGCTGGCTTTCAAAATGTGGTTTTAAGCATGGCTCAATCTTCACAATGGTATGTTGCTAGCTTTTGTGATTTGCACCAAATGATCTCCACCTCTTGCTTTCTTCCAATTGTGTAATGAGAATACATTTTTTAAACCTGTGTCGTAGTATTAAAACATTGTTAGGTCAAGCACGTTCTCTTATTCTCTTATCTGTTTATAGTACACACATACATATATTATACACATCTTCCATACATATCTGTTTATAGTACACATATCTATATATTATACATATCTGCCATATACATCTGTTATACGTAATATATGCATCTGTCCATACCTCCTCATTCAACAGTGTAAAGTGTTTAAATACTCTCAATGTATTCCACATATGTATATATTTCACATCCTCAAATCTTTATTGTTGTTATTGTAAATATTCTTCTCTCTTTTTGCACTATTTTATTTATCTTATTTGCACCATGTATGTTGAGTTGTTGGAGGAGCATGGGACATAAGATTTTCATTGCCAACATATACGTTGTATATGCTGTGCATATGACCAATAAAACCTTGAAACTTTGAAACCTTATAAGCCTGAATGCCTGGTGTCCAATTGGTCCATCGGCGTAAAGTGAGGTAGCAGATGTCTTTCCAAAGACAGACCGAGAGACAGACAGAAATAGATACACTTGTCAAACTACTCACAACCTTCTTGTGTCTCCAGAAGCACAGTTTGCTAAGCCGATTCCGCTGTCCTGGCTGGTAAAACATTCAAACTAATTCCCAAACCAGCTTAAAATGCACAAAATGTGCTAAAAACATGTGAAATAGATACACAAATCACAGTACGGAATACAAAAACATTTTTGAGACCAAAAGTACAGCTTTTTTATTGATGTTGTGGGATATTTTTTTTGTTAAAGATATTTTTTGGGGGCTTTTTACCTTTAATCAGGTAGGACAGTGGAGAGTGACAGGAAAGTGGGAGAGAGAGTCGGGGTGGGATCCGGAGATGACCACGAGTCGGGAATCGAACCCAGGTCACGGGCGTACAGTGCAGGTGCCCCAGCCAGTTGAGCAAGGGCCGGGAACGGATTATGTGGGATTTTGAGATAAAAGTAAGATATTGTTTCCATAAATATCTCTGTTAAAGTCAGAATTCAGTTCATGTCTGGAAACTGAAAATGTACTTTAATAAAAATGACCAACAATACCTTCTTTGGAACATAACCTAAAACATATTTTGTAAAGCGTGTAATAGCATCTGTTGTGATGGAACATGATGTTTAAAAGTCAGGAAATTGACTTTAAACACTGCCATATTAGTGTGTTTTACTGTCATTATCCTGTTGTGTCTGGGTTTCATCTTTGTCCTTCCAGCCGGGGGCACACACACACACACACACACACACACACACACAGAGTGGTCTGTTTCTCATTGCTGCAGTTCGTCCCCGTTCCAGAGCCTCCTATCCAATGCTGATGAGCCCTGATGCCATTAGTGTTGACTTCATGTGACAGCGATGAAACCAGATAATGAAAATCAATAAGGCAACTTCTCTAAGCCTGCAATTGTCAAGTTTTATATTTTTTTTCTTGGCTGGAGGAGACGTTTCTCTGCTACAAATACACACATGCGTTCGGGGAGTGAACATGCTGAAGTTTAGGAAGCATAAAAAAGGTTTATTATACCATACATCGCATGGATACAAATGTGTGTATGTATTTCCTGCGTGGGCAGAATAGATGGAAATTGAAGCTGTTATTATTACCATGCAACATTTAAGTTATTTTATCCTTGAGAGGTATCATTTTGGAAGTTATTTAGTCTGAATAAGAAATAACACCATTTTGTTATCAGTTTCTATACTTTTCTGTTTATCTAAAACTGAAGCCTTTTTTTCTTTCAGACTCCTAATCAAAGGTAATTGCAGTGGATTTCATTAAAACACATTTCCCCCCATCCTTCCCCGAGGCCCCCTTTGTTTCTCTGGATTCCTTTTGTATTACATCCACAGACGCAGATCGATGCCTTCTCTGTCTCTTCGGCCTATGATTGCTCCAAGTTAAACAAATTGCATTTGCCTGCCTCACAAACGTTTCAAGAAGAGAACAGAGGAAAATGAGAAAAACGTTGAAAACAAAATGCCTATGTGAGGGAAACTAAAAAGACAAGTCTCACTACCGGTCCATCACGCCAGAGCAGATTGTACTGAGCTGATTGTTTGTGGATTGAAGAAGTGTAGATGCTCTCTTACACAATAGGCCTTAATTCAATGGCTGAATATACACACACACACACACACACACACACACACACACACACACACACACACACACACACACACACACACACACACAACAACACACACACACACAAACACAACGGCTGAACCAACAAACTTTCTCCCAAAGATTGCAAGTGCTTCTTTTGATCATAAAACCGCACTTGACTTTCTTTCTTCTGTCTCTGTCTCTGAACCTCCGTTGGAGAGCTGCAGCTGTGGGGGACGGGGGTGATGAAGGAGTAGATGGTCGTTTTTTTTTCTTCCGGCTCTGTAGCTCGCCCTCCATCTTTCTCCGTCGCACAAGCAAAACTTTTGGCAGATTCTCCAGCTCTGGGGAACAGAAGAGAAAATGAGTGTATGATCACAGGAGGGGAGTGATGATAGCCTATGTTTTCAGCAGAGGGCCGCACGTCCTTGGAGGCCCCCGCTGACTCATGAATATCAGGCCTGGCGGCTGACAGTGATTGGCTCTCGTTGCAAACCGGGCAGCCTTGCCTGTGCTCATTGCCCGCGTGTCCGACAACATACAACAGTAGCCCCTCAGCTCGCCTCTGACAGAGGATAAGATGGACTTGAAACCACGTGTAACAAATAACAGTAGAGCTGTATTTGTGTGCATCAGGCTTGTATTAGTTTGATTGAGGAGCTTCTGAATAGCTTCTGTCCTTGGAAAAAGGAAAATAAATGTTCCAAATTATCCGATAACAATAGTTCCTAACAAAAGCAAAACACACTGTATGTTTTGTTAGAATTGAGTAACATCCTGTACGTGATGCTCATTTTGCTATTCCACATAATAAACATAACAGCATTAAAATATTTATTGACAAAAAAAGGAAAAATGGTGTATCTCCCAATACGGTAGCTAGCTTAGCATTAAGGTAGCT
This sequence comes from Eleginops maclovinus, assembly GCF_036324505.1. NCBI lineage: Eukaryota > Metazoa > Chordata > Actinopteri > Perciformes > Eleginopidae > Eleginops > Eleginops maclovinus. The sequence continues at coordinate 23,320,915 of NC_086355.1, read as the reverse complement.
AGCAAAGCAGATCTCAGTACCAGCCTATGCATTGGTTACCTTGTGAATGTTGGTGCGCTAAAGCTCATTTCCAATTACATAGTTTACTAACATGTATTAACTCAAGATTGTATTTAAATATCCACAGTAGCTACAGTGTAGATATGGCAATGAAAAACTCCTCCAACAATGCAACATAAGTATACAGCCCCGGAAAAAAATTAAGAAAGCACTCCAAATTCTTCTTAAATCTTTATCTCTACATGTATGGCAGCCATTCCAGTGTTTGTTGACTTTCAGCACAAAGAAAAATTGTCAGTGGTTTATAGAATACTATACAAACATTTAAAAAATCATTTAATTCAAAGACATACCTATAAATAATAAATCAAGAGAAAATGATAATGCTGGGGTGGTCTCTTCATTTTTTCGGTTGCTGTATAGGTCATTAAACTAATAAGACCAATACAAATAGCCAAAGAAATAACAGAATCGAAATAAAATAGTGCAAGACAATGTTGTAAGATGTACAAGCATATACACGCCGGGAGTAAAGGTGGATGGCAGCTCCCTCCTGGTGATGGGGGCGTGTCCCTCCTCTTCCTGTAGTCCACAATCAGCTCCTTGGTTTTGCTGACGAAAAGGAGGTTGTTATCCTGGCACCAAGATTTCAGGGTTCTGGCCTCCTCTCTGCACGCCATTTACAAGTCAGTTAGGATTCCTAGATATTTGTGTTGGGGACACAGATTCAATCTCAGAACCCTGCAAAGTGATGAGAGTAGGGAGGTTCATGGCATTCAATTTTGGAAAACATGAGCTTTGTCTTCTCAGGATTTAAAACAACTTTCAAATCACAGTAAATTGCAGAATTTGAAAAGTGGTCTGGAGCTGTCGGAGTCTTATTTGGGGTACATGTAGAGCAATATATCATTGCATTGTCAGCAAAAAAGTGAAACATTTTATTGAAAACATTTTGATTACAACTACAGTATCTATATAAAAAAAGATAATAATGGCCCTGAAACCAATCCTGTGGCACACCATTGGATCTCTAAGAGAGCTAGAAGTAATTCCTTCTGCCCGCACACACTGGGATCTGACTGATAAACATGATATAATAATATATGACACAATGAATGAATGGAAACCGGAAAGGGCTTTGTATTCAACAATGCTGCAGGAACAGAAGACGTTCACACTTATCAGTAGGAGTCGATTGCTTTTTGTTGAATTGTTCACCAAACTCATCCTTTAAAGTACTGGAAAGAAAAACATCAAAGTTGTAAGCCATCAATACAAGTACACAGTGTTGAACACCAATCTTTCCACAACATGTTTTACTGCTTCAGCTAGACTATTACTCTGATGAGTTGAGGTCTGACACTGACACTCTCCAGTCAGGTGTATTTTTCTTTCTCATATGGAAAGTATCTCCACCATGACGTTAGTAGACATATAGTTAACATCTTTGAGTGTCCCAAGGACTGGTGCATCTGTGTTGACTTTTACTTGTCAGACAGAAGCAAAAACACCACAACATCATAAGACACCAGACATTTATAACATGTCGAATCGACTTCACATGTAATCGAAGCCTTCTTCAGTCCTAAACACTACAAACAACTCTGCTGCAATGAACAATTGTCCATTATCACTTCACTTCTCCATAGACTGCTGCAAACAGAAGAGCAAAAGAGCAATAACTAGCACATATTTAAAGTATTGTCACCGCTAAGATGCTAGTACAGATATTTCTCTCTTCCTATCATTCTTAAAATGTTCTTCCTTTTTTGGCAGTTGACCTGCCTTGTTATGGCTGCCAGCGTCTGGAGGAATATTCTCCCTTTGCATGCATATAAAATATGAGTCTTGTAAGCTCATCTTGCTGAGAGCACTTGGAGTGGTGTGTAAAACATGTCCAGGGCGTATATTCTGTGTGCCAAGCGCATTAGACATGGCTGCGGATTCTGTAAAACTTTGGGCGGGATCGCTTAAAAGCTCAAAAGTAAAAAAAAAAAAAAAAGATATTACTTTTCCTCGTCAATTGGCAAATAAAGTCCAATTATTATCAGTCAATCCTGTTCTAGACATCAGGAAACATGTATAAACAAATCTATGACAAATGACCTAGATATTTCAAGGAAATGAAATGTCCGACCGCAAATACTCTTTCCCTCAAAAGTCAAGGGCTCCACACATAAACCCTGGATATTGATATTGTTTGTCCCATTTTTCCCTCATCCATCTCACATGATGCTAGATGATGTTTCAATATAAACACTGCCTCCTGTTTTGGGTACAAAATATACTGCACTTTAAATATTTCTGTGACATTCATCTACACTCTTGGCATTCTAAAATTCCAACTATTCAAACAAAGTCCAAGAACATTCAGCAGCCAGCGGTGTCAGCCTACAGGGGAAATGTTTTATTGGAACTGTTCAGACTCAAGATGATTCATTGTGTGAACGTGACGTATGCCAACAGCTAGCTCTATGTGAGACTGTGCTTTTATTGGGAGCTAATGATTACTGATACTTTGTATCATATCAAACCCCAGTCTTAATACAATGTTTAAGATGACCGCCATAAAGCAAATTCCAAAACTGTTTCTGTCCTGTTTTTCTTTTTGATGGTTTGTAGAATAATAGCCAACTGCATTTCATTTTGAAACCCTGGTTTGCATGGTGCTCCAAGAATGCTTTGCAAAAAGTTGTTCATCAAGCACCATCTAATCAAACACTCTCAAACTTTCGGGCATTTTTCTTCTGCATTCTAAGGTGATGAAAACTTTTGGCTTCTTAATGAGCTGTTAACAGCATACTCATGTTAGATTTCTGTGTGGAGATAATAGCTGCAAATAAGTAGTAAATAAACCAATGACTTGACTCACAATTCTGATTTCAAAATGATCGTTTTGCTTCCACTGCGTACCGGCGTCTGGGACAACAACTTCGATTAAAGTAATGGCGGCACTGATCCAGTTTTTCTGTAGCTTTCCAAGTCTGTTCACATTTTCTTTTTATACAATGTTCTCAGTAGTGTTTACTTCCTGTCTGTCTTCTTCTGTTAATTTCTCTGACATCCAGCACTCATTCTTTTAACCTGTTAACTTATCTTGCACTCTTTCTCTTTTCTTTTCTGGGGACAGTTTAGTTTAGTTTAGTTTTGCGCTATCCACCAATATAAATATGAATAATCAAACATTAATCCATGGTGTTTTCTGATCACAGCTGACATTAAATTAACCAGCTTTCTTTCATCAGATTGATATGACTGCACACTCCTTAGCAATGGTCTGTTCTCCTGTTAGTGAGAGGAATCTACAAATTGACCAAACAGAAGGTGTTATTCAACTAAGCCGTGTAATAAATGAACATTACTATATGAGAGTAGTGGGTTTGCATCAATAATTGCATTCACTGGGTGACATGCAACCTGCTAATGCAGTAAATGGCTGCCTAAGACCATAATGGCATACTGGCTTTTTACTGCTGTAGCCCCATTAAGCATAATTGAACCCCCATTATCACCTAGAAATGGGGGCTACTCGGATGTGGAACAATATGCATGCATATGTGTGTCTGAATGCATTTACAATCAATTACCACAAATAAGTTCTGGAAAAGTTTAGTAAATAATGTGACTTCTAGATTAGATTTACTGAAAAAGTTTCTTCCTACCAGACATATCTGAACATATCCATGGAATTGAAATAATTGGCAACATTTCTGTTGACCATACTTTCAGTAAATGTTATTCTGAACCTCCAAGTAAAGGTCTAAGTATCACCTCTGGCTGGTTATGATGATTCCCTTAAAATAGTTTTTTTAAGCTTGTTGGAATAAATGAACATTTCCCTTGTCAGTCTTGCTTTGTGTTTATTACAGCAGGCTATCCTTCAGACCGCAACACAATGAAATGCAGTCAGTGAATTTCTGCTGTGGTCTTTCTCTGCTTATATCTGTGTGTACTGAAGGAGAAAGCCTTGACACCAGAGGTCCTCACCGACCAGAAGCTCTTGGCCCCCGGCTATGTGGTCAACATCTCCTGAAAGCCTTTAAAACTCTCAGGTTAAGATGAGGGCAGATCAACTGAGGAGAGGTCGGAATGGAGCTTCACAGTTTTATTTTCATTCTGACAGAAAAAGATTCATCATTGATTGTGAGCTTCTGAAAATACCTCGCTGGATATAAAGAGAAACAAAATATTAACCAATTTGTTCTCATCATGAAGCCGGTTGCTTTGATGTTAGACAGTACAATAAAGAGGGTCATCTCAGAAGTTAAGGTAAAATGACAATTAAGGACAGTTTCTGTTTGGCTTTGTTTGTAAAGCTAAGGATAGTCAGGAAAGGAAGACATTCTGCAGCAAAGAGCTGTAGCCCCCTGCAGTGAGGACTCGGCACATGTGGAGCCCTTTCTACTAGATTACCTGGGGTAACCCAGTGAACTTGATTTCCATCTTTTCCTGTCACAACCAGCCGATGATTAATGATGTTTGTAGTCCAATGGACAGGTATGGCACCTGTTTATCAGCGTTAAAGATCTCCTATTAAACTATATTTGAACAATATATTGTAGGACCATATCTATACAAAACTTGTCTGTGAAGTGTTTCGCTCAAAATACCAAACAGATCCCCCATTGTAGCATACCTCATCCCCCTCTATGTCAGCCCTGTTCCTGAAGTGCTGATTCTTTGACTCTCGCTTTAATTTGAGCTGAGCTGAAGCTGGCCACGCCCCTTTCGAGCGTCATGCAGCTCTCTCTTCTCTGCGAAAGTTTTCTACCAGGAGAATATACTCAACCAAACGCTGCCGATATCAAACGCTATATTGTGCTCAAAACCACATCGAGCATTATTTCTGAAACACTTATTTTCCTCAGTGTTTACCTCTAGAACAGTGACATTATATATATTATATCACAACTTTACTCTAAGCCCCTCCTGCAGACATCCTGCTGAATACAGAGACACACAGCTGGGGAGGGGATTCAGCTAGCCTACTAGACAATAGGTTGAGACGTGTCACGTGGACGGGGCGTTGCCAGGAGTTCAATGTAAAGCCAGCCCACATTTCGATTATGACGTCATAACCGAAGCAAATCCGGATCAGCTCGTTTGTACCCGCGTTTTTAGAGATGTGGGTAAGGAGAAAAAGATAGAGGGTTGTATTTTCTGACACTCCTTACACACCGGGGACACATATATGTATAAAAGACAGCAAAAAGTGCATTTAGCATAATAGGGGACCCTTAATGTTATGGCGACCCTGGGATTGTTTCATCTTGATTGTCTGTATGTCAATCCGTCCGTCTGTTTATCCTTTGTCTGTTAACTTTCTGTCTACCTGCCTTTTTGTTTGTCCTTGCCTGCTTCTCTTCCTCTGTCCGTCTTTTTGTGTGGCTGTATGTCTGTCCGTCAGTGTCTTTCAGTCCCTCTTTCTCTCTGTCAGTCCGTCTGTTAACAGACAGTCTGTCTGTCTACTGGTCTTTATGTCATTCACCTTGATAGCAACCATGCAACATGCATCACAAACATTACAAGTGTGCTGAGTTAATTGAAGTGCAATTAACACACACACACACACACACACACACACACACACACACACACACACACACACACACACACACACACACACACACACACACACACACACACACACACACACTTTAAGTTCATGGACTGATTTAGTCCTGCTGCTGGTGTGAAGTCATCACACGATGGTCTATAGGTTTTTTTGTGTAGATGTGTGTGAAATAAAGAGAGAGCTTTGTGTTAGACTCATACTACATACTTCTTTCATCTAGAAAAACAACATGTTATTCCAGTTCAACATAATGCTTTACACATCTTCAGTGCACAACAATTAATAGCTCCCCCAGTAATGAGTTGTTTTAATTTTGGCAGTAAAACAAATTAAAAATACATTGTGTCTTTGACACATTGTTTCTGCCTCCCTGTGTTCCAGCTATCAGCATCCTGCCCTGAGCTAAATATACAACATGACAACTTCTCCGCATGATAACATCCCCACTGTTTTATCGAGCGCACAATGAAAACATTTTTGTCAACACCCGAGCAAATATGTATCTTTTTACAACATAACCAAGTAAAATCCAGCCTTAAATTCGATGTTACACTATCACAGAAAAAATGGAAAGCTATCAAAGAGTTGTGTACTTGAGTAATTGGGTTGAAAAGTACGCTCTTACATTATGTGTGTATCCTAAACATTTTGTTCTTTTTCCAACTTCTAAAAACAACACATCTGCTGCTTCCAAAGATGTGACAGCAAAGTAATATTGAGGAGCGACTGCAAAGTTAATGCTTTCAGAGGAACATCCAACTATTTGTGTCGTATAATCTCCCATTGTCATCTGTTTTATGACTTTCTTTTGAATGTTGTTCTAGAATCCCCCTGCTGCAAATCTCATTTCATCGCTCATCCTCATAGCTGCGCTGTGATGTTGATGAACATGTTACAACAAGACATTTAAAGACATGAAAACATCTGGATCTTTGCCTCAAGCGCTTCTTTCCAACAAATAATCATGAAGTATATTGGATGACTGATAAATCCAGTACTGGCAAACACTCGGCTGTGCAGTGGGTTTAAGCTGCAGACAGATTCCTACGAAACTCCCATGGCAAATCTTCAGAGTGAGAACAAAACAAACACTCCAGCAGACTAGATTAAGATTGGACAGGTTCCAGAGCACAACACTAGACAACATGCAGCTTTTCCAATTCTATAAAACCTATAAAAGATATCATCCTAACAGTTTAAAGTCTGTCAAAGAAAAATCTATCATATTCTGAAACTTTCTGATTCTAGTTTGACCTGGAGAGACCAGCGGGAGCAGATTTCAAACTGCGTGCACAAAATCAGGACATTAAATTCAAAAAGTATTCTGTTTTTATAGAATTGTTCTCTCAAAATCCAAACAGGTAGAGATTATTTATAAAGAGAGCTTATTTATATATAGAACATTATTCAATTAGTTCAAATAAATTGCATATGTGAATGTCAAGCAAACATTCCATCTCTACTTTCAAAGCATCTCTTATTAATTCTAGAGAAGATCTTTGAACCAATATCCAAGCCTAACCTGCATGACGATGCCTCTTTTCTTTGGGATACTTGTTACTTTGGATATATTTAACCACTGTTATTATGAACTAATGCCAACTTTATAATCAAATGGTCCATTTTTACATTTTTATTAAATATTTCCCATGTGTTTCATATCATCATTTGCTTAGCTCAATCTGTATGACGCTCTCATGTGTCCTAGAGAGCTGTGATTGGATGAATTGTTTTGACCTTGAAATGGTTTAACTAGGTTGACAAAAGTGGTAACATACAGCTCCGGAAACAAACAAGAGACCAATTCAGCATTATCAGTTTCTCTGGTTTTATTATTTATAGGTATGTCTTCGAGTTCAATTATTTTATTATATTTTATTATATTCTATAAACTGCTGACAATATGTTTTGTGTTGGAATTAAACAGACACTGGAATGGCTGCCATACACGTAGAGATACAGATTTAAGAAAAATATGGAGTGGTCTCTTAATTTTTTCCTGGGCTGTAAATGAGTAACCTATTTAACAAATGCATTATACATGTCAACAATGCAATCTTTAATATGAAGGTGTTGAGTAATTGTTGTTACTACTTTCACCATTCAAAGACCAAACTAAATAGGACTGACTGCATACTACCTATTAAGCGTCATGCGAGTGTAAATGACAAACTAGCAGTACAGCTTTTCAAACATAATAAACAATATTGCGCCAATGATGCATCTTGTAATTATCAATAGATAAAAACTGCTGTTAGTGCTGTAATATGTAGGATAGAGATTGTAGTGACAGGTCCTTCTTAGAGCAGACCTTTTGACATGTCATAGTGGGAGAAGCACATACAGCTCCGGAAAATATTAAGAGACCACTCCACATGTTTCTTAATATCTACATGTATGGCTGCCATTCCAGTGGCTGTTGAATTCCAGCACAGAGAAATGTTGTCAGTAGTTTATAGAATACAATAGAAACATTTGAAAAATCATTTAACTCAAACATATCTATCAATAGTAAAACCTGAGAAACTGATAATGCTGTTCTAATTTTTTCCAGGACTGTACATGTAACTGCCAGTTCCCTCGCTATCTTTGCCTTTTCACTATGTATTTATTTTGGCATAATTTATTGAACGCAATCATTTTTCCAGATGAATTCTGAGGGTTAGCTTTGACGGGCCCACTAATTCCATTACCAATGGCTGTGGTCCAGAGTCCATTGTTGTTCTCATGTCTAGTGGTGATGGTGGTAAAGACCACAGGGACTTGGCTTGGGAACAGGGAGGTCCAGGAAGACCAAGTGCCACTGAGGTGTCCCTGAGCAAGGCACCGTTCCCTACACTGCTCCCTGGTCGCCGCACATAATGGCAGCCCACTGCTCCTAACACTGAGAGGGGTCAAATGCAGGATGTACATTTCCCCTCTGTTGGATCATTAAGGTTATATTCTTCTTTTTCTTAAAATGCTTTTCATAAAGTGTATTCCTGCAAATTGTATTTCATTTGTTTTGCATAGTTTGTTATTTTTAATTCAAAAAAGCTTCTCTCATCAATATTTTACAGATGGAGGTTTATCTGACTTAATTTTTTCCATATTCAGGTTTTACTTCTCTACCTCTGGCTGTTTCTGCTTCATGGTATCACATCCTCTTTTGAGGCTGGTGCGTTTAGATACTACACCACCAGTGGATTTGTTAACTCCTCTGCTCGAGTCTTGCATGTTTTAGGACAGAACAGGCGCAGGCAGGTCAGTGCTTATTGATTTTACACAGAACACCTCTCATCCTCTCACTGTGTTCCTGCAGCGGGAACTCAATTTGGAGCTTCACATAGAGCCTGGCAGCCGTTATCTACACAGTGCTAAACCCGCTGAGATAAAACATCTCCACAGAGACATACATAAGACTGGAGAGCTTTCCAGAGCCACATCTGAACACTGCTGGCTCCATCAGCTGCAGACACACAGCTGTAACAGGTTGTTTTCCCTGCATCCCTATAATTAATCACCAAACTCACGTAACACTTGACAGGAGCAATACATGTGTCAGTAATAATGTCATTTTTAACATTCTCTAGGGTTGACAAACAAGCTGTTGAGGATTCTGGAGTTGTTGTTCCAACAAAGCAGTATTACTAGGGAAACATGGTCCCTGTGCTCAGTGGACCGTGGCTCCTGTGAAGTTACACGACTCTCTAGTGAGGAGGTCTCTATTCTCTTTAGTGTCATTACAAGACACTGCGTCACCTTGCCCTGGTCTTCTAATTCTCTCCTTCTCTCATATTGGTGCTTTACGACAGTCTCTCCTGGGTGCCCAGGGTTGAGCCCCAGCTCCCTCGGCCTGTCTATCGCTTTCACTCTCTGTCTATCTGTATCATTGTGTCTCCTTAGAGGACCACTTACTTTTTATCCCTCTTTCTCCAACCTCCAACAATTCTCAAGCGTTCTACTTTCCTCTCCTTCCTCCTTGTCACTGTGTCCTCTCCATGTCCTTTGGTTGTATTTATTTGTCCTATGATGCTCTGACGTCCTCATTCAACGTGGCTCAAGAGTCTCAGAGAACAGTAAAAGTGACGTGAAGTATTTTGCTTTATTTCTAACAATATGCAAACAGAAGTTGTAGTTGTAGAAGTGTTAGGCGTTTTAAATTATAGTTCTTGAAGACTTTTACACATGCTCCACATTTTATAGTGTTATTAGGGCAACAAGCTAATTTTTCATGTAATATAATTATAATATGAATTATATGTATATAGTTTGATTAAATGTTGGAATTTAATGTTTAAAGTTCACCATATACTAGGCTAATTATACTTAACCATGTGATGCAAGTTGATGCAAAGTTACCCCAAGAAAACCACATACCTACTGACTTATTTCCACTAAACACTGTCTTTTTTTGTCACTAGCCAAGAAATGTGCTACATGTGAAACAAATGACCTATATGTATCTTCAATAGAATTTGAGAGCAACCTTTGCATTCTTACAATGGTGAAACTATTTTAAAGAGGACATATTATGCTCTCAAACAGGTCTAAATTAGTATTTTTTTGTCTCTCCTGGGACTTAATGTTCAAAAAGCTCTTTATTGTTCTCATACTGTCTGTGCTGCAGCACCTCTTTCCACTCTCTGTCTGAAGCCAGAGCCCAGTTTGCTCTGATTGGTTAGCTGGCCAGCTCTGTTGAGATTGGTCAACCTCTTAGAAATATCCCGCCCCTGGGCCTATCATGTACAATGTGTTGGAGCGTTAGCCAATAGGAGCGCTAGTGTTACATAGTGAAGTCACAAAAACAAACGTACCCCTCCACTGAGAGGAGCTACAGCCCCGTACAGATTACAGAGGAATCACTGTAGTTTCTCACAGCTGCCATTCAAAACCTGGTGTCCTTTAAGAAGAAACTCCAGCAGCCATGGTGAAATGAAACAGAGCATTAGATGTATGAGCAGATGCTAGTGACTGCTTTATTCTATTCAGCAACAGATTGCACTCCATTGTAGCAGAGTACAATTTCTGACTGTGTGTGTGTGTGACCCACCTCCTCTGTATTGCCCTGGCAGCAGAATGAAATGCCCTCAGACTCTTAGATATGATGGATGTGTTTTAGACTGCCTTGTGTGGAGGTGAAACTGAGGGAAAAATAAGATGAGTCTCATTAAAATGTGACAGGCAGTCCACACTGTTCCCCAGACTTTCTTATAAAGGAGGGACACGATGGAATGGAAACACAAAGCCACTGTTCAGAGGCTGTTGAGAAATAACCACAAACAGGGTGGGCTCAGGTCACGAGAGGCGTCCCTCATTCTGTGCAGCACAATTCAGCAATCACTGTGGCGCAAAGGGAATATTAAATGTACCTCACACCAACTGTGATCAGAAATGGTTGTGCTTTAGATTGTATTATTTGCACTGGTGTCAATGCAGAGGCATGACTTCTGCAGAATACACGGTGCTCACTGAAAGAAATAGCCAAGGAAAGAAATTTTGTGAATTATTGTGATCTCAATAGAATCACTTGATATTTCCACTGTCTTTTTCAGTGAATATATTCTGTCCACGTTCTTTGTAAATGTAGGTCACTGTGGAGAATGAAAGCAACGAAAGGAACAATGAAATGCATTGTGCGAAATACATTACAATAGCACAATATTCATGCTTATGCATACTGAAGTCACAATGGAATATAAAGGCTGGCTAACATGTATTAAAATGTATGAAGGACGGTTGTCATTTCATATAACTTGCATTCTGGTCTGTGTCACATTCTGGTCCCCTGGAGATGAATCCTATTGAATGTTCCCCACAGAATCATTTCTAACAACTTTTCACATCACTATTATGAAGCCTTTGAAACGTGGGTGTTTGCAGAGCTATTTTTGTTGTGGTATTGGAGTAAAGCAACTTTTTTTTTCACATTGTTTGAGCACTGCCCATGCGCAGCACATGCTAATGGACTTTGCATTGTGAAAGTCAGAGATATGGATCGGCAAGTGTTGTGGATGCAGTCAAATTTTGATTAGGAAGGTTACTAAATGAGGGGAAATGACAGCCATTATAACATCTGTTTGAATTCTTAGGGTGATAAAAAAAGGAGCTTCAGTTTACCTTAGGTTAAACTGATCATCCTGTGGATACCCCATTGTGACCGAAATAGCATATTGTGTAAGTTATGGTGCTCATCTTACAACTTGTGTCGTAACTTGCCTCTGGAAAAAATGAAGAGACCACTGCGGCATTATCAGTATCTCTTTGATTTAAATTATTATTCTTTTTTTTTAATTGCATTTTGTAAACTACTGACAACATTTCTCTGTGTTGGAGTTCGACAGACACTGGAATTGCTGATAAAGATTCAAGAAACATTTGTGGCGGTCTCTTATTTTTTTTCAGGAGCTGTATATACTTGTAAGCTATACTTTTAAAATGAGCAGGTCAAAATGATCTACCTGTATTAAAAAATGCTAAATATATTTATAGCTACTAAATATACATATATACAATACATGTTGGCATACCTTGCATCACTGCATGAACCCTTATGGCACAACAAAATTTAATACATTTGGTCATTATACCTTACTCTGATGACTTGCTGAGTAGAGTCAGCGAGGGTTGCATAGTCAGGAGACTCATCAAGGCATGTAGAGTTATAGTTTATAAAAGTTATTATTGAGAAATTCCAATTGGAAACTTTTTTTACTCAGGGCACCAGAGATTAAGTCTCCTCCACATTTTTCCTAAACCCCATGAAGTGTTTCACTGAGATTACTTAGGAAGAGACATAGGACTGGATTTCCTGACAATTTGACTGCAAACACTGAAACAGCAGGAAAGTGAGGAGCCACTCCTCACTTACATTCATGCCTGGTGCTAAGCAGACAAAACGTGATGGCAGTTAAGTGGAAGAATGAAGTGAGAAAAGTAAAGATTCAGCTGACTTCATCACAAATACACACCTGGACATCTGCTGGGGTGGGGGTCTCAAATGCCAATCGATGATCCAACACTGGCTTTTGAAGGCCCTGAGAATATTAATAATGTACCTTTTTGAAGATTGAAGGGTCCTGTCAACAGCAGTACATGGGGAGTGTGGGGAAGAAGTTTTTTGGCGGCCGTTTTTTTTCCAACCATTAAAAAACAAATGACATACCCGTCATCTACAACAGTATTCCTCAGTATTAGTATCACTTAGATCAGGGGTGTCCAAACTTTTTTCACCGAGGGCCGCATACAGAAAAATATACAGAGAGCTGGGCCACTTATAGAGGTGAATATTGCCTCAAAACTTAAGTTATAAGTTAGCAAAACAAATCAAATGTAGGTGAATGAATGCGTGATACTTGAAAACGCGTTCAGAAAAGAACAGCCTACATCCCGTCTGTCTTTAGGGTTTCATTTATTTTGCTGGCGGCTCATTCCTTAAAACAGAAGCCTCAGATTGCTGATAATAAGAGTAAATATGAAGGTTACATTTCAAGCTTGTTATAGAAATAAGTTATTGTTTTTTTTTTAAATTATCAACTAAGATTTGTTAGAAAATGTTTAACATTTTAAATGACTGAATTTATTTGAAAATTGGGCTCATTATTATATGTTAACATATATATTTGAGAAGTCCAATATAAGACAAGCAACAGTTTAATTTGTGGGCCATATTGCATTATACTTTTAGAATTTTCAGAGGGCCGATTCAAAATGGCCTGCGGGCCGCATTTGGCCCCCGGGCCGTAGTTTGGACACCCCTGACTTAGATGAACAAATAAATATTGTCTACTTAAATGTCACTTCTTTGCTATATTTAGCTCACAATGCATGATTAAAAACAATGGCATTGCTCTAGACTAAGTGTGGTAGCCTTGCTCATCTTAATTATTTTAATGTTCTCTCCTTGAAGCGCAGCATGCTTTGTCTGTTAATCCATCACTAGTCTCCAGTGTTCAACCTACTGTCTGCCAAAACCCTGCCTGATAAATGACTACGCCCAAACACAAAAACAAAGAGTGGAGATATTGGCCAAAGTAGAGAGAAAAATGAGTGGGACGAGAAATGTGGATGAGAGTTTCAACTTCTTGACAGTTTGAACAATGGCCTACAGGGCTCGCTGGAAAAACACTTTGCACTAAAAACACCCCTCTTTAGCTTCTTCTTTAAAAACTATATGTCTGCAGCTCTGACCCTTCAGCAAACAAAGTAGGAGACCTCTGGTTCGCTTCCAAGACCAAAAGCTGTCAAGGCACGTCTCAGATCTGGACAATAGGCCACGGCTTCCTCGCAAAGTGGAAAGGAATCCACCATGTGGGATTCTGCGGTGTCGTGCTCCTGCCTGACCGCTCACCCCGGTTCACAGGGAAATTGAAGATATATTTTTCTATTGTTTGGCCTGATCTCCAGCCTTAAATGCAGCTTGTCACATGAGGAGCAGCTGCTGGTGAGAACATATGCCAAACCTCTGTTTAAGTGTATATAATTTCCTCTGCCTGCAGTTCACCGCCCCCCTCCTATTTAACGTCGAACATTAGCGAAACAGCTCTCGCTTTTTGCACTCTGTGTTTTAGAGTTGACATGTTGACGATAGATGACCACCTAGAGGCGAGGATACCAGGAAGAAAAAAACAAAGAGATAAACGGGTGAGTTTTATGAGAAGGGAAGCGGACAGTGGTGGGAAAGCTCATAAGTCATTGGTTATTCCTCCAAAGTAGAAGCCGGCGGTAACAGAAACAGGAGCATGGCCTCTGTGATTCAGACCCAGACACTGAACCCATCCCAGGGGACAAAAGACACATAGAAAAATAAAAATGTAATCTCTTTGTCAAGGGAGCCTGAGTTTATATGTGTTTGTGTACTCACCGTTCGCTGTCTGTGCCGCAGCAAAGAAACACAATCACATTTCTATCGAGTTACCGGAGTCAGGGGGGACCCGCGGCGGTCGCTCCTTTGCCCTGAGAGTAACTGGAAGTGAGGATGATTGAATTATATTCAGGCGGAGAGAAACATATTGGAACGTGTATCTTCAGTTACTGAGGGCCCGAGACACTGGAAACATAAACTCTATTCTCCAGCTGAATTGATCTCATGTTGCTCTGTAATTACATTGAGAAAGTTGGAAAGGGAAGGAAGGGAAATTACTATAGGTTGCATCAGGGAACAGGGGGGGGGGGGGTTCTGTTTTGTAATCAGTCAGTCAACGAGACAACACGCTGACTGAGCTGGGTGAAGCAATAAAGACTTTTACACAAAAGCAGCTTTCTTTTGATTTTCATAAGATTTTCTTAAAACACATTTGGTGGCATTCAGCTCGTGTTGTACAAGCAGGCTACTTCTCAGTTTAGAGGACTGTCTGAAGCGCCTTCTTGGCCCTGTAGTGCTTGGCCCTTGAGGGGAATACTGTGAAATCTGAACACCAGGACACTAAGCTCATCCAGAAAGAATACGTTCCTTCCTTCCTTCATTTTAAGGGTTTGCATACAGAGCGCATGAAGAAGCCCTAGCCTCCAGAAAAAGCGTAGCGCCCCACGCCTTTTTTTTTCAGCCGCTCCGAGTGCTTCTACCTGAAAGTATTTAAACTTTTCAAGTAGTGCCAATGACTTGTGACAAGACCAAAAAGCCTTTGTTGGAGCAGACTTGCTGATGTTATCCCCAAATATAAAAAGAATATTCAAAAAGTTTTCCACAGTCCACAGCTGAGAATTAATTGGCCCAAACTCTTTATGCGGATTGAAATGACCTCATATAGTCACTTGATTCTCCTTGGTAACGGTCTGTTGTCCTTAGAAGTGGTCTGTTGGCTAAAATTAGGTAACTTCTTCAATGAAATTGACCGATCAGAATCTAGTATTCAACTAAGCCATGTAAAATAACAAACTATACCCTACATGACTGATTTTGAGCAGCAAAAACACATTCTCTACAAACATTTTAAAGAAAATAACATCTTTGTCAGAGCATTCAAGTTAGCATGCATGATAATTAGGTAACAGCCAACAATTTTGTTTTGAAGTTCGCAATTATTCACAAAATATGTATTGTAAAATAAAACTCCTAGAAGCCTGTTGACTGTTCTGCTCTGGGTTTTATGTGAGTCATTCGAGTGGGTTGAAGTGGAAAAAGTTTGAGGGTGTCATTGTTAAAATTGTGCACTCAGGCTCAAACCCGGTTTTCTGTAGCCTGGCCTTTTCACATATATCTAAAGACTGCAGATTGTTAGATCCCATTACTGTCCGTGTTGTTATACAGTGTTTGAACACGCATCTCCTGGGGCTCTTTTATAAAAATATCTGCCTTGCATTACTCAGTCTTCCCCCTCATTCACTTGTATCACTCATACATGAAATTGCATCCAGACTTGATCCCAGTGTAAAGCCTGACCACTTCCATGTCTGTTTAGTAGATCCATCCAATGCATCCTGGTTGAATACACTGTTGTTTAAGCTGTAATTGTAACCGTTGTGCGCTGCAGATTCTTCATAGTCATTTAAATCAATATTGAGCACAGATGTGAGACTGCTGACATGCTCTCGCTGCTCAACCCATCATTTTAATACTTTATATTTCAATGAGCTTATATTAATTCTATATTAGATGTTCTTCTCTCTGCTGACGATGTTATTCAATCAGCTTATAAAGAATTGTTGGCTGCTAATAGTATGTGATTGACTAAACAGACGCAGTATAAGGATATATAAGGAAGCGCAGTATGAGAAAACATCACAGTGTGCATAACTGAAGAAATATTGTGTGAGGCCAGCAGTTTTTGTCTTAAAATGTGAGACTTTTTTAACACACAAACTAAGTGTGATGAATACGTTGTCAGTGTTTGCGGATAGCACATAGTAAACAAGGCACACAGGACAACCCTTACAAACTGATATTAAAACCAGCATTATCCCCATGAATCACTGTGGTGATTGCACACATTTCAAAAGATCACAAACAGTCAGAAGTTAGTTTAGTTAAAGTCAGGTCATTTTACTCACACTTATCAAAATGTTTTTCTGAAGTGTCATCATAACCTGATAACCTCTCCTCTACAGTACATGGGTCTGAAACAGGGTGTAGTTATTTTATAAATAATTATAAAACATTGTGAAGGGGTTTCTGTTAGTATTTGAGTAAAATATGTTGACTCCTGTGATATGCTGAGTTTATTTATATTGTACTTTAATAAAACTGGTCATAAAATTGTATTTTATGTGTAATGAAGCTGATTTGTTTTGCAATTGGTTGGTCAAGGGGGAGGGGATTAATGTCTATAACTCTAGCCATCAATGCTTTTGGTTAGTTGGAAGTTGGCTATAAACCAGACAGGTGAACAGAGCAACTTTGATTTTACAAACTGCATACATGTATCATTTCTGACAATAAAAACACCTCAAGCTATTTTTCCTATTCAAGCTTTCTTGTTACTTTTTTCTAAAATATTTTACCCACAAACATCATCATATAAACTGAATGTTTGTTGTATATTATTAATAAAAGAAGGACACACACACCCTTACAAATTGCATTGCTGCAGTCCTCCAACACGGCCGACAGCCTGTAGCCTGAGAGGTTACACCCAGGGAAAGAGTCCACAAAAAAGTCCGCAATTCAAAGTTGACCATTTCATATTTTTATTTGTCATGTTTTTTCTTTACCCTTTCATGGCATACAACATATTTTAATTGGATCCTGTCATTTAGCATTATACAAACATGACATGCTTTCTGGGTTTCTTGATCAGCAGTTATTTTATTTATAACGTGACCTACAAAACCAGGGAGGCTCTAGCCTTGGGATCAACAGACCAACTCTAGAGTCTGTGGATGTATTTTGTGCGGAGGTACCTGTGTACTGTACCTGCATGCTATGTGTGTGTACGAAAGATGCAGGACGATTTTGGGAGATAATTACTGGTTTAGGGTCAGGATATACTGTATGGTTGAGAATCAGGTAGAGGAAGGGCAATCATCCGAAAGTTCAAGAATGAAACCAGTGGCTGATCGTTTGTATTTAGGGGTGTGTGTGTGTGTGTGTGTGTGTGTGTGTGTGTGTGTGTGTGTGTGTGTGTGTGTGCGCGCGTGCGTGCACGCGTGCGTGTGTTCTGGCCAGACAGAAGCAGCAGCGCTCCCTACATGTCCGACCTTTTCATGGCCTCCCGCACAAATATGACACTGGGCTGACACTGACCCCATAACCCCCCAACACACCTCCCAGACGGACACCCAACACACACAGCCGTACACAGGGCATATTTACCTTGCCTGGCCTTTACAGCCCTCCATGCCCTGTCACACTGCACACAATATTTTTTGAAGACAATGCTCCTCCACAGTTGACAATGAGACGGGCTGTGCTAGCTGACCTTAGCATTGATTGGCATCCATAGAGGATGTAGTGACTTAGGCATCAGTTGCTGTTTTGAAGCCTCCAGTTTGGCATTTTGGCCATCGCCACCTTTTTGTGGCTGTCACATCTTATTATTTGGACCCAGCAGTGATATGAGGGGGGAGGAGCTAAATACAACAGAATGAAAGATCACTGAATGAGACACGTTTTGGCGACCAACATAAAAGCGTTGAAACACCCAAACTGGACATTGTCAAGGTAAAAACCTGTCAATCGAGCCAAGCCCCAAGGTAAACACTGCTAAATTGTGTATTTTGTTCCAAATGGGGCAATTATTGACTGAATGAATAATCATGCTGTTTTCTATGGGGGGGGTTTCCCTTTCCTGTTGTGTTTCATATAGGTTTATGTGCATGTAAATGGTCTGCCAAGGTTAAAATCTCAAAGTTCCCTCGAGGGGTGTGTGGGAGTTTCTCTCCCACATACACTCCTTTTTACTCTTTGTTTACATCTGTAACATAATGACATCACTACATTACTCGCGTTTCTATTGGCTAGCGCTCTCACACATTGTACGTGATAGGCTAAGGGGCGGGACATTTCCGACACAGTTCTAAGTGGTTTAGCTGCAGGCCAGTTAATCAATCAGAGCAGACTGGGCTCTGGTTTCAGACAGAGGGTTTGGATGCAGTTTGTGTTACCATCAACAGGTTTGGACACTTTAAACTATGTTTGTCAAAAGTT
Organism: Eleginops maclovinus; assembly: GCF_036324505.1. Classification (NCBI taxonomy): domain Eukaryota; kingdom Metazoa; phylum Chordata; class Actinopteri; order Perciformes; family Eleginopidae; genus Eleginops; species Eleginops maclovinus. Next base: position 23,302,277 of record NC_086355.1, on the reverse strand, counting down.
GCCAGTTAAGGTCAATCTTTAGACATGGCTTGTCCATCGTCACAGTAGAAGAAGAAGAAATTGCAACAAAACAAGTTGCCTGTATTTTTCATTTGGGATTACTCTAGCTATGTTGGTATGCTCGTATCCTCTGGGAGTTGTTCACTATGAATGAGCTATATATTACATGTTCATTCTATCCAACGCTGATTAAAAACCATTGGGGTTTTAGGAACTTTCGGGTTGTTTTTAACACTGGACACAGGTGCAATTACACTGAAAGCGGAATTCTGCCACTTGATGTATACAAATGATTGGGGCACCAACAAAAGGAGTGAGATAATAATAAATATTATAAGGCTAGTGAATTCTACAAGGTTAATTAAACACTCAAAAGTATGGATGCGTTTTGACACACACACAACCTGCTGTAGATTGACTATTGTCAGTGGTTCAAGGTCGTAGTTATTCCGTTCCTTCTAGAAGCTGTAAGCAATAACTTCCAAAACGTCGAAACGTCATTCCGCTTCCCTGCTTACTTTAATATGAAGAGCAGCATATGGGTTTGGAGAGGAGAAAGGCGAAGAGAAGGGGAGGAATGAGTAATGTCTGTCATGCCGTAAACCCTGCACTAAAACTTCTCAGCCACCATTTTACTGGCCCTCACGCTGCCCCGTAAGAGCTTGGCACGGTCACATGGCATTAGCATCTCACGCCATAACTCCCCGCGCCATGCTTATTATTGCTGTGGTGAAAACACACACACGCACACACACACACACACACACACACACGCACACACACACACACACACACACACACACACACACACACACACACACACACACACACACACATGCATACACACACACGGCAGCATTTCCAAGGGGAAGCAAAAACTTCTTGCCATTTAGATCATTTCTTGGTTGGGTGGACACAGGCGAGCTGTGGGTGCAATATTGTGAGAAATGAGTGTGTTAGGAAACACGCCACTGGTGGGTGACGGAGCTTTAATGTTGATCATATAAAATCAAATCTGCAGACCCAATTCCAATAACCCTGGCAGTCCTAATGGATTAAAGTGATAGCTTACTATTAACTCCAGCTCTGACTTTCTTTACAGCCGCCCTAAAACACATCACCTTTTCTTTTCTAAGCCAGAACAACCAAGGTTATTCAGCTTTGAAGAACAACAGGATAGGAAGCTGCTGCATCTAAACCCAGCGCTCAATTGTAACTGTGTAACTAAATAGCTAACTCGCTAAATAATATAATACATTAAAATAAGAAAGAAAGAAAGATAAACTCATTTTAAAGTTTACCTTTGAAGAAATCAGGGTCAAAAACACTGAGTTTTATAGTTTTTTCTTGAAAATGTTCTTGTATAGCAATAAATGTAATGTCACCTTAATGGGGATTTTTATCCAATAACAGATCAAAGGTAGGTTTTCCCTGTAAAATAAGTTAAAAAAAACTCCTCTTTGGGCAATGGAGATATTTAGACCTGAGGCAGGGATAACTCTGCTATACAGATAAGCTGAGAGGGGCTCTGTTGCCTTCAGGGAGATCTACAACTTTAGTATACCTACCTGTTCAGACAGCTGGTATAACTGAGGGATATTTTGCCTGCAGCCCGGGCTACATGTCACTGCACTATCTCTGTGATGCAGGCTCTGAGGGACTTTCAATCTTGTAGCTGTACAGCTTTTAACTGTGCGCTCTCATTCTCAGCTGTCAGGATGTGATCATCAGGTCCATGCTTAAGCCTCCCTGGGCGTCCCAGTAGGCTACCTGTTTTTCTGAAGCACAAAATATCTATTACTGCTCAGTACATACATTTCAGATACAGCTACCTGCTTAGGAACATTAAACAGAGACCAGGCAAAATATGGTAAAGATGAAGAAAGTTGATTTGCAAACTACAGATGTGGAGTTTGACATATTTGATAACCTAGCCCATGGGAAGAGTCAGGTAATCTAAGACCCTGAATTGTTCATATTCTTGTTGTAATTTTTTGGCCCGAAGTTATTGAAATACAAAGCTGAATTGCTGTTAACCTCGAAAGCACAGTTTACATGATACACAATTTGCTCTAGGATAAAAAACAACCAGTTGAATTGTGTTTCTGTCATCTCACTTGCTAGCTTGCACTGCTTCATTCAACTGACTGAATGAAGTGCTGAACCGCACTATCCATAGAAGCACAACGGCACCGTTAGCACAGAGAGGTTTAACCACGTTTCAGGAATCAGAATCAGAATCAGAAACAGGTATATTGCTAAGTAGGTTAAAACATACGAGGAATTTGTCTTGGTGTTATGGTGCATACATATATACATGCATACAAATAAAACAAAGCTAACAGCCGTGATGAAACATATGTAAAGATAACTATAATAACATAAAAAATATAGCAATATTTACATTGATTATTGTTGAAATATAGGTATAGGTAGGTAGAAATTCTGGAATAAAATATGTGCATTTACTCTGTGCAATGTGCAGTACTGACGGTATTATAATGAAAAACAAGATATTATATACATTGTGTGCATTAATGTGTACAATATATATCAATATTACCTTGTTAATGAGGCCGGTAGTGGAGGGGAAGAAACTGTTCGATCATTTGAATAATGTGAATGCAGCTTAAGGACAAGTCCTGTGGTCTTCTATTGTGCAACAAACCAGATTAAGCAGTGGTTTGAGACAATAGATGTTGGATTTTTGATGAAATTTCCAGGTTACTGTCATTGAAATCCGATCCAACCAGTCCAGCTTAAGCAGATTAACTGAGTTCTCTTAATATAAAAAAAAAACAAAAGGAAAAGGTGTGAAAGGTGTGAAAGGTGTGAAAGGCTCCAGACTCTTATACTCACTTGCACATGATTTGGTCCCACCTTTTTTTTTTGGTTAAGCATATTTTGAATCAATGAATGAATGCTGATGAATAGATATTGTAATTTGCATACCCTGCCTATACTTTCATCATCAGTGGTGTCCGAGTTATCTCACCCTCCCCACCAGTGTTTCTACTTTAACTTGGATTTTAGTTTCTTTAGTAATGAATCATTTTAGAAAATTAACCTACACATCCTTTCATAAACGTGAATGCAGTTTAACATGAGTAAGCACCTAAGTCACATCTCAATGACACAGGTTATTCCAATGCACCCAACCGAGATTGTTTTGCTCCATCAAGTGCAATAATGGATGCTCCTTGAATGCCTAGCAATGACTCCAGTAATGCATTCCTCGGCTTTTCCCCCCAAATACAAAATAAAAAGCAATAGATAGATAAGTGGATAAATAATGGTGTGTTTTTGTCAGTGCTTGAGCATCCTCCATGATATCACATCCCTGGAATCCTCCTCATAACCCTGCACCTGCACCTGAACTTGTACTGCTGCTTTGCTTCTGATCCTTTTAGTGCTGTAATCCGCTTCAGCAAACAACCTCTCACTGTTCCCTCACCGTAAGCTGTTTTCCTCTGATGGGTTGATAACGTCTGTAAATTGGAAACTAATCCTAAAAGGTTTTTATTTTTCCGCTACGTTCCCTTTTTACCCTTGCCTCTCTGTTCCCCACGGGGCTCTCTCCACAGGGCAGTTCTGTAGAACTCCTCCACTCCCTGACTCCATCACTTGAACATAGTATCTCTGGCTTCTAGTTCTCTAATAAACATTCTCTTCTGTAATCATATGGAGGACCCATTTTCACACATGCAGAGTAGATGCTTATTGCTGATAGTGCTACAAACCTTCATAGAGTATGGGTCATGGTGGACGGTTGGTAGTACAAAGTGTCTGACATTGACATAGGATGTTTATTTTTATTTTAAGACCCGAAGACCCCTCCCTTTCCATACAGCAGGTAAAACCCAAAGTGCATATTTTAGCCATGTCCATGTCCTTATCTGTGAGTAGTCTGACTTAATCTCAGGACCTCTAAAGTGCTGCCCGAAGTCATTGGGGTTAAGCTGTTGGAGGTCTGTGGACACCTTTAAACTGACTGGTGGCTTGCTGACCTACAATGTCGTGTTGTTTCTCTTGATGTGTAAAATAAGGAAACATTTTAATTTATTTTGCTTGTCATTGATATGGTATTGTATTTTCTTTTTGCCGTGGATATGACCTTTTTAAATCCTACCTTGAAACCTGAAGTGTGTTTATATATGCATAACAATGTATGTAAATGTGTATGTATATATATAGAATTGTGTTTATTTGTGTGTGTATTCATATAGACACACAAATACATATCCCTGACCAATAACGTAACGTTGAAACTGGATGACAAACGAGAGACAAAAATGTGGGTCTATCAGCATTCAAGTTCTTTGAATTCAGTTACTCGATAAAGTAACAACATGCATCACTGAGGTCTCTCAGGGCTCCATCCTGGGTCCCCTCCTTTTTTATCTGTACACCAATTCTCTCGTCTCTGTCAACTGCTTCCATGGCTTCTCCTATGCAGATCACATTCAACTGATTCAGTCTTCTCCCCAGTCTGAAACCCAAGTGTTTGCACACATCTCTGCTTGTCTGGCTGATATCTCTCTGCGGATGTCTGCACACCACTTGAAACCATAAACCATACACTCCAGCACGTGCACTTCGCTGTGCATCAGCCAATCAGCTCACTTTACTTTTCTGAAAGGCTGATGAATCAGGTCTTTGTTGTAGAATGTTGAAACCTCCCAGTGAAGAGGTTGTGGGGGGGGGGTTAGGTTTTGAATCTTGTGTCTTACTGACATTAGTTTTGTTGTGAGGATATGTCGATACTCAGCATTTCAGAGGTCCTGCTTGTTTCCTCATGCAATTATGCTGAGTTACATCTCCAGCCCAAATTTCAAATACAAATTTGACAGGAAGACAGGAAGTTGAAATTGATCTCCCTTAGTGCTGTCCTTGCTGACCAATATCTCTTTCCCCTCCGTTGGTCTGTTTTTGCTTGCAAAGACATTTTTTTTTGCATGCTCACACATAAATACATTTCCACACAAACATGTGTAACATGAGGTACACACATAGAGAAGTTCACACTCAGACAGACACACTCATTGGTTCTGCCTCAGCTCATGAGGTGGTTAGTGAGGTGTCCCATGTGTCGGACACATGGGACATTACCCATCCGCTGGATCACTCTAAATCGCAGAGCACATTCTTCTGCAGACATGATTGTTTTAATGGTCGGCAATAATATACAGACTGCAGTGTAGAGCCCTCAATTGCGGGTGGAGGCATGTTTTCTTTTTTGGTTAAGAGGAGAAGTCTGCTTGTTTCTTTCTCTCTGCTTTTATTTTCAGACTCGTCAATGTGTGTTTGTGTTTCAGTGTGGCTCCCAGGGGTCTCCCAGGCTGCATCTCCAACTCAGCAGCAGTTAATGTTTATTGATCCACAGATGTAATAGTACATGTAAGCTTATTACTCCTGGTACACGTTTTTCTCTTCTGGTGCATTTGTGTATACTTTTTGGTCATGTGGATGTAGCCGTATGTGATCCACATGTGTCCATTACATTTAAATAGAAGAGGGGAAGACTGGTATTATCTGTACAGCACATTTCATACAAAGTGCTTAAAACAACAAGGAATAAGGAGAACATAAAAGTTATGACAAGTTAACGCAATGTCTTCTTTAATTTTCTTTCTTTTTAAAAATTCCAATGGAGTTTGCTGCTCTAAAATCCAAGGGGAGGGTGTTACACAGTTCATGGCCATTAAAACAAAACTCAAATACTTGAGAAACTTCTAAAGTAGCAGTGGGAAATCTGAGAGTTCTTGCTAGGACATGAAAAAAAAACTGATTCAGCCCCCTCATTTTGTACTCTCTTAATCACTGAAATAAAAACGTGTCTGGCTCTCAATTTCACAATATAATGATACAGACAAAAGCATCCATTGTTATTACATACAACATGGTAGTGAATCGAGCATTCAGAGATGTACTATCATACTGTATTGTCATCATGCTGCTGTCAAATCCTTGTCTCAGTACTGTACCATATCAGTCACCTCTGTGGAAACATCGGTATAACTGCAGTTTTAATATATATTTGAGTGTTGTATGTCTTTTAACAAATGGACCTTGAGTCTCTTCAATAACGCTGATTGATTGATTGACATTAATTGTTTTGGTCTGAGTTTAAAATAATTTCCGTAGCCTTAGGCTTAAACATCAAAACAATGAAAATATATATGTTTTAATCTTATTCAAAGATCTGCAAATCATTTAAAAAAATGCCTGAATTGTAATGTGACTTGAAATGATCTGTGAAGATGGTTATTTTTTTGCAGTGTGTATCGCCGCTGTTTGCAGTCCACACACAGCAGATGTATCACACACTCCTCTCACAGTCATGGTCAAAGCACCAGACAAGCATGCTCTCTCTTTCTCACACACACACACACACACACACACACACACACACACACACACACACACACACACACACACACACACACACACACACACACACACACACACACACACACACACACACACACCACAGATGCAGGAAGAGCCAAGGCTGTGACTTTAATTATCACCTTGTCTCATCCTAAATGAGGGTGCAAGGCTTAGCACCGTGTGTGTGAGAGAGAGAGAGAGAGAGAGAAGAGAGAGAGAGAGAGAGAGAGAGAAAGAGAGAGAAAGAGGAAGAAAGAGAGAAATACAGAGAGAAGATCCCTCATTAAATCGTCCTGATTGTCTCAGTTGCACTGCGTTTTTTCGTCACATGATTGCAGGGTGGTCAGCTGCCGCTTCCATCCACCAGCTGACCCAAAACCTCCAACACAAACAAAATTATTTATTGTCTTCAGACGTTCTTTACCCAAAACTAGCAGTTACCCTGACAAAACCCCTCAGTTCTTTCATTATGCACGGAGTTATGGCTGCAAAGTTAAATATACATATACAGAAAAACACATTCCTTTGTTGGATGTGAAAGAGAATTTACAGCACACATTTTATTACATTTTCCACCCAAATATGGGAGGGAAAATAGGAAAAATGGTGGTGCAGGGCACAGTAGATCTGTCAAATCCCCTAAAGTGACATTCCAGCTGCCTGTGATGTATGATTTGATTACTATCACATATCTATGACATTTCACTAAACTGAAAATCAATGGGGCTCAATGGAGAGGTGATTTCACACATAAATCATCTCAGCCTCTGTTATCGTCCCCTCTGTGTAACATTAGATGTAAAGAGAAGGAAAGATATTCCTGATAGTGGCTATGAAAGAGACAAATAAAAAAGGGGATGAGAGTGGATTGAGATAAGAGTAACATATGCAGGAGATGATCCGAGATTAGCCCAACAGAAAGGGAGTGCAATGCATATAAAATGATGTAAAAAAAAAAAGGGCGTGAATGTAAGAAATAAATTGTACGGAGGCGAGGATATGAGAATTATTAAAATGATTAGGATTGAGAACTACTGTATATACTTGAGATGAATAAAATGGCTTTATTTTCTTATGCACAGTAGCTATAGTTTAGATATGGCAATGAAAAACTAAAGTCCCAAGCTCCTCCAACAATGCAACATAATAAAGACATAAAACAATAAATAATTTTGAAATAAACTAAAGATAGTTCCAAAAAAGGAACTGGAATAAATACAAATAAAGAATGGTGTTAGTGAGCAAGTAAATGCAGGAGTCTATATACATGTAAATAGAATAAGATAGCAAACAGAATGTCAAATGAATACTGTTCAGAGAAAATAAATAAATATTGTTTATGGTAGTGATAAATATTAGGATGAATAAATTGTAAGCTGCAAACAGAAGAATGCTTTAGGTTATGGAGGCACTTTACAGAGCTCAGGCGTTTAGTCTTATGGCCTGTTGGGTAAAACTGTCCCTGAGTCAGTCACAGATGTGTTGGGGCTCTGAGCCCACTGGTTCCTCTTGGGGGGGGAGGGGATCTTTAATCCCTTCACAGGTGCCTTCAGCCTGGCACTCGTATGCACTAAAAACACATACGAAAACCACACATGTGCAGCGGGATTCAACACCGTGGCATCTGTATTTAAACCTGTGGCTCCACAGTGATGCCAGCCATGAACACGCCAAGCTGCCCGGGTGACCGGGAGAGTATCGCTGAGAGGGTGTGTGTGTGGGGGGGGGGGGGGGGGGGGGAATGATGTGCACAGAGCTCATTTTAGCCGTAGCAGCTGGCTAAGGTGTCTGGTGGGAGGGAGCACAGCGACTTCTTCAGTTCCTGTAGCTTGTGAAGGAGAACCATGCCCAGTCAATGTGCAAGGACAAAAAAAAGAAACATCTGTGCTGCTAGCGCCAGGATCATTTATTTAAAGAGACAGCAACACCAGCAAATTTCGAAAAATGTATGAAATGCAGGATAAAAACTTATTAAAATGTATTTGAATGATAATCCAGGAGACGCTAGTGTACTTTGACCACCCAATTTGTTCCTTTTGACGAATTGCAAGCCGACAGGCTGGACCTTCAAGGATGGGTTCTGAAGTGGAGGATGCTAATGTAGCTTATTGGCTATGTTCCATCATCAATCTTAATAAACTCTTTTCAACAAATGAGTGAAAATCATTTATTAACGGACTGTTGGCTTGGAAAACTTTTTTCTCCTTTCTCCTATTCTTTATATTGGAGTAAATGGTGTACAATGGTGAACAAAATGCATGGTTGGAGATAGTGTCCAAACCATGATACTACAACTTCCGTGTCAGTCTGTGACGTCATTGGCCCCAAGACGGAAAAAGACGTCTGTAAATTAGCATTTCTCTACCCCAGAGGTCTTCAACAGGGGGGTCGCGACCCCCAGGGGGTCCGCGGAGGTACTGCAGGGGGGTCGCGAAATCTTTGGTTGATTAGACAATTTTTTATATATATATATTTTTTTTACAAACCGTTTTTTCCCACAAATTGCAATGTCTCTAAATGCACAACACAAATCCAAAATATTATAGCGAACGGAAAAATGGAGGCAGATGTGCCAATCACGAGGCCGTGTGACACACGCTGGCTCATAGACATAATATTATGTCTATGCGCTGGCTCTGTCAGGTTCCCCGTGATTGGACGAGAGCCTATTCAGGCCCCAGTTTACTGAAGACCCAGACACAGGGATGCACGCAGCGACATTATTGAGAAGACCATACATATAAAATGGATCGTTTTGTAACTCGAGCGAAAAAATCAACAAGCACAAGCGAGATACCATCCACCAGTGAACATGCAAGTGACGAGGCAGAACCTGCTGCGCCTGCAGATGTTGCAGCTAATAAGGGTAAGCGCAAAAGGGAGAAGACACGAAAATATTCAGATCATTATCTGAAGTTCGGGTTTACCTTTAAGGAGACAGATGGCATTGAGTTTCCAATGTGTGTCATTTGCTCTACTGTTCTTTCAAATGAATCTATGAAGCCATCAAAGCTGCAGCGTCACTTGGAGACAACACACAGCCACTTAAAAGACAAACCTGTTGAATACTTCCGAGCTAGCCTCAAATCCCTCCAAGGTCAACAGACATTGATCAGAAAATCAGCCAAAGTTGGGGAGCTAGCTTTGAAATGCTCTTATCAAATTGCTCTTCGGATTGCCCAGAAGAAACAGCCATACACACTTGCAGAGGATTTAATATTGCCTTCAGCAACCGATATGTGTAAAACCATGTATGGAAATGATATTGACATTAATAAACTGAAAACCATTCCAGTGTCGGACACAACCATAGCTCGCCGTATAGACGAGATGGCATCTGATGTGAGGATGCAACTGATAGAGAAGCTGAGGTTGGCAGATGCATTTGCGTTACAATTAGACGAGTCAACAGATGTGTCGAAGGACGCCCAGCTTCTGGCGTTTGTGCGCTTTGTCGATGATAAGGAAATGCAGGAGGAATTTTTGTTTTGTAAGTGCCTCCCTCAACGCACAACTAGTTCTGAAATCTTCAAAGTGATCGATGTTTTTTTCAGAGAGAATGACATTCCGTGGACAAAATGTATTGCGCTGTGCACTGACGGTGCAAGAGCCATGGCTGGTTTAAAAAGTGGACTAATCGCGCTTGTAAGGGATGTGTCTCCGCAAGTGATTTGGACGCACTGCATGCTACACAGGGAGTCACTTGTTGCCAAAGATATGAACGCTGAATTGGCAGATGTCATGGACTCGGTAGTGAAAGTAGTCAACCTAGTCAAGAAGAGCGCATTGCAAACACGTCTCTTCTCGAATCTCTGTGCTGCTGAGGGAGAAGAACACATTCCGAGGTTCGGTGGCTTTCACGTGGAACAGTGTTGTCACGTGTGCTGGAATTGCGCAAGTCTATTCGGGAGTTTTTACTTCTCCAAAAGCGCACAGAGCTGGCTGCACTTTTCAGTGACAATGTTTGGGTCACCAAACTTGCCTATCTTGCTGATGTTTTCGCTGAGCTGAACAAACTGAACAGTTCAATGCAAGGCCGCAATACCCATGCCATTCAACTGTATGACAAAATGGAAGGCTTTCTAAAAAAAATCAAAAGGTGGAGGGAGCGCATCGGGGAGGAAATATTTTCCATGTTTCCATCAGTGGATGAGCTGGGAGATTCTGCTGTGCTCTCGCCCCCCATTACACGCGCAATTCTTGCGCATTTGGAGGCGCTCGAGGGACAATTTGGGCACTACTTTTCTGAGGCTGACTCCTGGCGCAGGGACAAGACATGGATACTGTTTCCATTCACAGACAACGCAGCAGACGGCACACACCTGACAGTGACGGAGGAGGATCAGCTAATCGAACTATCCACTGACAGTACATTCAGACACATATATGACACAAAACCACTCACCCAGTTCTGGATCTCTTGCCAGAAAGACTTTCCGCAATTGGCAGGAAAAGCCATGATGAGCCTTTTGCCCTTTGCCACAACCTATCTTTGCGAAAGTGGATTTTCCTCACTGACTTACTTGAAAAACAAATACAGGTCAAGGCTGCAGCCTGAGGCTGATATGACCCTCTGCCTGACAACCTCCATCCGTCCAAGGCTGGATCAGCTGTGTGCTGCTCATCAGGGTCAGACATCTCACTGATGTGAGAGTACGTGTGCCATCCACAGATGGTTTGAGGATTCATTGTCCCATCTACATGCATGTTTAGTGTTAAAATCTCATAGCTCAGTGTTTGTTTATAAATGACAGTGGCACAGCCACTCTGCACCTTGCACTTGTTTAAAGTTCAAACTTTTATTGTGATTTATTTTAATAGCCCTGTGTTGTGTGCAAGATATATGTTCATAAATGGCAGTGGTACGGCCACACTGTACCTTGCACTTGTTTAAAATAAAAACATGAATATATTAACCTGTGTATTATTTGAATAGCTTAGTATTGAATATACAATAACAGTATCTATGTTTATACACTGCACTAGGCCCCGTTTAATATAAAACACAATTGTATGCCATATTAATAGTAGGGGGTCCCTGCTCCAACTCTCCATCAGTTTGGGGGTCCCTGGCCTGAAAAACGTTGAAGACCCCTGCTCTACCCAGTATTTTTTTTCATTTTTCATTTTATTTGTTCCTTTCATGATGGTGCACAACATAAGAAAAAAAAGAAAATTAGTTGACATTCAAAACACACCTCTATTTACAAATTTTATGAGCGAAAAGCAGTGAGAAGAATAAATCTTATTTTGCCTGCCCCTTACTCAAAACATAAATAAACAATCAAAATAGATGGTCAGTCAAGTATAGTTACTTACAGTAAATACTTACAGTAACGTGAGAAAAGAAACAAGCAACATACACACTAAAGCACAATCAACTAAGGAAACAGATGACCTGCCACTTCATAAAGTTTAGTTACTCTTTCTTTATACATCTTCTTGAACTGAAAAATATTAATACAACCCTTTAAATCATTCTGTAGACAATTCCACAGTTTGACTCCAGCCACTGACATACACATCTGCTTTAAAGTAGTCCGTGCAGACTGATGCTTAAAATGAAATGTCCTTCTTCGGTCCTCATCCTCTGAACTAAAAACAAACATGTTTTGTAAATGTTCTGGTAATGAATATAACTAGTAGTGTCTGGAACTCAACTAAATCCTTAAGTTTCAAAAGTCCTGACTTGATAAACAGACTATGTGTGTGTTTTCTGAAGTCCACTTTATGAATAATCTTTACTGCTCTTTTCTGTAAGATAAACAATGGATTTATATTACTCATGTACGTGTTGCCCCACACTTCCACAAAATACCTAAAATATGGCAAAACCAGTGAGCAGTATAGAATTCTCATTGCCTTGTAATCTAACACATACTTTGCTTAATTCAAAACAGAAATATTCTTTGACACCTTTTTTTTTTACATGTGATTTCCATGTCAATTTGTCATCCATTGTCACACCCAAGAACCTAAATTCAGACACTCTTTCAATACAAACTCCATCTATTGACAGAGCAACTTTTTCACCCTTTTTTTTATTAGCAAAAACCATAACCTTGGTTTTGTTCAAATTTAAAGATAATTTATTTTCATCAAACCATATTTTAAGTTTGGTTAAGTATTTTAAATTTACAATGCGTTCTGCTAAAACCTTTAAATCGTCTCCTGAACTAAAGATATTGGTGTCATCTGCAAACAACACAAACTGCAGTATCTTTGATATCTCACACACTTGATATGCAAAAGAAAAAGTTTAGGCCCCAAGACCGAGCCCTGTGGAACTCCACATTCAATGTTCATACTCTCAGATGTTTTACCAGCAAACTCTACGTATTGTTGTCTCGCACACCATATGTATGTAATTTAGAAATTAAGATGGTATGATCCATAGTATCAAATGCTTTTTTTTAAATCAATAAATATGCCTATTGTGTATTTCTGACTTTCTATTGCTGTGGTAATTTCTTCTGTTATTTTCATTAATGCTAAAGCTGTAGATCGGTTTACCCAAAAGCCATACTGACTCTCATTAAACAAGTAATTCCTTTCAATAAATGTATCTAATTTTTGTACAAACAGTACCTGTATTAAAACAAATATTGAACATATAGCTTAATGGTTTGGTCATACAGTCAATACTCTGTTTCACTATAATGTCATGTCGATCCCATCACTCTCAAATGATGTCTTATTTTGGGATTTTGCTACAATTGATCTATTTTCCATTTCACTCACTTCTCCGAGAAACATGGACTGCAACACTTTATTTCTCACATTCCAGCCACTCTCTATTTGCTTATCCACGTTTTTTTCTTATATAATTTGCGGGATTAGGCCCAACATTTACAAAAAAAAAATTGAATTCATTTGCCACTTCATTCATGTTTTTGTATTTCCTTATTATTGTTGTTATTGAAATAACTGTGCAGACCTGTGGACGCGGGTTTATTTCCTATTACATTGTTTAGAATTTTCCAAGTGCCTTTGATATCATTTGTATTTTATTTTAACTTCTTATTATAATACTCTTTTTTTGGCTTGTCTCAATATACATATCAACGTATTTTTATAAACCTTGTATTCAGTGGCGGCTGGTGAAAAAAAATCTTGGTGGGGCTAGTGTGCCAACAGATTTCCCTGCCTAATCTAGCATAAGCATTCAAATGAACAGTCGGAAAATGACTACAGTTCCACAATAATAATTTAATTTCACAGTTTCCAGCTTCACAGAAAAAGTAACAATTTACAGCTATATTAGACTTTATGCTATCAAATACTATACACAATCAAGGGATACATTAACAACAAGGGTATGATTTCAGCTGAATCTATACAAATCAACAGTGAGTGAGTGAATGAGTGAGTGTGGGTTGAGAAGAGAGAATGAAACAGAACTTTCCTATTAAAATGTAACATATACAAATAATTTAGAACCAAGTTATTTTCAAAAATGTTTACATAAACAGATTATTTTAATACCCTCTCTCAAGGAAAAATGCATTTACTTGGAGAAAACAGCATCAGTGCCATACAGTTGTCATTGCATGTCACAGCAAAAATTTACACAATCGATGATCTTAGATAAAATATTGCGGTTTTTATCTACCTCTTCATTGTGCCTTCTTACAGCGATGCGGTGCCCATCATCGAGCTGCGTTGCTATGCTAATCTTTCCGAACACAGCTAGCTTTACGCAGTTTTCCATGTGAACTTTGGATCGATCGTGCTTCTTGATCCGTTCAGAGAGGTGTTTTAAGTCAGTTAGTCCAGTCTTTGTCCAAGTCGAATCACATTTGTCACTTCTGAAGAGGATACAGGGGAAACAGAAAAGTGCATTGGCTGCTCCACAACCTGCCAGCCACGTCTTACGGTTGAACCAGCTCCGACAAAAACTCCGTTTGTAAGATTTATCTTTCAGCTTGATTTGCTGGGAAATGCTGATTTCAGGCTTGTCGGGTCCCAGCTCCTTAACGAGAAGTTTTTCCTCCGTCGTCCGTCTCGCAAAAGGGTATATTATTAACGATTTCACCGAATTTGGTGGAAGCTGCTCTTGAACTCCAGTTGTCACCGCCATCGCCATCATCTCTCTTCGTCGTCGCGCGTATTTTTTCCCCACGTAGCGTAGGACAGAGTCTGGGAGTCGCACTACGAAAAAAAACTATCGCTGGCTCCTTATGTAGCTACAGCAATCCTAAACCTTCACGCATTTTACGTAGCAGTTGGGGCTAAATTTCCAGCGCCCCACCGGCGTTAAATTTGGCGATGTTGATAGGCCAATTATTCATAATTTCCCCCTAGCAACCATAACCGGATTGGCTGTTTAGCTGCCGGTCAGGGGCACTTTGCCGATCGCCCCATGAGTGAATGATACACTGTCTGTCAGTGGAAATTCACTGTTTAATGAGTGTTAGTTGGTGGAAATGTTGTTTAAATGATTTAAATTGCATGTAGGCACACACACTATTAAGTAAAACTGACATTGATTTTAAAAAAAATATGCAAAAAATATTTTTTCCCCTCAACAGCTGGTGGGGCAGAGCCCCAGCGCCCCCTATGGGCCAGCCGCCTCTGCTTGTATTGTTTTTCAGCATTCTTTGTTTTAAATTTAATGAAGTCTCTACAAAGTTTATTTTTTGTTTGCATGCATTTTGCGAGCCCTTTGTAATCCAAGGCTTTTTATTGAAACTAGAATTGTCATGTTTACATAGCGTTGTCGGACAGTGTTTGTCATACAGTGAAAGGTAAATCTTTAGAAATGCCTCATAAGCAGCATTTCCCTCTTCTACATAAACTCCTTTCCACTCTTCTTTTAAGAGGTCATTCCTGAACTTGTTTATTGTTTCATCAGTTCTTACTCTTACATATCTATTGCAATTGTCCTCCTTCTTTGTCTTTATTTCACAATCATAGATTACAAATACAATTAAATGGTCACTTATGTAATTTATTAACAGCCCACTTTTAACAGTGTTCTCCATGACATTTATAAAAATATTGTCAATTAATGTTGAACAAGTGGAGGTTATTCTCCTGGGCTTGGAGATCAATGGGTATAGCCCTCGCTGTATAATGCATCCATGAAGTCTGAACTTGTTTTACGGATACATTTTTAGAGGTCAATATTAAAATCACCACATATTATAATGTTTTACTTTCATTTAGCCTATTCATTAATACTTCCAAACTGTCTTTAAATGTTTCAACTTTTGACCCTAGCGTTCTGTATGCACAAGTCACAACAATATTGCTCATCCTTTCCATTTCAATTTGCACAGTTATGCATTCCATTAAATCTTCAATTACTATTGTCATATGTTCAACAGGTTTACATTTCAAGTCACTGTCCACATAAAGGGCCACACCCCCTCCCCTCTTGTTGGTTCTGTTGATATAATGTAACCCGTAACCCTCAATATGAAAATCAATACCTTTCTCTTGATTTAACCACGTCTCAGATAAGGCTATCAGTTTGAAATTACTTTCAAATGTATTCAAATATTCATTGATCTTAGTAAAGTTTGCAAAGAGACTTCTACAACTGATATGCATTAACGAAAATGTATTATCCAGTTCAACATTGTCATTAAATTGATCATCAGTAGCCTATAGGGCTGACCTCCAATATTCGACTATTCGATGATTCGATTCGGAGAGGTCTGATTGGACTATGAACCTCGTAGTCGAATCTTCGTAAAATGTTGTTATACAATAAAGACCATACCATTCTGACTATATGGGGTGCCCGCGGCTGCCGAGCATTAATTGTTACATAGAATGTCTTTTTTTGTTATAAAAAAGCCTATTTTAATGCAAAATCTGTCTATTTCATGTTAATAAAGAGTTCCAATGATGTGTTCGTTTAAATGGTAGTCTTAATTTACGGTATTAATAAATCCCACCCACTGCAGTTGCGCAATCCAAATGAGCGCAGGTGAGCAGCACACAGGACCGTTAGTGTTTACGGATTTATTGGCTCACAATGGCTACTAAAAAGACATCAAAAGTGTGGAACTATTTTGAAAAGGTTAAATATGACCCAAAGAAAGTGAAGTGTAAGTTGTGTGAGCAGGTTCTTGCATATCACACGACGACAACCAACATGGCATATCATTTGAAGCGGGTAAGGCTTGTTAACTTTACAAACAAACAAACAGTTCTACCACTCTTTTATCAATACAGGCATTACAATATTATTGTTATATTATTCTATCATTTACAGTTACACCCGCAGTGTCATGACGACAACTCAGCCGGCACGTCTGCATCAGCGGTGGCCCCGAGATTAACTAAAAAAAACTTGATTTGAGACCACCACTTTCAGAGAAGAGAAATGGGGAAATTACTGAAAAGATTGCGGAGTTTGTGGCACTTGATATGAGGCCTGTGCGCATTGTTGAGGGTGGGGGATTTAAAGAACTCTTGAGCCAGGCTACACCGTCCCTACAAGAGCTACGGTGATGGATATCGTGCACTCAAAATATCTATCGACACGGTCAGAGATATACAGGGCAATACAGGACTGTGAAGCTGTCAGTTTCACAACTGATATCTGGACCTCGCTTCAGATGGAGGCTTATCTCACAGTCACATCACATTTCATCACTGGAGACTGGCGACTGGAGAGTTTTGTTTTAGAAACAAAAAAAATGGAGGACAGTCACACAGCCGATCACATTGCACGAGAACTGACGGAGATAATTTGCGAGTGGGACATTCCAAGCACCAAGATCGTTTCTGTGGTGCATGACAACGCAGCAAACATGGTTGCGTGCACCAACCAGTTGGTCCAGCAGCCCTCCTGGGGAAATATGAAAGGGGTGCGCTGCGCGGGCCACACATTACAACTCTGCATAAACAGCGCTCTGAAGCAGGACCCCATTTGCTGCACTGTTGCTGCTGCAAGGCGCTTGGTTTCTCATTTCAAAAAAAGCGCAAAGGCCACCACAGCACTTCAAGATAAACAGAAACAACAGAATGTTCCTCAGCATAAACTGATGCAGGATGTTGTCACCCGTTGGAACTCTGTTTATTTGATGCTCGATCGCTTGATCGAACAGAAGGGGCCAGTTTCAGCCGTGCTCACAGATGACAGTGTGAGCAAACGGTCCGATCGTGACCTGGAGCTATCCACATCACAGTGGCGCACAGCAGAGGACATTGTCGCTGTTTTTAAACCAATGATCACTCTGACAGAGCTTTTGTCCCAAGAAAATAATGCATCCCTGTCTGCCACTGTCCCCATGCTTATGAATATTAAAAAAAGACATTTGGTGGTGCATGCGGACAACAGTCGAACCACAAAGATCATCAAGACTACGCTGTCCGAGGAGATGGACAGGCGATGGTTGCTTAAAGGGCCAGGGCTGGAAAGAAGTGTCTACATCAGTGCGGCGGTGCTTGACCCACGCTTCAACAAGCTCTCCTTTCTCTCCGACGACAAAAGAGATGAGGCGTATTCAGTTGTGGCAGAACTAGCTGAGAGTCTAACTGACAGGTCTTGCCAGGAAGAAAGTGACACGGTGGATCCTTGGCCGACTGCAAAACAGGACACTGTGATGGCTATGCTGCTGGCCAGTGATGAAGATGAGGAGGAACAGGATGAGACAAGCGAGATGAAGGCGTATTTGAAGGACTTCACTAAATGCACTGGAGGCCCCCTGGAATGGTGGAAGAAAAATGAGGATAGATATCCAAAGTTGTCAAGAGCTGCTAGGAGATTTCACAGCATCCCCTCCACCAAAGCGGGTTTCATTGCCAACAAATCAAGGAGCACACTTTTCCCGACCAACGTGAACAAGCTGGTTTTCCTGGCACACAACCTCAGAAAAATCAGACAATCACAGGTGCAGTAGAACACTTTTCTTATGTGAAGAAGTGCTTTTTTTCTTTTTCTTTTGGGACAATTGTGAATTAAGCTGGAGGCTGCGTGGGGAGCGTCTCTTTCTCTCTCACTCTCTCTCTCTCTTTTTGCTGCATGTGCACTTTCTGAAGCCCATTCAATTCTGACTTTTATTATGTTTATTTGTTTGTTGTTGTATAATTGTTTTTATTTATTCAGGCAGGCTTATTGTATTTCTAAAAACATTTATGTCATTTTGCACTAGTTCCAGGCTGTTGCGATAAGTTTAATTATTTATTTATTTTATCCCGATTCCCGAGTGTAAACTGTGAATTAAAAGCCAAGAAATAGGTTCTTAACTGAGCGATAAAGGCATGTTTTGGCACGTTGTTGTTTTTGAAGCCATTTTGTTCCGATTTTATGTGAACTGTTGTGATGTTTAATATGCCCAGTTTCGTTCATCTGGCTTTAAATAAATATAGGTATTTGTTTCACACCTACCATGTTTTTTGAGCTCTTTTGTTTGAAACGGAAAAATATAAAGATAGCTGCTATCTGAAAAAAAAAAGGTTTGACTATCAGTCGACTACGGCAACATCTGACGAATCACATTCGACTATGAAAATCCTTAGTCGAAAACAGCCCTACATCAGTATAATATTCACACGTGTCATTGATCTGACTAAACACATGATTTTCCGGGTCGATATCATATTCAAAATCATACATTTTATGCTCCGTATTGACAAATCTTGTAAAGGTTCGGAGTTGTTCAGTCATTTGTTTCAAAAACAATAAAATACCTACAGGGAGTCACACTCCCTGGGCCTTTGTCTTTGGTTTAGTAATCCACACATACCTTTTTCAGTCTTTTGCTCTTTCATGCCGATCTAAAGAATCCAGTAATGTCTTTACACCTGTCATCAGCTCACCTGCTGGCGTTGTCCTGCTTCAAGAGCAGGGCGTCTGCCAGCCTGCTGCCTGCTGCCTGCAGCGTGGACTCCAGGTCCGGCACTCCGGCTGGCATTTCCATGTTGATGCCAGACTCACGTAGACCCTCCGCCGCAGCTTGAGGGTTGTCAAACATATTGATTTTTCCATTTTTCTCAAATACTTTAAGTCTTGTAGGAAACAGGAGACAGGAGACATGCGTGGCTTGATCCTTCTTTCCTGAAGTTGTTTTCTTACTTGTCTGTATTTAGCACGCTCCTTAAACACTTGGGTAGTGAAGTCTTCATCGAAATATATTCTGCGATCATTCACGCGAATGTCCTTCTTTGCCCAGGCAGCTTGCAACACCCTTTGCCTCACTTTGTAGTTTTGGAAACAAACTATTATTGACCTGGGTTGGTCGGTATGCCCAGTATGTGGCCCAATAGCCCGGTGTGCTCTTTCAATTTGTATTTCATCGTGAACATCCAGTTTGTTCCGTATTAAGTTTTTCACAAAATCAACCATGTGGTTACCTTCACATTTTTCAGGCACTGAATAAATTCTTAGATTGTACCTCCGGGCACGGCCTTCCAGATCCTCACATTTGTCTTCCAGTTTTGCCTGTAGGTGCAGACTGTGGATTAGCACTTTACTCATATCAATTTCACGGTCCTCATTCTCCGCAATTCTTAATTCTGCTACATCCATCCTTATTTTCAGTTCTCCGATGCCTTCTCGTAATTTGTTTATTTCCCTTTACAAGGCTAAAGTTCCCTGCCGTTTCCGTACGGAATTCTCTGATTTCTTTTAATATTTCGGAGAGTCCCAATACACCATCCGCCCCCTCAGATTGATTTTCCACAGGTGGAATGTTTGCACAGGGTTCTCCCTGTTTCTGTTTCTCTGTCTTGCTCCACTGTGTTGACATTTTTGTTGATTTTTTTTCTGCCAAAAATGGCTTAAAGTAACGCGTTTTTAGAAAGTTCCTTTGTTGCAATCTAAGTTTTAGAATTATTCCCAAACTCCGAAATTGTTTGTAGCGTGTTGCATCTCCGCACCGGCATATACAGCTATCTTGCAATAAACTCTACATGCAGTATGAACATTACAATAGCCCTACTGGAATCATTGGGTCGTAAAGGTTGCTAAATGTGCTAAAAGCCAAATCTACAGTTATTTTCCATCTCCGTTCATGTGACAGAGTTGACAACGGCCGTGACCCTGGTAATTAGAGGCGTGGTTTAAGCAAAAGACAAGTTCACATGCTTTTTGGGATAGGCTACTTATGTACTCGAGAGTCTGACCATTTTGGCCTCATGCACTACTGAGCAACTTTCAACAGATTAAAGGGGGTTTATCCTCCATTGCTCCAGTTCTCTTTATACATCCATCTGAAGAACATGTTAAGTGTCAGGAGAAAGAGGTCCTCCGGTCTGTGAGCAGTCAACACTTTAGGCCCTTTTATTCTTTCTTTCTCTTGAGCTAATTTCACTTAGCTGTGATACTGTGCCTAAGACACAACATGAAAACAACAAATGATGAGGAGATGGGTCTATCAAGCCACTATTCCCCCACACATACAGTTTTCCGCACAGTTGTTTTCACTTGTTGCCTGATTGGACCTCTCGTCTGGACTGTTGGCAGTGAAAAGGCTTGATTGGCTCTTCCTGGATTCCTCTGCACCCGGTAGGATGGGTCATTGTATAAAGTTTGATGATGTCACCTAATTTCTCAACATTGCTCCAACTTCAACCTGATTGATCTAATCGGCCAGATGAAATAGAAACCCTTTGGTGGGCAGGTGTATTCATTTAAATAACCCGTGTGTAGTTCTTTTTCCCTACATACTCCATAGTATATAGACATGTTTTTTACGTAGTTGAAAGTTAGCCGAACTTCCTAACAGCCATAATACTCAACAGTTTTTTGTTTGTTACGGCTTGCATATTCTTAACTAGATGTCATTTTAGTAGTTGGTTGCCAGGTAGAGTAGTTAAAATATTGTTGACTGTTTAACATTGAGGCCCCCAAGTAGTCAAACTTTGAACACAAACGTTTTCCCAACTTTTGTAGCTGTGTTATAACAAATTGTCTAAGTAGAAGCAGGATCATGAAATCAAAAAGCGATTTAAAATGTTCTTGCTGTAAAATGTTCATAGCTGAGTAATTGAAAATAAAAGTAGTTTGACGTTAAGGAGAAATCGGATAAGGCTTAACCAAGACACACATTACTCTAATACCAGTTTCTTGCTCACGTCTGAAGAACATATTCTCCGGCCGAGATGTGGAGTCAGAGCTCAAAAGAAAACATTTCAGTCAGCTTTTAAAGTGCTACGACATCAACAATGAAACGCGTGAATCATTCCGCCACTTCAAGCTCTGTGTACTTTGAAAGTCGAGTCATTCTTTTCAGGAAGAACATGGTCACACTTCTTTGTATTTCCAGGCACTGACTTGTGGTATTTTCCCAAGCAATCACCTTTTCTTCCTTACTCCCCTCTCAAACAAGCAAACACACACACACACACACACACACACACACACACACACACACACACACACACACACACACACACACACACACACACACACACACACACACACACACACACACACACACACACACACACACACACAATGCTAAATAAACCCAAAAAAAGAGGCCTTGCGTGTGTCTCTGAACACAAAGGTCAGGTGTAATTTGCACAGCTGTGACACCTCCTCAATTAGCTGCTGATGGTAATGAGCCACCCCCCCCCCCCCCCCCCCCCCAGCAGTCACTGCCGTGCACACACAGAGCATAGTTAACAGCAAGGTTGACAAAGAACACATACACTTAATTACACATTAACCAAGCAGAGCTGCAGATACACAGAAGACTATCTCTCACTTTTTCTATCGCTCTGAAGTGGGGAAGGAATACGGAGGTTGGTGTGGATCTTAGTGTAGGTAGTCAACAAAATAATAAAACACTCTCTAATAAAACTATGTCGATCAGAAATACACACAATGGTGTATAAACCTGAGCCATAATATCATTGAATTACCAGTGGATAACTTACAGCCCATATTTTGGCAGCCATCTTCAGATCTGAGCAAGAAAGTCTATATGAACTTTTATTGGGGCTCCACTCGACCAAATATTTTTAGAGACGGCCATTAGTCCTCAGTTCGAGCATCAACCCACATATATAATATGATTATTAAGATTATTATTTTTTTGGGTTCCCGGCTGAGACATTATGAGTAACATCATTGCACATTGTGCTTTATACAATACAAAAGTGTAGTAATAAGCCTTTGAACCATTAATACAATTGTACATGTGAGTCACAGACTGTTACCGACAATGCAGACGGCAGGAACAGTGGAATGATTCTTAATGCGTGTCGTACCTAGCAGCAAGCACACACAGAGCCTTTATTCTCTCAACACAGATTAACATCACTTTCATCCTCACACACACAACCTTTCAAACACTCAATATGCTCGTTGGCTAACTATGTGCATTAAGCCCTGATCATGGAATGAAAACATACAGAATTATTTCATATTTTAGGTCTGTATATTTAGGTGGATTTTTTTTTAATTTAATGCATCAAATAGACTCATGAAAAATTACTCAACCAAGACTTTTTTTAGCCGACAAACGATTGGGCAACACTTTGGGGGCAGTCATCATCATTACATCATATTGCATTATGAAAAAAAGGGAATATTTAGTGCTTAAAGTTGGAGAATAAAGAAAACTGAGAAAGAGTTGAGTCAATACAGTGCTGTGCAGGCAGACAGGACGATCAATATGAGAGCTCTGCTGGAAACACATCAGCTAGCACAAGCTCAGCACATCAACTAGCCTTAATGCTAGTGACTTAGGAAATAACCCTAATTCACAAGAGGGTCATGAACGATAGAATGAAAGCAAATATTAGATTAGTATTGAGAAGAACATGTGAGACGATTTAAATATATTTGAATCATCCTGGTCAGGAAGTTGGATTGATGGCTGTAGACAAAGGTCACGTTCACACCGAATAGTCCGCTTCTTTGGTGAGCACCACCTCTTTTAGGCAGATCAGAGTTTGGTTGTTTAGTTCACATCAGAGGTCTCGGACTGCGTTCGCACCAACCCTAGCGAACCTCACCAAGGGGTTAAACGCAACAGGGTTAGATTCAACCGGACTAAACAAGGCTGGTGTCAACGCGACCATGCACATGTATATTTGAGTTTAGTGTAACAGGTGATTTCACAAGTGTGAGAATAAGGAGATTAAATTCTACTGCCAAGAGTTTAAAACCTGGTTCATTAAATAGTAGAATATTTAAAAAGATTTTGTCACTTTATCTGTACACATGGACCACAGCTGCAGACTGATGGAGTAGCGGAAGGAGACCCCATCTAATGAGTAGTCTCACTGCCCCAAGACTAAATAGTCCTGTGGAAAGTTGTTATGTAAGCTCCAAATACATACAATGTAAGTAGCCTGTATGCAAAGTGTTGAATGGGAGGTTTAAGTGACTAGTGCGGAAAACAGTTTTTGGAATTGCTCAAGTACTAAGCGAGAGCTCTACAGCAGTGAAACAGGCTTCAATGCCATTTGAAGTTTATGTATTGTGGCAATGTTTAAAACCCTTAAACTGACTGCATGTTAAACTGATTCCAACAGTCTGGATGCTACTAAGATTTCACTAGACATTTTTCTGAAGAGACATCGTTAAATGCTATAACAAACAGTGAGGAGCAAGGTGAAGGTGAGGAGAAATGTTCTCTGTTTTGACCTTTGTAAAATGTTATGATGTTGAATCAGTATCAATTTCAGGCTGGGACACTAATGAATATAGTTTGAGCCTGTCAGGGACAAAACAAACTTTTAGTGGACACACTGGCGGTTCGTTAAGAGTAGGAGAGAACAAATCTGATGCCTGCAGCGCTCTGCCGCAATAATGGACTACTTTCAAAAATGTTTGTCCCCAGAAACATGGGAAAATAGCCACCCAGGCTTTGTATCATTAGAGTGAAGAAAGGTTGGTCAGTTGAGAATTGGTGGATTATTTCTGAACTAATCTTTGCAACCACAGCCAATCACTGGTGACCACTCTGAGTCAATATGCTGGCACTTGACTTTTCATCTTTTATTGGAAATGTTACTTTATTTCTTATTTTTATATATCTTATTGCATTTTGTATTGCCCATTCTTACTTCTAATCATATATAAGTGCATTATCTATATTTATTTCATCCTATAATGGAAAAAAAGTCACAAAAAACAATTTCCCCTCAGAGATGTAAATGATTTCTGATTGCAGTGTAAGATAAAAAGAAAACAAATGAATGACATACTGTATATTTCATAAATTACCAGGAATGTACAATATAAATGTGGTCTCAGATCAAATAAAATAAATCACTATATATATACATATATATATATATATGTATATATATATGTAAATATATATGCAATTATAGGACTGCCCACTGTTCCTTAGTCCCATCATTAGATTTCCATTGGTCCAAAACATGTCCAATAGGACGGAAAGCCCATTTGTCTGAAAGCCTGTCATCCCTATAATAAATAAAGAGTATTTGCCATTCATTTTACCGAGCTGCGGTAAATCATCTCGGCTCACTGAGGTATTTTCCATATGGACCGTTTACATAGGCCAGTTTGTGCCAGCAGGTCACCTTTCCTGTATTGTACCATTGTTATTGTGTCACTTCTAATCCAATACTCCATTATTCCTAATCAGATGGGATTATGGTAATAAGAGCATGATTTGGCTCAGATGAGAAAGGGGATATGCTGAATCCCCTACATAATCCTTTACACGCCCGTTTTAGTGCTATTTGTTTATACACTTGTGCTAGCCTATTTTGCACAATATGTATGGACAACACAAAGTGATTGGTTAAGTGCTTAAGTGAGTCCCTCATAATGTTCTTTATCTAACGGAGTAAAGCATAGGAACAAGCCATTACTGCACACCGTATCAGATACAGGATTAGGTTCTCCCAATGCATATAGATGTGTATCACAGAAACCTGATAGGCATGCCCCTGGTATTCATGGTCTGGATATACTCTTAGTCTCTCTCTTACTAGAAATGCACACACACACACACACACACACACACACACACACACACACACACACACACACACACACACACACACACATTTGTTATGCACTGAAGTGAATGTGAGGTTTCCATATCGGCAAGAGATGCTCACTTCTAACATGCTGTCGATATGTTTCACAGACTGCTATTCAAACAGTATTTGGCGACCTGTTCTACATGTGTCCTTCCTCTACCCATTGCATGCTGGGATAAACCCCTGGCTCCCGTTTACCATGTGCAGGTAAACTGGAGAAATGAGAAGATGGTGGCTGATGGGTTTCTTGTTTCTCATGGATGGCTATGGTGTTACATACATAAATGGGTATTTTTTTAAACACACAAACACTGTTTTTGAAAAATAATAACACAATTTAAATGATTTCGAGGCCAGTGGACAGGTTGGGAAACACACAAACACAAACAGTCTATTCCAAAACCAGCAACATTGGTGTCGTGATCTGTGTCCTGGGAGTGTTGGATAATGTAGAAGGTCATACAGTTTTCTGACACCTTTGTCCTCAACCTATTCAAGGAATAACTACATTTATGTGTGCATGTAAAAGTCCTATTGATATTGTTAGAGCAAACGCTATTGTCCACATTGAGAATTGGACGACGTGACGCCTCATTGGTGACAAAACGGCAAATGGGCACAATTTGACATGACAAACCAACAGTTCAGGTTTCCATGGCAACAGTTTCTGACCTAAAGATTTGGATGAAAGGCCAAAATGCATAGAAAAAGCCAAGTTCTGTGTTTCTGTTTTTTAAATGACAATATAAAACCTTGGAACAGAACAAATATAAACCCTGACTAAGACACAACAGGAAAAGTACACTAAGTCAAGGGAACAACAGTCTGTCACATTCACAGTGTGTCTCTCTAAGAACCCACTCAACAGTCCTCTCCACGTGAATGCCGGACAGCTTTTAGTAAAAAATACTTTGCTTCTAGGCTGTTATCAAATGCCAGACAAAGTACCCTTTGTGATTTTGTGTGTGTTACATAAAATCAGTTACATTGCGGTTATCAAACTCATATCAACCGCCCTCTGCAGCACTATCACGACTTCTGTTCTCGATTGTGGACATTGAACTATTTCCAATGAACATTTCTCTGTAGCAGCAAGGCAATGTAGATGTCTCTCCACACTTTGTACTAATCCATTAATCCTTTTTGGTTGTTGAAAAAACTCACTTTTACACAGAGGTTTGTACAGACTTTAGCCCACTTCAACAGCAACAGTTCAGTAATAAAAATGTCTCCCACACTGACAATCCTGCTGATGTTGATTTGAATGTGAATGATTTTCTACATTCATTTATTTTACTTTATAACTGCCTGTGCACAAACATCTCTTAATGCATTTATATATGAAGTGAATAAAGTCAAAGATGAATCTTGATTGGACCAAATTTGACCCAGAGTCACCCACAACAATGTCTCCCCGAACCCGAACACAAAATTATACACATTTTTTTGAGGAAATCTTCAGACTTCGGTAAAATTGTCAAAATGATATTTGTAGTGTTTAAGCAGCTCTTTTGGAGGATATCATGAAGCCTTGTTCCGATAACAAAAACTATAGGGTAGTTATTATATAATTTTAGCTTGAAACGGGTAACGGGATATTCAAATACAACATAAGAGTTAAACAATCTCAACAACTGTTTATTCCCACAAAGTCCCATTGAACTTAGGACAGACATCATGGTCCCTTGAGGATAAATGTCAGTGGTGACTGAGTTTTTGTCCACCCTATAATCAGGTGAGCTTTTTTAGAAATGCAAACTGTGTAAATTGTAGAATTTGAAGTACTGAGACCTGGGCTAAGGCATGTTTTTATGGGATTTTTTAATAATTATGAAAATAGAGAGCAGCAGCCTTATCCTGTAATGTAGAGTGACCTTGCCAGAGCAAAGCTATTATTTAACAAAAAGCAGAATAAAGCAATGAAATCGAGGAACCACTCTGCAGTTAAATAGAGGGAAAGCTGAATGTATTGTTGCAGCGTCCATTTTCTATATTGATATTACTCATCCCGACCCAATACTCTAATACGTGTCTAATGCGGCTACCACTCAGCTAGGCTACGTTATATTACATTACTGATGGCTAATTATCAAAGCTGTATGACTGCACGCTTTAAGCGGTTTTTGGCCCTGGGTCTTTATGCTGCACAGACAGTACCATTATAAAAAAAACACACTCAAGGTTGTTGGCATGGTTACTGCTGACTAGACTCTTATCATAGATCTTATGATTAGTCACGTCTTCCATTAGCTTTCTGCACCAACCTCTCCCTCTTTCTCCCTGGGCTGGATGTTATGGGCAAGGCCGAGTTGATAAGGGCAACATGTCCCCAAGCCTAAAAGAAATAAAAAAAAGTCCTGTCATGTCATTTACCATCTGTCCCTCTCTGGGTCACACCAACGACTCACTCAGCATCCATCCTCCGTCTTTCCGAGGCCCAGGGATCAGGCCTTCCTCTGGTCTTGATGAATCACACTGATTCCCTTTCCATCTTTTGGTCCCTGGAGATCCTCAACTCCCCAAGCCTGTGTCACCACATTCCTCCCCTCCTTTCTCCTCTCTTACCAATCTCCTTCCTCTCCTCCTCATCTACCCCTTTTCTTACTGCCCTCCTCCCTCCACCTCCTCCTCCTCCTTTCCCCAGGGTTCGGCAGGGCTGGCATCCACCCAGAATCCCTCCATTTCCTCCACATCTGATATAATCAGGACAGAAAAGAGCTAAGAACATTCTTTTCCCATGATTCTTAAGTGGCACCAGGGGCACTCTGGGTCGGCTGGCTGGCTGGCTAGCTGGCTGGCTGGACGGCCAACTGGCTGGTTAGATGACTGGGTGACTGGTCGACCCTAAAAAAAAGAGAGACCTGAAGCACATATCTTAGCCGGATAAGCCGATTGGTTTCCCCCTCTATGCTTGCACCTAAACACTTATCTGTGATTATAGATTATATAGATTATAGAACTTTATAATGTCATATGTGTGAAATGAAAGAAGAGATATGATTAATGTGACAGATCTTATTCTATGGTTGTACACTCGCAATTATCTATAAAAAAACAGCAACACCTGCTTTTTATTTTTATCTGTTTTTGGCTTTTGTTTAAGTGCACACATACCGTAACAGTTTAAACAATTTATCCCACTTTAGGCTGATTGACCCCCTACTTTAGCAGTCAGTCATACTTATGTCTTTTTCCAGTTTGTATCAAAGGTGTTGTCTGTCCTTATGGTTTAGGGCAGGCCGGCAACGTTTGTTCACACTGAATTTTTTAAAAACAGACGTTTTTCCCTTGAACTTACTTTGAAACAGAGTATAGAACAGAGTAGCAGGACCTGCCTGGTGAAATAATGGCTTCGCCCACTTTACGCTAAACAAGGAATTGGCGGGGAAAAAATTGAGAGATGTTGTGTAGTGTATTGCATGTCAATCAACAGAAAGGTCCAAAGTTTTGATTAATTGTACTTTTACTTCGAAGAAAGGACGATAAAAGAAAATGGTTATTCCAGACATAATGAATGGGACCCATTCAGTCCAATACGTGTACGTCTGTGAGAAAACACTTCCTCACATTATAATGTTAATGAGGTTCCTGTCAATTATCAAAGTAAACATATGAAGTGTTAAATGTTAAAGTAGTAGATGTTGATTCTGAATTAAAATATTAAACACTGACAAGCTAAGAAAATACCCGTTGACATGACATCATTTTTCTACAGATTTTTAATATAACTATAAATTGAGGGCAAATATCAATCTCCAATGACATTGTGCAGTTGTTTGCCCAACTGACTTTGGTGGTTGGGCTCCTTGTAGTTAAAAAAAATGCATGGTATTTTTTGATGTAATTAGCGAAAACTCAGAATCTGTATTTATCTGAGAGTTTTTTTACCCAAAAAGTACCTGGATGGTTTGCTCTCATGTATTCAATAATTGAACCTTAGCAGCAAAGCATAAAAAACATCTCCAAACAATGACTTCAAAGCATTTGAACTGTCCATATACTTTGAGCCAGATGTAATGGATGCTATCACTGCTGCATGAGGGTAGGGATCAATGTCTTCTCTTTTTCACTTAGAAAGTACTTCAATGGAATTATGATTATCAAAGAACTGAATCTTATGTTATATAAATAATACTATTCTGTCAGCCTTACATGTTACAATATAGTAGATCAATGTAGTTGATATCACTCACACAGGGAGTAAGCACTGATCTGATCATGGGTCTATTGCCTTTGACAGGGTCATGGGTTGGTTATCTTATGGCCAAGCATGTATTTATTGTAGCTCTGTAAAAGCAGACTGTTCAGTTTGAGTAGTTGCACAACCCTTTCACCAGATTTCATTGAAGAATTTCCACCACAGTACTCAGTGACCCACTCCGTTGTCTAGTGCTTTAAGACCCTCCTCTGTTGTGGTCTTTACTCTCCTGCTGTGTGCTGTCCTGCCTGGCACTGCTCTGTCCTCCGGAGCAGCGCTGTGCAGTGGAGTGTTCAACGCCCTGCTGCGCTGGGCCGTGCTGCGCAGCACTCTGACGCTCCACTCAACTTTTGCCTCCCGTCCTCGCCCCTCGTCTGTCTGACAGTTTAGTTGTACTCGGAGACATGGGAGCATTAGATAGAATTACCAGCTAGCCATGTTCCCATGACAACGGGATACCGTTAGCGTCAGGCAGAATAAGTATCAACCTCGGGGCTGGGACTAAAAAGGAACTCCACCACTGCTCCTTCCCCGCCGTCCCCCTTCTGTTTGTCCCGAGAGGAAATCTCTCCTCCCTCTGTCCCTTCTTTCTCTCTCAGCCTGTCTCACTCCCTGCCTCTGACAGAGCATTTTGGATTTCCCCTTTCACAATTCAATTCAAATAGCTTTATTAGCATGACCATAATGCCATACAGTACTGCCAAAACTCTGTACAATTGCAACATTTGAAATGTACTGATCATAAACATCTGAGACAAATTCAAGAACTACATGTTTTCTTGAAAAACTATACTTTTTGAACAGGAACTAGAAATGTAATTAAAAATAAGAAAGAATCACAGAACAAGAGCAAAAGTGAAGGTGACATAAATAATAAAATAATAATAAAAAGAAGTGAGATGTGAGAGCAGGTCAGTCTGATTCTCTCGCTTTGTAGCAGGCACAGACGACCTGCTTTCTTTCATTTCATTCCATTGTGATTTTTTTTTTACAATAATTGAGGATGCCTTTAATGGAAACACACAGGGAAGGAAGAGTTTGGGGAGTTGGAGGAAGGGTGGGTGAGGCGAGGGCAGCGTTAGGGTGGCACTGACCCAGGACATCAGCCTCATTGACAGCAGGGACAGAAGATGTGCCAGGATCTGCTCGCCGTAGTGACTGACAATAAACCCAGAGCTGCCCTGCATGGGGTGCAGCAGGGATGTGTGCTCACACAGAAGTGTGTTGGAAAAGTCCGGACCTCCTTCTCAACATTTTAATGTTAACTTATTTTTCAGTTGGGGGAGGCTGACAAAAACAAAGTACGAGCAGACCCCGGGAACATACTGTTAAACAAACGTTGTATTAGCATTGTTATGGCTAAAGCCTCCTTGTTTCTAATTGGTTTACCAAGGTGAAGGACAATAACCACCCCCCCATTCTTTGTTGTAACACTTTTTCCGAATACCTTACCTTACAGGTGACCATTGTCCGGTTCCTGCACTTTATAGAAAGACACTTGAGCGTGTTAGTTTTCTAGCTCGTGAGTTTTAATTTGTCAATTTTCCTATCATAAATTCATAACCGAATTAATTCAGAAGAAGAATATTTTACCTGAACCTACTACAAGTGACTTTACATTTAACCTTGACACTTTTCATTCCACAGTTAGAGGATTTGTTTTTTTCAACCTAGTTCAGACACAATATGCTCTTAACAGTAAATACCATAATGATCCCATTCTGATTACTTTACTACCACTTTTTGTAACATTATATTTCATTTACATATTCTTCTACAACGAGTATTTGATTGTGTGTGGATTTATGTGGGAGGATGGGTGACTGTATGTGTGTGTAGACTGATACATAGGAACAGGACAAAAGAGGGTGCAGAGCAGTGACTGCATGGTGTGTGTTGGGCGTGTGAGTGTGTGTTTGGGGGGGGGGGGTCGCTCAGGAGGATGGAGATGAGCCACTGACTGTCTGGGCTCCGGGCCAGGACCAAACCATTCAACTATGATGTACACGGACTGTACAACAGAGGGGATTAGCACACCCAGTGCTTGAAATAGAAAAATAAATGATACTATTTCCATTTTCTTTTCTTTTGCAAAGGTATGAGGAGGATTATACAATTGAAAAAATGATTTGGGAAGGAAACAGTATTTGTAGAACATTACTTTGCATTGTCTTCATAACAAAAGGTACCAGGAAGAGAAACAAATACGTTTTACAATAATTCCCTTTATCGGAAGTTGGCAAATGTACGGTTTCACAAAGCCCGAATGCAGTTTACTAATCCCCATTCTTCAGACAGTAAGCGGAGAACGGCATGATTAAGTGAATTAAGGCTAGGCCCGGCTCTGGCAGACAGCACAGACATTTTGTCAGTAGGGAGAAAGGGAGTTCCTGGCAAGATCCTGAACAACATCATCAACAACAACAACAACATATCTTGCTGCTTCTCTCTGCTGTTGTGTTGTCTGATTCCAGATCAAGTGAACGTTGGGGGTCTGGAGCATTAACATATCTCCTTTTAATTATATCCATCAAATGAGGGAATCACTGGCTCCCAGAGTGGGGATGTGATCACTCATTTAGTATGTTTTGAGTTCCAGACAGATATCGTGCTGTGAAGATATTTGTAAGCATGTCCTCACAGGCCTTGATGGATGTGTGTGCTCTCAGTGCCTGGTCCCTATGTTTACTTATTAAAAGGAAGTACCACAGCATACTTTGAATTCATAAAGAGTCGAGGTGTTACAGTAGGAGTTCCTCTGAATCCCCATGGCACTGTTCTGGTTGATTATTAGTATGGCCAATTGAGAAAATTCCTTGAGAACAAGTTTCAAGGTTTTATTTGTCATATGCACAGCAGATACAGCATATATGTTGGCAATGAAAATCTTATATCCCATGCTCCTCCAACAACTCAACATACATGGTGCAAATAAGATAAATAAAGTAGTGCAAAAAGAGAGAAGAATATTTACAATAACAACAATAAAGATTTAAGGATGTGAAATATATGCATATGTGGAATACATTGAAAGTATTTAAATACTTTACACTGTTGAATGAGGAGGTATGGACAGATGCATATATTAGGTATAGCAGATGTATATGGCAGATATGTATAATATATAGATATGTGTACTATAAACAGATATGTATGGCAGATGTGTATAATATATATATATATATATATATATATATATATGTGTACTATAAACAGATGTGAGTAGACATTCACAGAGCTCAGGAGTTCAGCAGTCTTATAGCCTGTGGTATAAAACTGTCTCTGAGTCTGGTAGTCTTGGTCCGGATGCTGCGGTACCGTCTGCCAGACGGCAGCAGACAGAACAGATTGTTGCTGGGGTGATGGGGGTCCTTTAATATCCTACCGGCCTTCTTCCTACACCGCTGGGTGTAGAGGTCCTCCATGGATGGCAGCTCCGTCCTGGTGATGTGCTGAGCAGTTTTCACCACCCTCTGTAGAGTCTTACGGTTGAGGGCGGTGCAACTGCCATACCAGGCGGTGATGCCGCCAGTCAGGATACTCTCGATGGTGCACCTGTAGAAGTTGCAGAGTATCCTGGAGTCCATGTTGAGCTTCCGCAGCCTGCGGAGGAAGAAGAGCCGCTGTCAAGCCGTCTTGGATATGACCCTGTCCAAGTCCAAGGAATGTCTGAACTAATTCAAAAAAAGTTTAATGCCAGGTGCGTTCACACATACAGTACAACAAATTTGCTTTGGTGGATGATGGTGCAAACATAAAATAAGAAAAAAACAGAGAAAGAGAAGGTAAACAAAAGACAAGTATTAAGGCCACCTTTAAATATACAAAAGTAACAAAATAAATAAATAAATAAAATAGTACAATGAATATATGACAACTGCAGTGTATGACATTTTAGTGTGGACAGCTGTGCAGAGATGTGCAAAATAGACTATGTATATCAAAATCAACTTGTATTGATTTTAAGACATCCAAACTAAATCCTGAGTCTTTTGAGACAAGGATAAAGTCAAATAAAAATGAATAATAATAAAGAAAACCTACTCAACCCTTCTGAATACACCACAAACCAGTATCACTTCTATCATTTCTTTCTAGAACACTTGAGTGTGCTGTCTTTAGCGACTCTCTCTTTAACTTTGTTATACTCTTCTTGACTTTCCTCAGTCTGGTATCGTTCATCTCTGCTTGTCTGGCTAACATCTCTCAGTGGATGTCTATACACCACTCAAAGCTCAATATTAAAAAGTCAGAACTGCTCTTCCTTCCAGCTAAAGACTCTCCCATCCATGACCTTTCTATTAACATGGACACCTCTGTTGTTTCCCGGACTCAGACAGAAAGGAACCTGGGTCTGACACTAGACAACGAATTGTCCTTTGCGTCGAACATCGCTGCTACAACCCGCTCTTGCAGATACACACTCTTCAACAAGGTGGATACGTCTCCTACTGGTCCAGCAGGCTAACCAGGTTTTGGTCCAGGCTGTGGTCAGCTCACATCTTAACTGCTGCTCCCACCTGGCTGCAGCTTATTCAGAATGCAGCAGCTTGACTGGTTTTCAATGTACCGAAGTTCTCACAATAAACGTAATTGCTCCACTGCTCACATCACTGGCTTCCATTGATGCTTAAAGTGTTTACCCATTTAAAACTAATGCACCATCACAAACACAATGGTCTGGATTAAATGAAGCGGATACATCTGAAGTGTTGTTGGTGGGTTTGTGTCATTATAGTCTTACAATTATTGTATGTTGCTTTGGATTAAAGCGTCAGCTAAATGTAATGTAAAGAAAAGTCTGACACAAGTTGAAACCACTTAAAAAAGTTGACTTTAATCATTTGAGACAAGTCAAACAAATAACAAGTCATTACAAGTCGTTCTCTTTATACTGTACATCCATGCAGCCACTAAGTTGACTTTAATCATTTCAAATAAGTCAAGTCTCTAGTCATTACAAGTCTAAGTTGAGTCATGTGAGAGTCAAGTTTCATGTCTTTTGGAGTAAATTACATTACATTTAGCTGACACTTTTATCCAAAGTGCAATAAACATAGATAATCAAACTCTGAACAACAATGAAAATGCAGATATTTTCACTTCAAGCCACTCATACCATTGTAAGTGCATTTGTTGCGAAGTCGAAGCTAACTCTATGAAGTGCTTTTTTTTTGCGATTCAATTAATCTTGAATCGTATGTCAAGTTTAATTGTGACATTAATTAAGTCTTCTGTCTCCGGATGAAACAGTTTTGATGACATGTCATGTAACCATTTGAATTACAGAGCTTTTTGAAAAGAAATACATTGTTCTTGTAGATCTATAAAACATGTGTTGTAATACATTTTCAGGTGTTGTGTTACATTTCGAAATTGGCCATAAGGTACTTCCTAGTGGTAAGGGTTAGGGTTAGGGTTACTTACAGCTTAGTAGTAAGCACTTAACATTAGTACTTCGCTCACTTTCATTGTTTTCTTTCCTATATAAATATTTAATGATATGTAAAGCTATAATATGAAGACCTACATGTGGGCTATACTAGTTACTCAGTTCTATGTCTTAAATATGTGATAAAGAGCAATCTTCTCACCTCATTTCCGGTCCTCTCTCTAACCACAGAAGTGGGACAGTAAACATGTCCTGCCTTTCTACATGATGAATAATGCAGCCGGACTGAAAGCAGCTCGATACCGGAGCTGCAGACCGGCCGACCTCACACTGGCAGCTCCGATTGTTTGGTGGGTCGGTTGGATGTGTTTGTGGCAGTATAGATTTTTAAGTGGACCTCACAGGAGTTGAAGTGCAGCAGGAGTGATAGTAGGTGTTAATATTTTATAGGGTGGGGGGGTTGCCAGGTGCCGTATGGACACAATGGACGGTGCAGTGTTGAATCCTGTGGAGCGCAGCACTTATGTCAGCCAGTGAGAACTTTAATGGGGTGCAAAGCTTAATTGGTGGGCAGCCATGAGAGGCTCGTAAAAATAGCTGTAAAAGTGATAATAGCTTGGGAGAGGACAAATGAACAAAGAAACTGAATCAATAATGAGAAGAGAGAACAGTCTACTGCCGCTTAAAATGAATATAACTTCAAATGTCACAGTTTGAAAGGGATAGGAGTTTCTTTGACTTAAAATCGCCAGTTCTAAAACCCAAGTAAAAGCGTAGAAGTCACCAACATTAACAATGTGTACTGCAAAGCAATATGGATGCTATGCTCGATAAGCCTGCATGAATTGAAGATGGAGCACAAGTTGGAGACAGAAGTGAGACAAAGTAATGTAGACCATTTGTTACACCATATATAACATGTACAATTATTCCATTACATTTAGAACTTCAAAGTGACTTTGGTGTTCCACCACTGATCCAGGTCAGGGTGGCACAACTGTCTGATCTGCGTTAACTGTGGCTAAAAATGTTTTGTTTGCCTTCCAAAATGATCTTCGTGGTTGATGGCAAATATTTTAAGTTTCTTTTGAAAGTGTCAAACAAAATAAAGTGATTAATTAAAGATCAATTCTGGTTCCTTTCTGTGGACATCATGTGAGTTCCAAAAGCAACTGGTAACGTCGTTGACTTTTGAATAAATTGTTGTTGTGGCTGGTCAAATCTGTTTAGTTAATGAATTTAGTTCAGTCTTGTCTTGTCTGTTTAATGTAGTAACCTCTCCCTTTCGTTGCAGATCACCTCACTTCCTCGTCTGTGATTGTCGACCCCACCCTGATTGTCTGCACCTGTGCCCCCGTAAACCTGTCTATATATAGCTCCTGTCTACGTTTGTCTTGTCCCATGTGTCAGACAGCCAGCGTCTTGTCATGCTGTATTTGCAAGAGCTCTCAGCCAAGGTTTGTTTTATACTTTGTCCTTTTTCATTTTGAAACTACCTTGATTTTATTTCTTGTTTTTTGTTATTTTACCTGTTACCTAAGCATAGCGATTTTCTGTTGTACTTAAGAACAGTTGCCCTTTTTTCAGTAAAGGCTTTCTTTTGTGCTTTGTGTGTCGTGTCATGAAAAAAAGGTACAGTGAGGCAGATAGTCTCTTTACAATCTAGAGTCCAACACGTCTACATTACCTTTGCAGACTCTTTATTTTTATCCAATACATTAGTGAAATTACCTTTAGCAACCTCAACAGTCCCTGACTGTTAACACTCAGCTATTTGTGTTGTCTTTTAAATTATGCAATTATCCCTTATTTCCACACAGGAAATGAACCACTGGACCTCAATGATTGCACTCAAAGTGAAAGAAAGACACACTTATAAGTAGTCACTGTACAGATTCCTGAAGGCAGCACCAGAGGGATGTTAGAGGACTAAATAGTGACTAATGAAATCCATATACAGGAATTTATCTTGTATTTATTGTTTTTGCCCCTCTTTTTACTGCATGCTGTATTGCATCTCCTTACTAGGATATGGTCTTGTTTAGTTGGTCTTTGTATTTATCAATTATTAAATGTGTATAATCCATCATTTTTAATTTATCAGTGACGATTAGTGACGTACAGCCACAAAAGGTTTTCCTCCCAGCTCAGTTCAATCCAAAATGCTTATCCACTAGTTATCAACTAAAGGCCATGTGTACAGTAGGATACATTTAGTTACAATTAAAAAAAGTGACATAGGTCTTTATTTTAAACCATATTCAGTAATAAAAACTATAGTGAATTTTTTGAGCGCGACGATTACATCTTAAGTCAATGTGGATTGATGCAAATGTGTCATAATAATTTCTCGCTCGAGTGGAAAAAAATGACTTGTGTCACTCTCTTAATTCGTTGGGACCCACCATAGGCCGGTCTTGGCAGAGGGGAGAGTGCTTTCTGATAGTGCTACTTTTGTATAAACCACCAAAACAAGTCATGGGCCCTCTACCCCTCGGCTCTCCTCCACCCTTTGGATTTGTGTTAGTGGTTGTGTCGTTGTTGTAAGATGAATTATTTGAGCCATTCATCCAAAAAACATGTAAGCACATATTTTCTCACAGGCCACAGTTTGCGGACACAACAGAGGACTTACACCTCCTTTGTCAAGATGTTAACCTCGACCGCACAAGCTCCCCCTGTGAACTGAAACAAAGGAGGGTGATCACATATTGTGAACCACACAGCGTTTTTTGAAAGAGAATTTCAACAATGTCAGACACCTTTGCATCTCTCACTTTGAGGTGAACAAACCGTATGCAGTGTTAAAACGTCTCTGTGACTTCCAACACATATCTCATGCAGGCTGAACATTTGGTGTTAGAACCCATCAAAGTCCCAATTATCAAACTCACACAGACAAGCCAAGGAAATGGGAGGGGGGGGGGGGGGTGCTGCTGTCAGTTAATTGGTGGGATTACAGTGTTTGCTCATTATCACATACTAACAGTGCTGACGGGAGGCAGAACTGCATTAAGTCTGTGGCAGGGAACTTGTTTTGTCATGTCTCAAACTTACTGTGATAGAATGTAATTGGTGTTAAATCTGAAATGGGTTTCGTCAACATTATCACATTGAGCCATCAGATTCAATCACATTTTCAAGTTTGAGATCATCACAATTCATTTACATCCATGCAGACTAGATGTGCTTTTAACTGATTTTCCCTTTGTACTGCTGGTAACTATTCCCAAGTTAACTTCATTGCTCTCCCAATGAATCATGCCCCATCTTCCATGTGCCTGTGTTTGAAAGTGTTTAAGTTTTCAAGACTCTTTTCTTATACTGAAAGCCATGCCTTCTTCACAAAATATATTAGCCGCCACGTTTATGTCTGGCGATGTATCCAGTGTCTCTATAATCCATAGATAAGTAATGTAAAGGACCATAGATACTAAGTGGACACAGCAACATTGCCTTGAGCAAATTATAATGGAATTAACAATATTTATATTTGGTGGATCGAACTTCCCTATATATTATTTTTAAGAGAAAACATTTACACATATTATTGGGTTAACAAGTGTGGCTTCCCATTGGTAAAACATATAACAACATATTTAAAACACAAGATACACAAAAAACTCTTCAACATTTAAATCATTCACATAATCATCTGGTTTAATACCAAA
Source organism: Eleginops maclovinus (assembly GCF_036324505.1). Lineage (NCBI taxonomy): Eukaryota > Metazoa > Chordata > Actinopteri > Perciformes > Eleginopidae > Eleginops > Eleginops maclovinus. The sequence goes on along the minus strand of NC_086355.1, from coordinate 23,263,693 downwards.
AAAGTCAACAGTGACTTGAAGCCTGAGATGTGTTTACTTTATTAGCATTTAACTGAAACCACTCTCCCTCCCTAACCTTGACTAAAGTGATTTTGTTGCCTAAAGCTAACCACACACCGGGCCCAGGATATGGACACTGTCTCCAGTGTAAACAAAGTCAACCTCCTTTAGCATAATCCAGGCAGCAACAATTTCTATCACACTGTAATTTGCTAAACAGGTTTAAAAGGTAAGTGGTAAGAGATGGTGTTCGAAAAAAAATAACAAGAGAGAGGCAGAGAAGATAACACGTAACCTTAGACAACAACCCCCCACATCCCAGCCCCTGACTCACCATTTAAAATGTTTGTAATGTTTTATTAAGTATATACATTTTTGTAAATTGGCACCAATTAGCTAATGGCAGTTCCTGTTCTCAGTTTACCCATATCTAACGATTACTGGAAACTTTATATCAAAGAAAGCTTTTTAAAAAACATGTTGATTTCCAGGTAAGATAATCAGTTCTGAAGATGCAACGAAAATCGATGCTTATGATTTCCAATAATTTTTATGGAGGTGTATTTTGACTCTAAGAATTGGTATGCTTTGCAGATATGACTGAGATATAATGTGAGTTAGGAGTGAGTCTCAAAGAAAGTACCATCCAAACTCCCCCCCTGCCTGAAACGCACTGGATTGGACTCCTTTGTTTACTTCCGTAACATAGTGACATCATATACAGTATAAAACTCCTGCTTCTATTGGCTAGTGCTCCAACACATTGGATGATATGATAGTCTATCTCTAAGCGGTTGACCAATCACAACAGAGCAGACTCTGGTTCCAGACAGAGGGTGAAAAGAGGAGCTGCAGCACAGGCGGTAGGAGAAAAATAAAGAGCTTTCTGAACATTAAAGCATGGAGACATGTCACAGTAGAGGTTATTGAATCGCCTCCCTGAGCTTGGGTCAGTGCTATAACTGCTGTACATGTAACTTTCTTCCCCCAAAACACTCGCTCCCCTTCCTTTTACCTCAGGCAGTATCCATGCCTCACGTCATTCCATCTGCACTCCCTCTGCAAGTCCCCTGCTCCCCCCAGAGAGGCGTGACTCAGTTTAAAAGCCTCTGCCTTAGGCCATCAGAACAGACAGGGCCTCCCAATATTTTTTTCATAAAGGAAAGGAATGATACTGCACAACAGCAATTTGCAAGCTATTCCAAGCTGATGACCTGGCTCTAGTGGGTCCTTTTCACACAGATGATGAGGTCTCTGCTTATTAAGCTTTGGAGGCTGGAACAATAGTATGAGTCAAGTTCATTCTTCATGAATGCCAACCAAAATTAAACGTATTCTAAATCAAACAAACCACATATCATCACTGAACCTTTAACTAACATAAACAAATTATTTTATTATTTAATATTCTAAGAAAGGATAACATCTTTCATCATAATTGAAATAAAAAAACCCTGTGATGCGAGTAAACATCTCAATTTTTTGTCATGGTTATAATTAAAATGTTGTTCTAATTACAACACTGGTTTAGTATGCAGTCCTTTATTTTGAAATGTCAATAGGAGCCTTAAAAAAACTACACCATTATGAACATTATGTATGAAGTGCAATTAAATCAAAAAAGGCATTCATAATCTAATTCAGTGAATGGCGGCCTAATAACCAATACAGTGTGTCCTTTCAGCAGAACACAATCATGGGCTCTGAAAGACTTTGCACATGAATGAAAATCAAACCCATTCATATCTGAGGTCATCAGCTGCACCGGGTAACGGGCTGAAACAATGTAGTGAATTAATATTAATGATCTCAGGTCAGCACCCTTGTAACAATTACACTTCACACATCAGACCACTCTTTGTCTGTGTCCCCCCTTTAAAGCCATTTGCATGCACAATGAGGGATTTGAATAAGAGGTCATCATTTATTAATAATGTCATTTATATTTATGACCAGTCTGCTTGCATGGTGCGAGCATTCCATCAAAGAGTTCAGGATAAGGGTTTCCTTGTGGTCAGGGTTTGACAGGTCTGGTTGGACAGGGCTGGGCCCGTCCAGAGGTAGAAAAGGTCACACTGCAACTGGTTTGGCAAGGCATCAGTTTTGAAAGATTTTCAAGTATCAGCGATAACTTTTGACCAGGTTGGATTATTCAAATTGCAAAAAATACAAGGTTAGGAGGGTTACTGTAAAAATATATCCTGTACAATAACTAGTTACTCTTCACAAATGTAATAAGTAACCTAATCTGAATACCAAAATACAAAAGTAATCTCACCTGTAATCTGTTACTTTTGGATTACCTGCACATCAAAAACAATGCAAATAAATACAAGAGAAAATACATATCAATAAGATGTTTTTGTAAGCAAACAGAAAATGTCTTAAGTCAATTTATTGAACATGTTAACAAAGATGTTTTTTCTTTTTTTTACAAAATATAAATAATAAAGTTCATGTTCAAAAGGGAAGAAGCATAAAAGCTTTTTTTCTAGTCCTACCCCTCTAGCAAACATTACTAATTGAAAGTCATACAGAGTTCAATTCATCTCTTTGTACAAATAAAATAAATAAAAAAATATATATAATTATGTTTTTAATAAAAATAATAACCAAATAATCTTTACAGGTAAACCAAACAAATGGACACAAACAAACAATAATCCTGAGATCATCAGTCCTGCTCATAACCACCCAAGCAAAAAAGGAACCAAGATATTTAGTATGAAAAATGTTCATGTACCATATTCACAGCACTCTATACACCAACACTGAAACACATGAGCACATACTTCAGTTTAAAAAAGCAGAAATGAATTCTGAGCTGAGAGAAAATCCTCCGTTTTAGTTCTACACACACAGTTAAACTCACACACACTTTTTAATTAACATATAGGTTTACCTGCTGAATAAGAAACAGAACAAATTAACCAAAGAAAAAGAAACCATAAAGCAGATTCAGGCAGTATGCGTATAGATTCACACTTAAAGTATCGGTAACATGCCGCTATTCCGACATTTACGTCTAATTGTCGGAGTAGCGGCATTTCCATTTTCTTTAAACGTGCCACTACTCCGACAACTTTTTTTCCATTGTCGGAGTAGCGGCACTTTACTCCTTTTTGAAACATTCCGCCATGGTGCGTTGGGTCTGCATAGCTCCACTTAAGTGGAAGACAAAACACTGTTGGGTTTATCTGGAGTTACGGCCGGAGAATTGACAAGTCATTTACTGTAGACACGAGTTGCCACAGCGGTTGCCAAACCAATTCTGAAGATCTCAGGGATAGGAAGAGGTTTAAACTAGTTCCAAACGGATAATCAACAGTCTTCATCAGTGAGACCAGACAAATATGGACCCTGAATCTAACTAAAACTGTCGTCCATGGAAAATAATCTTTTTCAGGGAACCTACGTTCCAGATAAGAGGGGCTTCTAGAGATCCCTGAACAATAAACTATCTCAGGTCAGTTTGTCCTCGGTCATAGACTGGCATCAGCAATGAGCCCAAGCTGCCCCTCCTTAATGAAGATAACAGCACCTACAAGGCCGTTAGCCTATGCCAGAGGAGGACAGAGAGGAAGGACACAACTGGCTAACTTGAAAACAAGCAGTACACAAGCAGCTGTGAGGAGACCAATGGTCACATGTGTGAAGAGGTCCCAGGCCTGAGCGAAAGGTTACAAGCTTACACAAAATATTCCCTAACAATGTTGAGTGTTGTTATATAGAGACATATTTAGTCTCACTTAATTGTATTGCAGGAGCTGAATGAATTACTGACTGAACACCGCTAATAAACGTCTGGCACTGTCTCGTGAAGTAATGAAAGCAACGTTGATCCAGCTCAGAAAAAGTTGGAAATAATTATGTTGCATATTCGCAGCCTTCTCAGCGCCTGAGGAATTCACTGCTTGGATGAAATATTGGGCAAAGGATTGAGACGTAAAGCCATCTGCTTTGACTGTATTTCTGTCATGCTCTGTCCTACTTCATTCACCGAGACACCCCGAGAGGAATCATGAGAGAGAGCGAGAGAGACATCACGCTGAGTAAAAGTTTGTTTATTGATCATGGTCTGTCAGTGTCGCAGAAGCATGTGCAACACAATCTTGTTTCGACTGGGAAGGCTGCGTGAGGCGAGACAGCTTTCCAACGCCCAACTGTCACCAACTCCCCCGGCGGCATTCTTCTCTCAAAGGCACAGGTAGTGCTAGTGCATTCATATTCTGCTGGCAAACCATGCCTCATCATGTTAAAGGTATCACTGGTGATGCTCGTATGGGTAAAAAATTAAGTAAAAGAAGTACTCAGGTCTTGTACTTAAGTAAAGTAGAAGTACCAGAGTGTAGGAATACTCTGTCACAGTCCTGCATTCTAAATGTTCCTCCAGTGAAAGTAGAAAGTACTCTCATCTAAATGTACTTAAAGTAGCGACAGTAAAAGTAGTCATTGTTTGATTGGTCCATTTCAGAATAATATCTCTGATATGTGTTATAACGATTGATCATTAAAGTGTTCTCAGAGCTGGTAAAGGTGCAGCTAGTTTGAATGGCTTTGTATACTGCAGGGTAGCTGCTGGATTTACTGCAGGTGAACTAAAGTCTGATTTAAGGGATGGTTATATGTACCATCATAAATCCTAATCTGTAAAGTAACTAAAGGGATTACATAAATGTAGAGGAGTAAAAGTACACCATTTACCTCTGAATTGTAGAGGAGTAGAAGTACAATTAGCAGAAAATGGAAATAGTCAGGTAAAGTACAAGTATCTAAGTACAGTGCTTGAGTAAATGTACTTTGTTACTACACACTGGTAAACAGTTCTGTGGTGTCCTACCTTATTGGTGTCCAATGTTATTACAAATCATAGTCTGACAGCAGCTCGGAAAGGAGTGGATCTTAAGCATGACTTTGAGGAGTTCAGAATCTAACACACTTCTGATACTCAGTCCCCTGTTGGAACAAAGGTCTCTGGGAAGGAAGCGATTCATTGTGCAATCTGGAACTAAATCCATACAGTTCAGGAAGCAGGACCATACCCCAGAGATATATTACATGAATGCAGAGAGGTTCCTTTTGAAATTCTCGTGCTCTTCATTTCACAATGCCCGCCGGATATTCGGTCTATTTAAAACCTTTGGAAGTATCAAACAGTAAGTTGCTGAACTTCTGCTCTGGTAATATCAAAGAGTGAGAACTTCTCTTGCTCAACTGGCACTAGCTGCCGCTTGTCTGCATGACTCGCAGAGAAGAAGAAGGAGCTCATTTACACTAGCTGCAGATGCCGGCTCGGGCTTAACTGACCCTGTATCAGCCAGATATTAGTGTATTTGCCAGCTCATAGAGTGCTATTGTGAACCCAGAAATGTTGAGAACCCCAAAGTGTTATGATAGAAATGTATAGTACGGATCCCCAGCACATAGAATGACCGGATGCTAACCTGCATATGTTGGGCACAATTAGCATAAGTTGCAATGATTAGTATTAATAAGCATATTAAGAAAATAGCTAACAAATGACTTGTTTTGGAGTGTATTGGGGATGTTGAATCAATTTATGACATTTTTAGGACACAAATGGAACTTTTGAGCCCCCTAAAACTTATTGAAATAAAATTCATCAGAATGAAACCACTTTGTAGGAGCCAAATTGGTTATCACTTCCGGCAATTGTCACATGGGTGTGGTTTATTGGTATTTAGGTCACCTGTTGGATGCTGTTGGTTTTTTGGATGACAGAGGAGAGAGGGTGAATTTGCTAAGACACTTTCTATTGACCGTGTGGTCCCGATTAAGATATGGTTTGATTTGTTTCTTTATTCAGAAATTGATTCAACATCCTTGATAACCTATAAACCCACTCTAAAATTGTCCAAATCGGCCAAGCCATTTAAACTATTTTCCACATAGGCTAATTAATTCAACCTGTGCTAATTGTGCAATTTAGTATCCGGCAGTTTCTATGTGCTGTGGACCCGTAGGCGTGCTATACATTTCTATCATAAAACTTTGGTGTGCTCAACATTTACAGGTTCACATTGATGGCAACTACACTATAACAGAACACATTGAAAAAGAGAGATGGCGCTTTAGTGGAAGGTTACACTTCTGGGTGATAGAATTCTGTAGAGACCAGGGCTGTTCAGCAAGAGTGGGAGACGTGTGACACGCTTCCGGCCAATGGCGACGCAGCCTCCCACACACCAGGCCCACTGGTCTGCTGCTGCTGATGGAGGCTTCAACATGATCTTTTCCTCCGCCATGTCCTCTGCACGTCTCTGTCTCTGTCTGAAGTGCCACAGCCCTCTCTCTCATACAGCAGGCTCTTGGCAGCATTGACTTGTGGTTGGTGTAGTTTCAAGTATTCCAAGTCCAAGAAGGGCATGCATTCTTGAATCAAATTGCACGCCTGGTTACTCCCTCGCAAAGTCCATGTATAGAAACAAAAGCCAGCTCGAAAAACATAATTTTAAGGGTGCAATCAGATGAAAATAAAACCCTCTCCACGTGCCAAGATGCCAAACAATGTGCGATTATCCTTTTGTACAATCATAAAGGACTCTTATTAGGGTTGTTTCCATCTGTGAATAAAATGTCTTGGTTAAGTCAGAGCTTTGACACACTTATTAGTTGGCTTGCATCCACAGCTTCAAATATCAGTCTGAATAAAGCTAATGTCCAATCATATTCATCCAAATGTACAGGGCAGCATATAGTACACTCCCACTGACCAAATTAACACCCTGTGCTAAACTACAGTTAAAAAAGGGAAGTTGTTACTGGGATGGCACGCATTAATGGTATCTTCACAATGAAGTTTAACACTAGAACCTTCAAAGGGTAAATTTCACCTGCAGCTTTTTCTTGATTGTCTGTAAGTTTGTTTCAATAAAATATTCAAGTCTCCCAGTCTGTGACTTTTCCTGAAAATATGTTATGTAACAACCTCTGCTATTAAAAATTATCAATATGAGGTCAGATTTTTAAAAAATAGCCATTTATACCTATCAACGCCAGCAGATAACATTTACCGCTATAGAATATGTAGTTATTTCGTGCTATTTATTTTTCGTGTAAAGATAAACATGACGTGTTGCTATATATATAGTGTACTGCTGTTTATTATAGAGCTGGTCATATTGTGTAGAGAGACTTTTAAAATGGACAAAAGAAAGAGACTCTTGAACGTACAGGAGGCATTAGCGCTGCTAAACCGTCTGAGTGAAGAGGAGTCTGATGGTGGGGAGGCGTCAGGACTGAGTGATGTGTCTTGGGTTTGTTCTGCCGCTGACAGGTCATCAGACAGCGATCCAGCGCCTCTGCGGGAAGTGATGCCGTCCCATCATTTTATTAAAGACTAGAACCCTGTGTTCTAGTATGACAAATAAAAGAGCATTGTACCTTGAAAATCCATGCATTCTAGTAGCGGGTACATTTGACCTATTGGCGGTTTTAGGTATACAGCGACCCCTGGCGGTTCTAGTGTTAAGGGGAGGGCCTCTGCTTAACTGCATTCAGATGATACACAGTTAAAAAGCGTCACTGAACGCTCTGTTCAAAGTTCAAATTATTTCAACGTTGACCTCGATGCCGCTGCCCCTTCGATGCGCAACCATTCAGATGACAGCTGTATCTATCGGAGCAAGCTAGCAAGGAAGGTAACCATAGAAACAAAACTTAACTTCTCATCAAGTTAACAGCGTTTATTCATATGATGATATGATAATCATACAAAGGAACTCGGCCAAGGTTCTTTCCTATTTCACTGTTCAACAGACCACAGTATTCCTCTGTCTCACAGATCCACAGAAATAGGCCCTGTTCTTTAGTTCACAATCCTCTTTTCTACCCTCCCGCTTGGAGGTGTAGTTTTCTCCCATTAGTCGGCAGGGGGTCCATTGGTCGGCCCCTTGTCGGCGTATTTAGGTGTTTCCACGCCTCTTAATGCATTGCTGGTCCAATCAGAACTTTAGTCGCCCTCAGAGAGAGAGGCGTAACCAAAAAATATATTGTGCAACACTTCTTTAGCTAGGCAAATTACATAGTTAAGCACATAGTAACATTTGATATATTGATTATTCTCACACTACGCCCATCGTCGCAGTGAGCAAAGAGCACACACTTCACATAGATGCAACTTAACAATGGACCGAACTTCAGTTGAGCTTATCTTTGCAATGTAGTCAGAAACCTTTGTTGCAACAGGACAGGCCTCTGTTAGACTGGCCTTACCAGCAAAAGCAGTTATTTAAACCTGGTTGCACTTGCAAATAATATATTGTTTGTGTCAAAAGCAGAAGAAACTTCATTTTCTACAAAAGTTGCAAAGTGGTGGAACAAAGATGTCTTACTTGTAAGTCATAGCTGTATATTTGTCTTTGATGTCTCAATTAGTCTGTATTTGTACCTCATTCAAAGCATTCTGTGTAAATATATTACAACCTACAACTGGAGTCAAAGTCTTTGCATTGGACATGCACAAAACAATTGACAGGTTTTAGAAAAGTCCTTTGAACTTTTCTTATCTTTTGCAGCAAGACATATTTCCCTTTTCCAATAAACTGCTAGACACCGTACAAGCAAAAAAAACCCCACCATGACCCTTTATAAAATGACTTGCTGACATTTGTACATGCAGAATAAATGCTTTAAAACAGGAGTAACGTTTATTAGCCAACAGACAACATTGATTTTTTTGTTGTTGCAATAATACATGCCTTTTGACTCTGTTATGTTTAAATAAGCAACATTAACACTAAACATGCCATCACAACTATCACATCCCCATGGTGACAACCCAAACATAACATTTGCTCATATGTAGAACTTTGACAGCCAAGTCAGCTCCATCCACACTTTATTTAACATATGGTGAAACCACTGTGCGATGGTGGGCGCGTTTAATATTTCATGAGTTTACTTGAGTTTAGACCTTGGAGAGTTACATATCCATGCATGAGAGCACTGCAACAGATGGGCAAGTCATCCACTTGCTGCAAACAGGGTTATTTATAATGTGTGTTTTGAAATGTGTGTGTACGATGTGTTTTGTGTGAGCGCAAATTCACGCTAAAAAAGTCCCACCCCTGAGAAAGTGAAGAAATATGGTGTGAAGCAGCAAAAAATATTGCACCCTCACAAAGATGTGTCATGCCGTAGATGAAAGACACCCTTTCTGAAGGGAGATATGAAGTATTGTCACCAAAATAAACTGAGAGGGGGGGGGGAGCAGCTTTCACATGACCTGAGCGGGAGCCAAGCAGATTCACCGCCATCTGCTTATTGCTTTGACAAAGATAGGAGTGGAGTTTTTAATATAGGAAAGAGGCCAGCCAGTGCAGTGACATCCAAATGAGAAGCAGTGTGAACGTGTCTGTTCATATTACAGAGAGAGGAGAACAGTTTGTGTTTGGGAGTGCATGTGTAGAGGCCTTTGTGTGTGTGCGCATAAAGGAGGGTGAGCGGTAGAGTGGGATGAGGTGTGTGTGGAAACATGTCGAAAACGGAGGAGATGAAAGGGAGAGGGAAGCCATCTTCCAGAGTAGAAACGATAAACACCTTCACCGTGAAGCCTCCCTTAGTATCCACAGCTTCACATCTCATACGAGTGCGCTTAAGTAAAACAAACAAACCACTTTTCATGACTGAGGTATTTCAAAGAGTCCAGCAAAAAGGTTCTTTTTTTTTCTTCAGTTTGGTTCTATGGATGGTAACTTCAGTCAGTTTTACTTTGTGTCAGAGGAATTATATGTGTCACTTATGCATTTAAGTATCCTAAAATGACTAAACCTATGTCATGTAATTGTTATAATCTGAATTCTGTATGTACATTATCACAAATGTTTCTGACATGTGAAGGGTTATATCCAATGGATGTAGAAAGAGAACTGGATACAGCGTTGGAGGAGGGCCCCGTTTATTTCTATGCAAGTTGCTCAGTTCCACATGAAGCTAAATTGGCCCGTCTTAAGCCCTGCCTCCAAGACATAGCTTTTGGCCTTATCACATTTTACACCTTTTAGGCCCTTATGATTTAAATAGGGGCAATTAAAATGATTGAACTTGGTAAGTGATTTGTAATGTAAGTCAATGGGAAAAAGTATTTTTACGCACAATAACATCACGACTGACACGGAAGTTGAAGCCAATTTGCTTCAATGTCCAGGCTTAGAGTAACCCCTTCACCCACTCAAGAGCTCTAGAAAGCATGGCCGTTTATCACTTAAACATCTGCACTGTGTCTGTAAGGGAATCCCTGATTTTTTGCAAAACTGCTTAATTCAGCATTAGCATGTTAGCAATGTCATTATGTTAGCATTTTGGAGGACCCTATTTCAACTCCCAACATCGTGATAAGCATAGAGCAAATAGGCTATGATGTGTTTCTGTATGTAGGGCGGATGTGTTGGCAAACATTTGCCTATGTAGATATCAGGCATTGCTTGTAGCATTCATATTTACTCGTGTTTTTATCAACTCAAAGAATGTAAGTCCAATATTCAGTTTTCTTGTTGCTCTGTGTTGGTCTCAACCAACTTCTGTGTCTCTCTCTTTAGCGATGCTCCGCTTTGTTCAACACCTGCTTGCTAATCTGAACTATATACTGTTTGGTACTTGGCAGGTTTTTACGAAGGGGCTTATATATTTTATGTATTTTTTTTTCCTGCTGCTGCTGAAAATACGTTTTTTTGTTGTAAATGCAAAACAACACAACTAAAAGATGCCTTAAAGCCTTCTGGTGCTGCCCAGTTGTTTTCTGCTTGTACTTCACTGACTTTCACATTACATTTAGACGATTCATCCAAAGTTATCTTGAAAAAGAAAATGGATTACTGCAGCTTTCATTTGTGTTACTTAATTAATGCAGTGAGAGGAAAGATTTAAGGAACCAGCCGGACTCAGCTTGACTCTGCAGGATGTAGTGTGAGCATATGGTCTGGAATACTATAGAACATAAACAGCCTGATAAGCACACCAGCCATCTTTATTATGCCAGGCAGTTGGAAGATTAATAAGGTGATGTGTTTCGACTGTAATTGACCCAGTTAATGAGACCCTTGTTTTGTGGTTTCCTCCCCCGTAACCAACTGTGAGGGTGCTCAAAACAAGTGCCAAAAACTCTCATCTCTGCCAAATGAAATTGGCTTATTAATTCCAATTATACTGATCATTGAACACTCAAATGAAAAATGAAGACGTTTCAACTTGACTAATTGGCCCCGAGAGTGAGCGTATGTTTGAGTGGGTGTGTGTATGTTGTATGTGTGAATGAGAGGGAGGCATGAAGAAGGGGGGGGGGCAGAGAATGAGTTCCTTGTTCTTAGAGTACAGTGTAGTGTGATGGTGGGGGGAGGGGTTCTTGAGTTGGAGCAAAAATACAATGAGTTGATTTTTAGTCTCTTTAATTTCTTTTCTGGCGCCAACATTTCAAAAGCGATATAATCAACAGTAAATTGCTGTCCTCATAATCACTTCTTCTAAACTGCATTATTTAGTTTTTTTATTATCATTATGTTTTTTTATTAGGGCTGTCAATCGATACAAATATTTAATCACGATTAATCGCATGATTGTCACAAGTTAACTAGTTTTTTGTCTTTTCTAAATGTACCTCTATTTTACGTGTTTTTGTGAGCATAAATCACAATTTTAAATCTTCAGTCCAACATTTTGACCAAAAGCGTTGTTTAATTGTGAGTGAAAGTGATTCGATGTGCGTGGCAGTGAAACCCCTCAGCAGAGAGACAGGCACCCCAGAGAGGAACTCCACAGAGAAGCTATTCACAGACACAGAGTGAGGAAAGTGTCAGCTGTTTATTTATTTTTCGGATTGAACACTGCAGAAACTGCTCGGAAATGACACACATCCACACATGCACCTAAGTAAATACACACACAGTGTACACACACAATGCCATTAGGCCTCGCTGCACTATGCAGTGTTTGAAAGCCGGTGGCCGGATAAAGAAGCATCTGTTTAAAGTTAGAGGACGCTAAAATAGACAGAGGTGAATGATGTCAGTGACCGGCCTGCTTGTTCTTATTCACCAACTGGGATCATTTCACACTAAAAGGCGCTAAAAGGAGTTTGAGCTCTGAAAAGGCCAATTACCATGTCATGTGTGGAGTTTTTTTTGGGTGTCTTTTTTGCCATTTGACCATTTGTTTCTAGTATCTTAAAAATACAGGAAGAGGAAAAAGGTTTCTTGTTATATAAATATAAACTGTATTGTGCTATTCATCTGGACCATAGAGCTCCATTGTTGTCCAAAGACTATTACAAATGCATTAATGACACACTCTACTCATTACCATCAACACTCTCCTGCACACACACACAATGTGTAATAAGCAGGTCAGCTGATAGATAGTCCAAGTCCACTAACTAACTTTTCCTCAAGTCTAACACTTCTATGGATGACACACTCTAACACTACAGAAACCAACTTCTGACAACATTGCTTACCTATCCAGATGGAGGATATATCCTTAATCTTTCCCACATTTGACCCATCCTAGTGTTAGGAGCAGTGGGCTGCCATATGTACGGCGCCCGGAGTGCAGTGTAGGGAACAGCTCGCAGGGACACCTCTGTAGCACTTGGTCTTTATGGGGACTTGAACCGGTGACCTTCCGGTTCCCAAGCCAAGTCCTTATGGAGTTCGCCATAACCGCCCCTATACACACAGGGTAACTGTAACTGGCTGTCAACCCTAAGAGCTATCACTCATGTTACAGATTGGGGAAGTCAAATGCTATTTTCATTACATATGAGACCCTAGCTACAGTGAAATGTTAATGTTGTGCTCTTCTTTTATTCAAATTCACTAAAGGAAATTCCAACAAAAACTAAAATCACAACATATGGATTGAAACTCTTGGATGAGGTTAAAAAGGTTGTTAAACAAAACAACATTCTGCCATGTTTTCATCACATTAGAGATTTAGTTTCACCAGCTCTTTATGTATGAAATTATTCCCGAAAATCACAGGAGAGTGGATGAAAAGGCACGCAAACATATTGTTTTACCAATTTTATGACATTTTACGAGACACTTTCCTGCAATGATAGCACTTTACTGAAAGTGACATTTAGCATCTTTTCATAAACTGCTGGGAATATGATTGGTATTTAATGCTCTCCTACTACACTATGGCCCATTTATGCTAATTAAATGATTAAGACGTGTTTTGTTGTAAGAATGCATAATTACCTCACAGAGTTCATTCTGATGTTGCCATTTGCTTCCAACGATATCTTCAGTTCATCTCTAAATGTTGAGATGTTATTACAGTCATTTATTTCCATTGTGTACTTGTTTGTGTGTCTTTGCACTCAGACATCTGTTGCATCTCGTTTGCACCCCTCCTACAACAGTCAATCTAGAAAATAATTGGCAAGTTTGATAGACGGAGAGGATTATAAGCATTACTGCAACAATGATGAGGATCTTCCACCACTACCATTAATATGATGATTCTGTTGTTCTTGCACCCCGAGACGTATAATCTAAAAGCCTTAGACAGTATGTGGGTGTGTAGAATATGATTATAGGCTTTCATTATACACATACATACAAGAGAGAGCGCAGGATTAAAAAAAAAAGGAGGAGGAGGGTTGCATCTGTCCGATAAATGGAGGAAAGAGCGTTATAAGAACAGAAAAAAAAAAATAACAAAAGGAGTGCTAATACAGAAAACTGAGACATCGGGAAATGAAAGACGGAGGTATAAGAAAAAAGCACATATTGATAAAAGGAAAGAGAATAGAGGAGGAGAGGCGTTAAATCCACCTGTCACATGCAGAGATGTCAATCAAAGTGGCTTCTCTACAGCTTTGGGTGGATCCATTTAGCCTGGTAATAGCTGCTCTTATCAACCACTGACTCACTGTAACAGCACAATGTCATTTTCCTAATGTTCAAAGTACTGCCTGCAGTGGAAAACACCTACTGCCTTCACTTTGTGGTAAAAGGACCTTTATTATTGAATGAAATCAGGTTGTTGACATTTTTACAAAATCCAACACTGATCAACAAAATATAAGTTTGATATTGTGTGAAACTTAGAGCTGGAACAGAACGTGTATTCACTGTCCTGCACTATTAAAGAGGCCCTATCATGCTTTGGGGGGTTTTCCCTTCCCTTTAGTGTGTTCAATGGGTTTTGGTGCATGTAAATGGTCGGCGAAGGCTAAAAAATAGTTTTTCTCCCACACAACCTGAAACTCCTCCATTGGACTCCTTTGTTTACTTCTGTAACAAAGTGACACGACTATGTAACACTTGTGCTTCTATTGGCTAGCGCTCCAACACATTGTACGTGACAGGCTAAGGGGTGGAATATTTCTGAGACATCTCTGAGCGGTTGACAATGGAGTCGGCCAGCTAACCAATCAGAGCAGACTGTGCTCTCGTTTCAGACTGTTAGTATGAGAAAAAAATAAAGACCTTTTTGAAAAATAAAGAGCTTTTTGAACATTAAAGCATGGAAACATGTCACAGTAGACGAACAAAATACTAATATGAACCTGAAAATGAGCATAATATGTATTTTACTTTAAGCCAGAAAATCCACATCAATCTCACGTCTGCAAGGCTACAGTGTGTAGACAGCTAGCTTAGCTTAGCATACAGACTAGAAACAGGAGTACAACTTCCCTTTCTCCATATAATGTTTAAGCAATCCGTCTGTCAGCAGTAATAATGAAACACTGCATTCACTAACAGAGCTAACTGGACGGTAGCCTGCAGGTGAAGGCATGGCCTTACCTCAGTGTGTAAATGTTTGATCCTGTCTCTCCTAAGACACACCTGTATGTGAAGCAGGAGCCCACCAGAGGCTCAGTGAGTGAACTACGAGTGTTCAACACATCAAGAGTCTGTTCACAGGAGCCAACAAAAGCAAATATTATCAGGATGACTTCATAAACACCATGTTGAACTGCAAAGCTTTTTTAACCACACATCATTCAATGAGACATGACTGAACCTGTCGTCAAGGCTCACCCTAACCATAATTATCAAGCTGCACATAGAAGCTGCTTTGATTAAATTATAGTTTATAAAGTGCTTTACTATTAACAAACAAATTAAATATAATTAATAATAATGTTTCCCAATTGTTGGTAATGATACAATTTATGTTATGGTATCATTAGTTTGTGTAGTATAAAATAAATACTTTCTGAACTATTTATTTGATCAAAAGACCATAATACAGACTGATTACATTAGTACCCTTTTAGGAAATTGAAGCTTTACGGTTGTGGCATTAGAACATTTCCTAAATATCATAACTTTTTTTTTAACTGATAAAAAGCATGCATAAATAACAAAGATAGAATGAACAGAAATATTTAACCATTGCAAAAAGTATTAATAGTCCTAATGATGTTAATAGATGCTTTGCAAAATAATCCTTAACTAATAAACAAGATATTATAACCATCAGTTGCTACTTTATTAAAGGTATTCAAATGTTATTGAATAAATAAATAATATCAGAAATAATATGTATTTTAAGTAATTCATTGGGGTTTAATTGTTTTCTTAAAAAGTAAATTACAGTAATACTAAACAAAGTTGAGTTAACTCATAAACTATATTTATTTATTTGATATTTGATATAAACTTGCATTTTTTATGCCTTCAAAGCATCACATTGAATATATGAATATATTGGCAAATAATGAATTATGAACTATATTTCCACATCCTCATACTGTATTATTCATCCCTCTTCCTTTCTCCACAGACTTAAGGCTGATATACACCATGCATTTTGACTGAAAAATAATTTACAATATTTGAATTTGGTTTCAAATGATGGAAGCCAATGAAGTGCAATGTGTTACAAAGTGATGTCACTATGTTTCAGAAGTAAACAAAGGAGTCCATTGGAGGCATTCCAGGCAGGGTGGGGAGAGAAACTCCCTTTGGAGGAAACACAGGGATTTTAGCCTTTGCAGACCATTTACATGCAGAAAGACCAATAGTCTACACTACAGGAGAGGGAAAACCCCAAAAAGCATAGTAGGGCCTCTTTCACACAAAGGCTTTAATCTAACAACTACAGATTCTTAGCCACATTGTTATGTAAAGGTTAGAAAGTAATCCAGATGCCACACCAGGCTCTTGTCTGTAGATCCTGCACGTGATGCCTGCTCTTCCTCTTCAGTGTAAGATTCAGAGTCAGAAGTGATGTGCTGTCAGCCGGCTTTCAGCCCACTGTGTGCTGACTCACCGGCCCACTGCCTCGTATAAATATAATGATGTGATGTAAATGAAAGGTCTAGTTGGTAAATTCAATGAACATTTTGACATTTCTATCTTGTGATCATATGCAATGATATGACTTAATTGAAGAAACATAGCTGACTAGAGGCGTGTCAATCATCATCAATCAATCAATCTATCAGACTTCCTTTCCCCCTGTATACACAACTTGCAAAACATCCATCTATCCATCAGGTAGAACAAATAGGTTTTCCTTTGCATTTGTTTTCTTTTTTCCCTACTAATTTTCATTTTACTCATAAAACTATATTGTATGCTGAAGTGTGCCCTTAATAACAAAGTTTTAGACTTTCACATTAGCATCTAATTGCACCAGCAGAAAGGATTCACAGATGAGCATTTTAGCACCATTAACGCTAAGTTATTTTCATTTTTGTGCATTAGTTATGTTCCGAAAGTTTCCAGACTCGACATAAAGACTTCTTCAACAAACACAGAGTGGGACTCTTCTGGGGATTGTAAAAAGCTCTATGAGATTGTTTACCAAATATTGACACTTGGAGGATAAATTATTCAATGCTAATTGACTTGTCCTTGAATAATTGATGCTAAGAGGGAGGAGAGAGTTTGTTCTGGAGGAGGAGGGTAGAGTTTGCACAGCTTGACCATGTGAACCAGACTCTGCAAACTAAACTCACAGGCAGCAGAATTTAATATGAGCAGACAGGTGAGTTTGCATGGAGAAGACCCCCTGCAGCGCAGCCGTCTGCCTGTCTGTCTGCACACCCAATGAAACAGCTCGGAGTACTGTTGATAACTGCTGCCTGAGATTGCTTTGGTAGTTGCAGCCAATATAAGCATTTGAGTTTATTCAGCAGTTTGAATGTGCAAACAAGATTTAAACTTCTCTGTAAGGACCTAATGACCTAGAGCCTCTCTATGTTTTTATAAAGCTCAGCTCAATTGCCTCTATTCCTTGTGCAAAATCAAAGATAAATGAAGCTAATGTGCTGCGTTGTATCTTGAGCTTCTCCAAAATGCAGTGAAGTACATGCAATGCCCTTTCATCTCCCCCTAACTACATACTTGTACTTTTATTCTGGGGTTGTTTTCCTGGTTTGGACAGAGCCCTTTAGCTTCAATTCAAGGAAAGTGTCTTTGCTACCGTCTACAGAGATGTTTTAGGTGAGGCCTGCCAAAAAGAGGGTACATATACAGTATAAATTAACAATAGTAGCAGGAGGATTTGATCGTTTGGTGGTTTATGGTTTATACTTCCACATGCTAGCACTGAAACCAAGTAGAAGAAAAAGAAATAGACAGAGGAACCTCACTTACTAGTAGCTAGTAGCCAATGTTAAGGATGTAGATTAATAACCTTTCAAATGTTGACTGTTAATGTGTTAAAATAAATGTAAAAGCTCAGGAGTGGCTTGTCCCTAAATGTAAAATAGCTGGTCCGCCTTAAAGGTCAGCACAACATTGTTTGAACTGTTGTTTTGGTTGCTAATGACGGGGCTAACCGTTAATTAGCAGGTGGCAATAAAACAGTAAATAGCCCAAGAGTCCCAAGGAGTAATAACATGTATTCAGCGACAAATCAACTGCACTGCTACATTCTCAGTGATACCTTTACTGCTGACTGCATAATGACCCCCACACACAGGGGCCGCAGGGCTAACCCTCTGACAGCAACAATAAGCCAGGCAGACACACAGCCTACGACCTGCTAAACTAATTGATGTGATGGAGACTTACAGGGAAAGCAGCTGCAGGTGTCCATGACAATGCTGACTGCTTACTCTCCCGAAACGTGGACGCACTCAGTTTCCCGTTTCGTACACACACACCGCAGCTGATGATTGAGGGATGGACTGTTTGTGCATCAGTAAAAGTTGCAACTAAGAGTTTGACATATTCACAAATGTGCTTATAGCAACTTTTAGTAAGAAACTGAGAGCGGCTGTTGCTATGAATGACATCATTTTTTTGATTAAACAAACTGGTTGATGATATTTCAATATGGTGTTCTTTCTGCTGCTGCTGTTATTGCAGGTTTAAGTTTTAGCGAATAAGTACAGTGGCTGACCCTTGCAAACCTGCTACAATGGCCCAAAACATTTCCATTAGGAGAAATGCTCTGTACTTTCAGAACGAGTGTAAATATAAAAACAGAATGTGCCAAATCACATGCAAATTAGCAGTGTAAGGTTTACCAGAAGTGCATAAAAACAATTTTGCAAATTGAAATCGTCGTACAAAGTTCATTCACCAACATGATGAGACAGGTTCAGCTTTTCCAAAGCGCTGAAAGAAGCTCAACACACTACGGAAACCAGGGGACACTTACCGTATAAGTGATGCACACAGCTGGGACTGCAGTGCTTGTTGAGGTTTGGGGATTGTGAAATTGGACAACTGTCACTCTCGTAGTGTTGTTGTTTCATGATTGTGTTGTATGTAAAAGCTTTTCGTCAGTATATTTGAAATGACTAGCTAGTTAGCTACAGCAGATCTGAAATAATATCGGAAATAGTGATGCAATCACCTTGTTAAAAAAAAGCTAAATTAAACATTTTAGCTACATTTTTCCAGTGACAGCTGGCCTTATAAAATGCTGCACTTCTCTCCTCAAGTTGTTGAATGTTTTCTATATACTGGTCATGTCTTGAGCCTTTGTAACACGTTTTGCCACTTTCAGCAACCATAACTAAGAGATTCACTAGCAACTTTACGATGATAAGGTCTGAAGCTGGTTCATAATCACACACTGACAAGACAGTCACAATTGAATGTGTTATTTTCTTACAGTCAACGGCAACGAGGTTAACCGGCAGAGCATAATGCTATCAGAAACGTTGTGTCGAGTCATGTAACCAATAAAACATGTTCCTGCGAAATTTCGAGACGAGAAAATATCCTTTCAATCTCTGTTTTTGTCAGGTCATGCATCACTCCCACCACGCTGCCTCCTCTCTGCACCTCACCCACCCCCAGGCTGGCCCGGCACAGTGATGCCATTCAAGGCGGGGAAAGAGGAGAGGGTCTGCTCTATCGACCATACGAGGAGAAGTGCGATACCTTAGCTCCCCCTCTGCCGCTGTCTGAGTCGCCAGCCACAATGAGGTTCCCACACACGAGGCATCGGGTTTGAGTCTCAGCCTCGCCTCCTCGCCTTTCACCATTCATACTCAACTCTGATAAGGAGAGAGAAAGAGACGAAGAGAGGTGGGGGAGGGAGAGAGGGAAAACGAAGTGAGAACCATTAGGGTGAAAGGGAAGCGAAATGAGTGAAAAGGAAAAGAGACGGGCACTTGGGAGAGACGGAGAGAAGGGGAGCGATGGAAAAAGAATGCGGGGAAGAGAAAAATGAGAGATTAGAGTGAAGGGGAGGGGAGGATGAGAGGAGTCGGTGTAAAGATGAAGAAAAGAGGGAGAAAGGATGAAAGGGAGAGGCAGCACACACACACACACACACACACACACACACACACACACACACACACACACACACACACACACACACACTAACACACACACTATCCTGTGGAGGTTTTTGACCACTTCTTCGATCTGGAGGGATGTTTTGATGACATTTTGCTCGACTAGCACATGCCCAAGGACACCACATGGCCCCTGGGTGCTGAAATATTAAAATATCTGTTTATGTTCATTAGGAACTGAACTGGTGAAAAAATATTGATATAGTGATAGTTGTTTTTCTGCAGTTAAATAAAGCATTTCAAGGTTAGTAGGAAGCTTTTACATTTGGAGGCCGGTGCCAAATGTTGATGAGAACATAATTAATACATTTTTCAAAAAGGCTGGTGCTGAAATTGATTTGACCTACAGTTTACAGTAAAGTGTATTGAATAATGGTACCATGAGGGGAGCTTATACCATACTTTAGTTAAAGATTTGTCTAGTCGTTATTTGATGCAAGAGCGTGCTGATAAACAAGGACGCACAGGTGCTACAAGGAATGTATATTTTAAAGATTTATTTTCTGAGAATAGCTGTGAAAGTTCACATTTGTCAATGTCTTTTTTTCCGCTAGCAGAATGTTAGCTAGTAGCAATCAGTTAGCATATCATGCTGCTATGTATGTACCACTTCCGGTTCCCTCATCACAGAGTCATTGCGATTTCTTCATAGGATTCTGGAAAATTGCTCGAAATAAGGTCTGTGGTTGACACAAATTTAATAGAAGGATCCCTTTTTGTTCTGCGACATTAAATACATCAGCAGTGTATTAAATAACCAGCAGTGTATTTAATACACTGCTGATGTATTTAAGCAAAACTGGTGATTTCTAAAGAGTTTACGTGTCTTAAAAACGATGGTTGTAAACTAGTGGCTCAATAGGACTACAGAAGTTAGAATAGAATAGGTTATAATTTGCTATGCTAGTGCAGTGTGTATTTAAAAAAGGGATCTGTGTGTTAAATTGGAAGTGTATGTTTGCAGTGTGTATTGTTAGTGTTTGTTTTAGGTCAAGAAGCTATGTTTTGGATGTTGTTGTTGTTGTCAGTGTTGGGTGTAACGCGTTACAAAAGTAACTGAGTTACAGTAATATATTACTTTTTGCTGTAACGCAGTAATATAACGTATTACTTCTGAAATGTGGGTAATATAATACCCATTACAATTCTCAGTAACGCAGTTACAGCACATTTTAACCCAAAATGGTGTGGTGTTTTGTTTCTAAGAATTCACAAACATCGCGAGACATTCCGACACTAGAGAAATAATTGTGCCGGTAGAATAGTAACTCAGTAAGCCTGTTTACTATTGGTTAAGAGGGCTGCAGAAACAGATTCACAATGCAGAGCTACAGGCTCACAATGCAGAGCTGCAGGCTCACAATGCAGAGTTACAGGCTCACAATGCAGAGCTGCAGGCTCGGAGAAAAGAAAAGAGAAAGACAGGAGTGTGTGCAGGCCGAAGCACCAAAGGGTCACTTTTTCTGGGTCTGCCTCTTGAACCCCGAGAAGTTCACAGACTCGTGGCAGAGTGTTGAAGATCTGCAGCCTCTGTCCTCTGTGGAATCGCCGGCTTTTAGAAAGCTTGTCAGCCAAATACCCGTTAACACACCAAGGACAAGGTGAGCTAACGTTGCCATAGAGACTCGTTCATACACAGCAGGTTACAGGGCCGTGCAGAGGCTCCACTAACATGTTATTAATAACACACAGAGACGTCATGTTACCGGTATCACATATTATTCAGCCCACTTAAACGGAGCATTTAATTTCAGCATACTGCCATAGATAGCTTTAATTAATGAGCTGCAATAAACTACATTTGAGCATTTAAAGCCATACTTTAGCAGTTATTTTGGTGAAAGTAACTCAAAGTAACGCAAAAGTAGTGTAGCGAATTACAGTTCAGAGACAGTAAAAATGTAATGTAACTTATTACTTTAAAAAGACAGTAATAAGTCATATGTACTGTATTACATTTTGGAAGTAACTTGCCAATCACTGGTTGTTGGTATATAATACATTGGATTTTGAAGCAAGTAACACCATCTCTGTTTCTTGTCTGATATGTTGCCCATGTTAGGGGCATAACATTTCCACATTCAACCAAACAGTTTGACATTTGAACCATAGTAAAATGTATATTGAAATAGCATTTATATTGAAATAAGACTGAGTCTAATTGGATCCAACCGGAGCTGTGATTGGATCATTATCAGCAGTGTTCTGTATAGCTTATGATGAATATTAAAACTAGTCTGTCATCTGAAACCAAAAAGTTAGTTATGGGAATGCTTTCCCATGTTCTTTTCCATTTGTTTGTATTGTTTTTCCTACCGCAGTATCTACTGAGGCAAAAACACAAGTTTGACTGAATGTGAATTGCTTTTAATAGACTGTTGACCCCCCACCTCTTGCCCAATGGGAGCTTGGGTAGTTTCCAGTCTTCTGAAACCATGTACAGGGTGAACAAATATTGATTATTGGATAAATATGTATTTTCAGAAACTGCACATGTTTGTACACCTTGTAACAGTAGGGGATAAGTGCAGAGTCATGTTCACCCAAACATTACAGGGACACACTACACACACAGCTGTAATGGCAGCATGTGCCGCACTTCTATACCCAGACAAAGCTAAATGTCCGACCGACCCACAAACAAACACACACCCACAGTCGCACTAACAAGATAACACACTTGATGTCCTCCCCCACTCACACTCACCACAGAGTAGCAGTCCTGTTCCTGAAGTGGATTAGTCTCCACAATGGCGTTCTTTATTCCCAGTGGAATGTGACTTTTTTTGGGCGCGAGGGTCTAGCCCCCCCCCCCCCCCCTCACACCCTGCCCCTTGGTGAAAAAAAACCTTGAACTATTTTCACTTTCTAAAAACAAAATCATCAATCAAGGCAGGTGGTGGCTGTCAGGGGGCCAGGAATGCCCCCACTTAGCCGTCACATGGCGTCGATTATTGTGTTCATCACGGGGCAGATGCGGGCTATGACAGAATACTGTGTCTATTGTCTCTGCAGGAGGAAACACGCTGCTATTGATTAAGCCATCCACAAACAAGGACTGCAGACTGGCTGCTTAACCAGCTTATTGGCATTCAAATTATAGGTTAATTAGATAGATAGATAGATAGATAGATAGATAGATAGATAGATAGATAGATAGATAGATAGATAGATAGATAGATAGATAGATAGATAGATGGATGGATGGATGGATGGATGGATGGATGGATGATGGATGGATGGATGGATGGATGGATGATGGATGGATGGATGGATGGATGGATGGATGGATGGATGATGGAGGATGGATGAGATAGATAGATAGATAGATAGATAGATAGATAGATAGATAGATAGATAGATAGATAGATAGATAGATAGATAGATAGATAGATAGATAGATAGATAGATAGATACAGCAGCATTTTAACAGTCAATCTACAGGAATTATGACATTTCTTAAAAAGGAAAAGAATATAAAATAAACATTACGATTTAAAAACAATATACAGTACATATCAGGGAAAAAAAAACACGTATTCAGAGGAGTATCTAAACAATATAAAATATAAAGAATATATTAGAACACGCTCTAATATACCAATCTACTAAACACATAAACATAGTGTACTTTATACATAAAAAAATGGTGTACAGTCGCTTGACGTTCCGAGTAAAATATATCCCTTCAAGGAATTCTTGGTAAGCAATTATTTGGATGTTAATATGATGAGCAAAGTGGCGTTGTGGTCAGGCAATTGGAAATATACATGTGCAATTGATCGAAGCATTCGAATTTGCGGCGAAATGATGAATAAATGTCCATTAAAGAACCGCACCTGGAGGGGGTGAGATGAAGCGGGGAATATTGTTTCTAATGAGCCGGCCGCAGCTATGGCCAAATTGCTCCTGTCATGAAAAGTACATTTTTCATGCTGCTCCTGCACTAATGGCCTGACTAACTGAAATATAAGGAAAAGGGAAGTGCTTTCCAATTTGCTTGTCACACAGTTTGCTACGAATAACCTACAGACATCACAAGGAGAAAAACCCCTTTTTTTTTCATTGCATGAGAGTGACACCGCCGCTCCATTTACTAATGAAGCTGTTTTAAGATGCTATGGTGACACAAGGAGCAGAACACCTGTTGACAACTATGAAAAAGTGCCGGGTGCATCATGGTTCAGTGCAACACTCGCATAACACGCCTTAATAACAGGATTGGAGGCATGTAAGCAGCCTAGTTATGTAAGTAGCAAGTAAAAGGAGTGAATCTTGTTAAAGCATTTTTTAGCCTCTGCATGCCCTACTGTGAGCAGGCTCTACCCACAATCCATCACTCTCACTTATTTGGCTTTTTGCTCATGAGTCACAAAGGGAGGATATACATATCACCAAGTAAATGTGCTTCTTTGGCTGGAGATTATTCGATGTGAGTGCTAGCAAACTGGATCATACATCACAGTGTGTTAATATTAAAGAAGAGGGACCACTGCACACAATCCAGGAGAGTGACTTAAAGATACACTGCCCGGCCAAAAAAAAGGTTGCACACTCTAATATTCGTTGGACCGCCTAGAGCTTTGATTATGGCACGCGCTCGCTGTGGCATTGTTTCCACAAGCTTCTGCAACTACACAACATTTATTTCTGTCTTGCATTAAAAACAAATTGATCTTGTATTGATTACGGGAGATTCGGACCACTGTGCAAAGTCTTCTCCAGCACATCCCAAAGATTCTCAATGGGGTTCAGGTCTGGACTCTGTGGGGGCCAATCCATGTGTGAAATGATGTCTCATGCTCCCTGAACCACTCCTTCACAATTTTTAGCCCGATGGATCCTGGCATTGTCATCTTGGAACATGCCCGTGAGAAAAACTCCATTGATGGAATAACCTGGTCATTCAGTATTCAGGTAGTCAGCTGACCTCATTCTTTGGGCACATAACGTTGCTGAACCTAGACCAGACCAACTGCAGCAACCCCAGATCATAGCACTGCTCCCACAGGCTTGTGAGCTTTTTTTTTGTAAAGAATACAATGCATGTACAATATTGAATGCTAAAGCAACTCTATTCTACTGTAACTGTGTATTGCTCATCAACATTAATTATATGTTTCTGAAATAACTTTCAAAAGAAGAAAACTAATTAAAAGTGCTTTACATGATGGGAAGACCTCAAAGAGTTTCAGATGTTGAAGCCAAAACAACTCAACGGACCATAATTAGTAATTACAAAAAAGTATAATAAAAAAGGGGAAAAAAAGACTAAATATGATTTATTTAGTAGGAAGCACAGTTAAAAATGAAGTTATGTATATAAAGAGAAACATAAATTCAAGAATCACGAGGTCTGTGCTGCAGCACCTCTTTTCACCCTCCGTCTGATACCAGAGCCCAGTCTGCTCTGATTGGTCAGCTGCCCATCTCTGTTGTGAATAGTCAACTGCATAGCGATGTCCCACTCCTTAAGCTTGAATTATACTTGTTTTAACAGCCCTTACGCTTACGTCTTGCGTTTATGAAAATGACTCGAGGCGTTTATACTTCATTTTGCTTTGTCGGCGGTTGCGTGTGCTGCGTGGCGATTCCCCGCCCCGTTGTTGCTTCTTCTTCGTCGCTTTCTACCTTGACGTTCGAAAACAGCGGGGTTTTATTAGGGGATGAAACCGGAAGATGTGAACACGCCGCCGGACGTGATGTAGGGGGGCTGTAATGTGTTGTGGATTGCTAGAGGAACGAGTGTAACAGAAAAAGACAAAGGTGTCTAATTGAGGCGATTCAGGCGGGGGGGGGAGAGAAACTCGCTCTGGAGGTAACAAAGGGATTTTAGCCTTTGCAGACCATTTACATGCACAAAAACCTATAGAACACACTACAGGGAAGGGAAAATCATAATAAGGCTTCTTTAATAATTCTAAGTGGAGGT